>NW_017100262.1:3248770-3260516 GCF_001263275.1 Habropoda laboriosa
ATTTCTTCCTATTAAAAACAACGTCGCTTCTATAATTACTAAAATTTCTGAAGTTACTCAGTTCGCGTTATTAAAGATCACATATAGATCACCGCCACAGTAACAACATCTAACTTCCCAAGACCTGTACAGATTCGCATCTGAATTCACAAATCAACATTTCTCTCCGCTAAATAAAACACAAACCTTGCCTCAGACCATCGTCCAATCGATCCCAAAAAATATTTTAAAACATCCCACCTCCACCCCACCAAACACCAAAGAACCGCACAAAAAATTCGCGAAAATGTCCCTGACACCTATCACCAATCACCGCGGCAATCGAGCCGGCGAATCGAACAACAGGTGCGTTGTTCCGGGAACCACCGCAAGAGTAGAGGATCCGCGACATGTAGCAGTGCATAGAGGCCAGAGCGCATGGTGTAGCAGAAAGCTATTGCAATGCCTGGGTAGAAGTGGAAAGAAGAAGAAGAAACGAAAGAAGACTACATGGACCACGGATGAAGAAGAAGAAGAAGAAGAAGAGGGCAGAAGAGAAGCGTGGAGGGTGTCGGGACGCGTTGCGGCTGGCATTGGTAGCAGTCTCGAGATAGCCGCCGGCTGGCTTCCTCACCGCCTCGGGGGATTTATTCGGGGATTCCGAGCGCAAAGTGGTGAACGATATATCCAGTGGGCAATCCATCGATCCAAACGCGATTACACCAGTGATCAACGTGGTGGCGAGACACTCTGTGTCCCTTATTTTCGTCTCATATTTTATCCTTGCGAGAAGCTTCTTCTCTTCTCCTCTCGAACGAGAGCCTCGTGTGTATGTGTTATTAGAAAAAAAAAGAAAGGTTTTTCGAGGTGAGTTGGTATAGTAATTTTTATATCCTTTCTTTTGGTTTTTTTGCTTTGTTGCTTTTCTTGTTAGGTAAAAACGTTTTTTCTTTGCTCTTCCGTGGTTTGCTCGTCATGTCAGCTCCGTTCGTCGTGCTATTTTCGTGAGTGTTGTGCAAGTGTCGAACTCGCATTCAGGCGGCACACTGTTGCAGCCTTTCCGCCGGGTTTTGTAAAGAGTTCCTTCTCCATTCTCTATTTTAGTGTTCCTTTAGGTGGAGAGGATGGTCTTCTTATTCTACTTGGTTTTGGTTGCCTTTGATGCGTTTTCTGTGGTCTCTCCCTTGTGAAACTGGCCTTGGATACCAATGGATATCTACCAAAACTCTCGTACCAAGTGAATTTCGACTGAGTAGACCAGAAATTATTCCTCTCACTCCTTCGATACATTTTCTGTGGTCTCTCCCTTGCATCGTGAGTGGCATTGGATACCAATGCTTCGATTCTAAGTGAATTTCGACTGAGTAGATCAGAAATTACTCCTCTTACTCCTTTTTAATAGTCTTCGATAGATTTTCTCTCCATGTGAATTTTGCCCGAGTAGATCAGAAATTATTCCTCTCACTCCTTTTTCACAGTCTTCGACACATTTTCAGTGGTCTCTCCCTTGCATTGCGAGTGGCCTTGGATACCAATACTCTCATATTAAGTGAATTTCGCCTAAACAGACTAGAAATTATTCATCTCACTCCTTTTCAATAGTCTTCTATACACTGGTCTTATCATGTGAATTTCGCCTGAGTAGATCAGAAATTATTCTTCTCACTCCTTTTTCACAGTTTTCGACACATTTTCACTGGTCTCTCCCTTGCATTGCGAGTGTCCTTGGATACCAATAAGTGAATTTCCTTTTCCACTCTCATCGATACATTTCCACCGATCTCTCCATCGCAAGCCTGGCCTTGGACACCAAAGCTCCTCTACCAGTAGAATTTCGACTGATTATTTCGGGCTGCAACGGTAAACGAAGCTGTCTCTCCGCGAGTAACTCGACGCGTTCGAAACACCGGTGATGCGTTGATAGAAAAAATAAAAATGATTACGTGCAGGCGTTGGTATGTTATGAAACTTTTCCGGCCTTGGGCTCTGTTCGTCGTCTAAACTGCGCGCCAGTTGGTTTCCCTGTTGTTTTTCGAATCAGAAACTCGTTGCTAAAATTAACGATTGCATTCTTCCCTGCAACCAACGTATTTCTTCTTTTTCACTTTTTATGAAAATATCAACGATCCAAGATCGACGATAAATTCGACAGGTAGATGTGGTATTTAGGAATGAAAGATGCAACCAGTTCGACGTGAGTAAATTGGTTCTACCGGTAGCAATTATCGAAAGAAGGATAGGAAAGCAATCGCGATATTTATACACAGCATGGTGGTCATATTGTGCTCGACGAGCTGTCGGCACGGTGACAGATATGGAATGCTGTCAACTTGCCATGCGGAAGCACACGGACAGGGTGTAACAAATCTTCTACTGATTATCGCTCGTTCACCACGAAAACACCAATGATTAATAGATATCTTTCGCCTTCGAGTAACTGATGGGCTTCTTTAACCCTTTCATTGAACGTTGGCGCCTACAGACGTTTTCAGCGTTTTCTTGCGCTTTGCTGTTAGAATATCTTCGCGCACACTTTATCATTTTCACACTTTCACTTGAATTTAATTAAACAAATTTTGAAACGATGCAGGCGAAACTTTTACCATACTCTCTACCATAATCGAAAGGGTTAGATATCTAATTAGAGCAATGGGTACTTGTGTTATACAAATATTGACTCGACTGGAATACTTCCTTCGTTTTTATTTTCATTTTTATTTCGTGTTTGTCACACTTCCACCCTAATTTAATAAAACAGATTTAAAAGCGATACTTAGTTATCTAATTAGAGCAGTGAGCTACTGTGTAATATAATTTTCATTTCTCTTGGCTGTTTTATGCAACATTGACAATATCTCGAATATTAATTTTCTTTTAAATAGTTTTCTCGGTGTTTGAAAAATCTCGTTCGTAACGCGCGGACTCATACGGTAACTTTAGCAAATCCGCCGCGGCGAAAGGGTTAAACATCGAGTTAAAGCACCGAATAATTGCGTAATACCAACATTCACAATATCTCGAACATTAATTTTTTTTAAATATTTTTCTCGGTGTTCCAAAAGTCCGTTTCCGGACACACACTTGTAGAGCGGCTTTCAGCGAAATCAGTGGGTGGTTTTTAGCGGGACCATGACACTGTCGCGACTTTGATCCAGCTACGACACCGTGAAACTCGCGGCGAAATGAATTTCTGCGTTGCGTGCCCAAGGTGCCTCATAAAATAGCCGCGCTATTTCACTGGCACAGTTTCACCGCGAGTCACTTGCCCCGTCCAATGAATTAAACCGCGGTCCAGCGGGCCGGGCCGGGCCGGGCGCGAAGGCCAAGTTTTTAGCTTCACGGAAAGATGACTAAACGAGAGTGTGCGGGCGTCGAAGAAGGGAGCGCACGCGTTCACAAGGTGCGACTCGAAATATCTGACTCCGCCGTTCTGCATCGCGTGTGTTTCGGTGGGGCAACAAGTTGCCACTGCAACACAGAAACACACACACACACACATGTCTCAGATCACTTATTTTCAAACGGTAGATTTATTCTGGAAATTTGTCACGTTCGATAAGTTTCTTCAGGATCGTTTCGCTGGCTAAAAAAAGCGCTACCGGTCGAACGTTGACGAGAGGATCGGTCGTTCGTGATTTAATTGGATTAGCAGAACAGGGTTATTTTCATTTGATGTCGTCAATGACAATAGCAGGCGGCTAGAGATGGCGTAATGTTTACCTCCTTCTGATTCTCTGGTGAAACTACGGTAAAATTTGTGGTAATTTGAAGTTTTCAAGAATTATTCAGAATTTGATGCTTCGATCCATCATTTTTCGAGGTGTCTTCTGTTTAGATACTTCAATTTAACCCTTTAGAGACCGTTGGGACACTTGTGCTCCACTTGGGTAGTCGAACGAAAATTCATCTCAATTTAGGGTTCATCGAAGACTTGATGATCGATAGATAAACAGGAATTTTGAGAAAAAATAATTCGGTAATGAAAGGGTTGATTTATGTTGCTGTAATCCTCGTTTAAATTAAATCTATCATCCATTCGTTTCTAATTTCAAGAAAATAATTCAGTCACGAAAGGGTGAATTTTAGTTGTTTTTAATTAAAAGAAAATAATTCGATCACGAAGGAGTTAATTTATGTTGCAATAATCCTCGTTTAAGTTATTCAATTTATCCTCCATTCTTTCCTAATTAAGAAAAATAATTCAGTCACGAGAGGGTAAATTTATTTCGTACATATTTATTCCTTTTTTCAATTAAAAAATAATAATTCAGTCACGACGGAGGTTAATTTACGTTCCAACATTGCTCGTCCGAATTAGGTTCGCGAAACGAGTATATATTTGCGATGCGTAACGTCAAAGCGTACGGTACACGGTGTTTATCGCGCAGCCTCCGATAATACATGGACGATCGCGTTGTATGAACCGGCTCGAAGCGGCGTGTCCGCCGTGGCATTTATTTGTTCGTGACTTTACGCTACTACCGCGTGGATTTCGCCGTCGAAATCAATGGCGGAAGTGACCCGATTAGAGGCGAAATACAAGAAAATGCGGCCAACCCCGCGCGGTGCTACCGGGCCAGCCAATCAGACGAACGAATACGGGTGCCGCGTGTCGGAAATAGATTTCGCTTAAACTAAAGGTTGATCCACCGACGCCACTTTAACCATCTACGTATAACGTTCGATTTATCCTACGGGGAAATCGATCGAATCTATACACGATCTATCTGTCGCTACTTTTCGCCTAATATTTTCAATTTTCCCGCGCTTGCCACGTGACCGATATCTATCGCGCGTAGTATTAAGAATTGAAATATTGTTTCAACGTTTATATCGAGCATGTTTCGTTGTTAGTATTATCTTAAAAGTGTTCGGAATTTGACGGTGGTGTTTGTTTTTACAGTTACGTGTTTCTTTGTTTTTTAAATAGTCGAAGGTTCGGGAGGAAAGCTGCGCGAGATTTAGCGCGCATGCGCAGTGTGCAATTCGAAGGAAAATTGTGGAAGAAATGTGATTTAAAGTGCGTTGTGTATGGTATACGCTTGATGATTAAATTTTCAAGCATAAAGTGGAAAGATTAAGATAAATTTTGATCGAACTTCGTGACAAATGATTGTTCGTTGCTTCGTAGTATCGAATGAAATAGACAATTAATGTTGTAGAATTTTTTGTGCGAGTTGAAAAATTGTTTAGATAACTGTTATGAAATAACTTGTAAGATTTGTAGGATTAGCGAGTATGAAAACTACTTGGAAATTATTTCCAGATGAAGTCGATAAGTTATCAACTGGTCGGACGAGTTTACCTCTTTACTGAAATCTGATATTCAAATTGTCGTCGTTTGAAATAAGGTGGCAGCACCACGACGAAAAGCGGAGATTTAAGATTAGGAATGCTAATTCGAAACTTTCAAACGAAGGATTTAACGCATTCCATTTCTATTGTGTTCTAGAATGATGGTGTAATGTGGTATTCACTGCAATGGCTTCCAACATTTCAATCAAGTCCAAAACGAAACAAGGCACGTTGTCCAATTTCCAATTGAAATTCAAATTCAAATTTTCAAATATTCGAATTCAAAGTTAAATTCAAATTTAAATCTTCAAATTCTAACTTTTCTAATTCAAATGCAATTTCAAATTTAAATTCAAATTTTCAAATTCAAATCTTTGAAATTCAAATTTAAATCTTCAAGTTCACTTTAGAATTCAAATTCAAATTTTTCAAATTCAAACGTTCAACGAAATGTTATCGCAATCTCTCCGCAATCTCTTCCCCAGAATCCACAACGGAGATAACTCGAGTGACAAGAAGAGAGGGAGTCTCGATCGGGTCATCGGGCAGGGTGAGTATCACATCCAACTTTCATACCATTCCACCGTAAACCACTCTTCCCCTCGTACACTACGATATCAATGGCAATAATTCCACCGAAATGAAACAACTATTTCACCCTTATTATCGGCGAGTGTCCTCCCTCACTCTCTCGTCCCCTCTATCAAAGTGACATATAGCCCCGCAGAAAGCGGTATAGCGGCTCTCACTGCTCATTAATGCGCTTTCCTCAAAGGACGAGCCGCGGATAAAGGGTGAAACATCAAACGTTTTTGAGTAATTGGCTAAACGGCAACTAACAAGACGTATATGCCTCCACGCTAAATACGTTACGTCACGATACCGCCATCTAAATTAAACTAAAACCAAGGCGCACCACGAAGGTAGATAGAATATCTGGTTCGATGCCAGAAGCCTCAAGACAACCAAGAACTCACCGCCATTCCAACTACTCCCGCAATGCACGAACACGTCTCTCATTCTTCTCAACGATCATCCTCCTTCTCTCCTCTCTCTCTCCAAATTTTCTCTCTTTATCTAGCTCAATTTTCACGCCAAAGCACTGTCTCTCACCCCCTTAATTCAGCCGGGGCCAATTCTTTTTCTCTCACTCTCTCTCCCTCTCTCATATGTTACTCCCTCCCCCTTTTGCCATACAGCCGCGACATGATTTATACGAAACGCATTCTGTCGGTGTTTCACACTTCCTGGAAGAACGGGTCTGTTAGCGTGCCGGTCGATTTTGTGCATGCCACTCGATTCCGAAACGTCTCGTTTCCATCCGTAATTAGGCCTTAATTAATTGCAAAATGTCTGGGATTCTTCGATTGAAAGAACATACGCTTTGCTGCGTCCATCCGGATGTTGATACGATACCAACTTGTTCGAGTGGTGCGCATAATTCCTGTTAGCAAGTTTCCTGAAAAACGGGCATTTTTGACACCGATAAGTAATATTTTGTCATTTTCTTCTTAGTCATATTTTGAGTTTTGTGAAAATTCTCTTTCGAGAATTTGCTGATGCTGAATTGTGGTGTTAATTAACCCCTTATGAGCTTGTTCGAGATATTTACAATTTTTGTGCCGTGCCGAGTATAATTTAAGAGAAATTTTCTGTCACATCTCGAGCATAATCTGCGCTGCAAGAGTGACTCTGTCTGACGAAGCAAGGAATTAATGGCAGAAATTGAATCTCTCTAGATTATAATTAAAAATGAGGAAAAATTCTTGCAAATGCGAACCTAGTGCTTTACACAATATAAATTATTGTATTTTATGTATTTTTTAACCAATGACGAGTTAACTCGTCTTCCCCGCTGAACGAATTAATAAAAATAACGATAGTGAATAAAATTAAAAAAAGAAAGTGATAATGAGAAAATATAACATAGAAAAAGCTTATAAAATTCAACCAAATCGAGAGAATTTTTCAAACAGAAACTGAGCAAAAGAAAAAAACATCGTTGGAATCTTGATCATTTCCCGAGGAATGGTAACACAGAGGTATAATCTTTGTTTTCGTTCACCCACGAGCCAGCGGCTTCTCAAAGCAAGCATCCGTCTGTTTTCCAACACCCCTCGCTCTTTTATTTCCGCGATAGGGCTAGGAAATCAAAGCCGGGTTCTTGTTCGCGTTCAAGAAATTTTGGCAGTACATCAAAATAGAAGGTTCGTGCCAGTGATCGTTCATCGCCTAGACTCGTGGCTCGTGGAGAAAGTGTCGAACACTTGCTGGTACCTTCTGACAGCTGATGAAACGCAGATCTCAGGTACATTGTATGAAGAGCAAACAAACCGTGGTTTACTCATGTCAGAGCGATGTGAATTAATTAGATTTCCTACTACTACATCGCTACATCGTCTAAATTCTCGACTATTCCAACTCCCCAATTCTAAATTAAAATTTGATCTTTTCTTTTTCTCACCGATTTCGATGAAACTTCGCTATATTGTAGTACACAAAAAAATAGTCGACGCGTATTTTTTTTTTTTGAAAATCGTCCACTTTGAAGGGGAGAAAATCCCCCTCGAACATGTGTGGGTAAAGCACAAGTTTGGTCAAAATTGTTTATTCTCTTCTATTTTTCAAATTTGTGGTTGAAAAATAGAAAATTTATCAATTTACAGTGTTCCTCTAACTCTAACAGTTTGCGAGATATTACACCAAGTGCGTTTACGCCCACAATTTTAAATGCAATTTTCACCCCCTTAATGTGGACGATTTTGAATAGAAAAAAACACGTGTTTAATATTTTTTCGAGTACTACAACACACCAAAGTTTCATAAAAATCGATGATCGTCACTTCCTGATGTTATTGAGTTAAGTGATTAGAATATTTTTAGGTAATTTTCAGGGTAAAACAGAAGGCCGAAATTTTGCACGCTGCTCGACTCCGAAAATTCGGTATCATTTTTCATCAGCTTTCATCGTCACACCTGCAAAATATGACGTCCACAAGCATACGGGTCTACCGAATTGACATATATCCAAAGAACCTAATGGTCCATACTCGAGTTATGTTTAGAATTGGCTTTTCTTTAACCATAAATCACCCGTTAAATCGGTGCTTTGTACGAAACACACGTGAATGGCGTTACAACCTCTTGTCCAAATAAAACCTTCGAAATAGAGCCCAAGGTCCGCAAGGTGATTTAATTTATATTTCACTTAACGTTCAATAACTCTATCAAGCTCCACCTTCGAACCCGTACCAAACGACTCAATTAATTCGTCGTTAAAGTTTACGCGCGGGTGTCGCTAAACGATTTATTCGCTCAGTCATAAAGATTCGATTTACGATCGAAAAATTGCGATAATCGCGTCGCAGGATGTCTCGACGCGACTGACGAGTGAATGCAATTTCGGTGAATCACGCGGTGGCGTTGACACGTTCACTTTCATCCAGACGTTGGCAGAAAATCAAAATCATAGATCCAAGGGAACGCGTCGATGTGCCAATAGAAAACGCGAGCGCTGATACTTCGGGAGGAAAATTCAACGGCTTTCAGTAAACTGTGACAGGCTGTCAGGTGTACAAATGACAGCTTAAAAATCGGGGAGACAGGGATTGTGATGGATAGAGATGATTTTTCAATGAATTTGCGAGGGAGAATTTACACGTGAAATTAATTCAACGATTTTATCGTAAATTCTTTCGGTTTCTACTGTGTGCTTTGAAGAATAATTTCCCTGGGAAAACGCATTTTCGTGGATAAAAATGATTTTCTAAATAAAGAGAATTTACACGTAAAATTTAAGCAACGAACAGGTCGACGATTTTATTATAAATTCGTTTGGTTTCTAGCGTTTGAAAAAAAAAAAAAATTTCCCCAGGAAAACATATTTTCATGGATAGAAATGATTTTCCAAATAAAGAGAATTTATACGTAAAATTTAAGTAACGAATTTGTCCACAATTTTATGATAAATTTGTCCGATTTCTACAGTGTTTCCAAAAAAAAAATTTGCCTAGAAAAACACATTTTCATGGATAGAAATGATTTTTTAGACAAAGAAAATTTACACGTCAAATTTAAGCAAAGAATTTGTCGACGATTTTATGATAAATTCGCCCAGTTTCTACAGTGTGTTTGAAATGAAAATTTCCCGTCATCTCTGCGTAAGTTATCACCGCGGAATCGGCCAAGATTCAGCCAGCACGAGCGATTCCTCGTAAATTAGAATCAGCCTTGGTGCGTCCAATTATTGTCTGGCCGCAAGTTCAAGCGTTATCGTAAATCACCTTTGAACAAAACGCTCCTCGACCGTGTTTTGTACTCTCTAAAACCAACCGATATTTCTAAGCGAATTTCACGTGAAACTTAACATTCCATCCTTCCTTTGTGCACAATCCTGTCCTCGGTTATTTCAGACGAACGCAACAAAAGTGACGTTTATCGATACGAAAAATGATCGATGCGATATTCCCAAGAATATTGCAACAATCCTATTCTACACCCTGATAAGTGTGACTATCCGAGCGCGTTCTGACGCAACTAGCGCCATTTCATACCAGATCCCCGCCATTTTGTACGTCGCAACTCTAGCCAGAAATGGTTGACGTTTAAGCGACGCACGTTCCGCTCGTTTATCGACGCAAACATCATTGTCTGGCTGTGCCAGCTGTAAAACAGTCGTCAGAAAATTAACAGCCGGAACGAAACTGTTTCCGTTTACTCGGACCATACTCCCTCGTATCCCCACTTCGACCATTTCTGCCTTGAAATACCTTAAAATACATCGTTACACTTCCAACTATTCGCCCTATGTTCTCTTTTTTCTCAAAATCATCGCCGCAAATTTACTCAAAAAACAAAAGAACTCGTTAAGTACTCGTCAAAGTTTAAATGGCACGGTGTCGATACATGTTCGACACTTGAAACGTGATTTAGAGCAGGTTGTTTAGGTTCGTTGGCACTTTTCACCAGGGCATATCGCGCGTATCGAAATTTACTGTCGTTCTGAAAGCAACCAGTCCAACCGATAACCCAAGGTATAGCCATTGAAAAATGGTAACAGGTGTCTTATTCATCTTTCGTAAATTGCGTTCGTGACACATGCGAACGGCAGATTTATCACGCGATACATCACCTGTGTCGAGATAAATAAACTAGATTCTCTGTGTGTGTGTGTGTGTGCCACGCGTTGATAGTTTTTTCCTGTTATACGAAACAGGGCATCGATGTGAGTACACCATAAAAGAGTAACGGTGTAATTTTTTTTTTTTTACTACTTTTCGTCGATTATTTATACCGTTGTCGCGTGTTCTTGGTGGCGGAGGAATTTATTAGGGAATAAGGTAGGAAGGTTGGTAATTTTAGACGATCGAATCAGTGGAAACGATATTTCATATCGCGAGGTGTAACTGGGTCGAGAATAGTTTCTCACGCGTACACCACCCAGAGCCGATTTATATCAAATAATGACGCAACGGTCCTAAAGAAAGAAATTGGGCCTGCGGTAGGCGTGCAGTGGCAACAATCGGAACGCTTTAAATAGCCGGCATCAATATTGCCCTTTTCCCTGCTTGTTTGTTGAATAAGTCATACCACCCTCCCTCTTCCTGCATGGTTCATCCACGTTTCACCGCGTGAACTTTAGGTTTTCGCGGAAGTTTCCTGTGTTCTGTGACAATTTTACCAATTCTCTGCGATTAGTTTGAAGGGTTAGAAGAATGGGGTTACTTTAGAGGGGTTTTGTTGACAAATTTTGGAACATTTGGAGAGTTCTGGGACTGTTTTACCATTCCTCAGTATTTGATTAAAGGGCTAAATAGGCTTAGGAATCCGAAAATAGGGTTATTTTAATGGAGAACTTTGTTAAAAAAATTTGGAAAGTTTGGAGAGTTTAGTAGCCATTTTACCATTCCTTAGCATTTACTTAAAGGGTTAAATAGGCTTGGGAAGCCCAAAGTAGGGTTACTTTAATAACAAGTTCTTAGATTTAGCAATCTTGTGAATTTTGTTAAAAAATATCGAAAAATTTGGAGAATTCAGTGACCATTTTACCATTTTTGAAAGCCAACCTTTTACTACGCAGCAGAGGATCTCTAAATTCACTAATCTTGTAAATTGTGTTAAAAAACAATGAAAAATTTGCAGAGATCAGTTGCCATTTTACCATTCCTCAGCATTTGGATAAAACAGAGATAAAATAGAGATACCTTTAAAGATTCATTATTAATCGCTCAACATAATGTACCTAGATTTGCCAATCCTCCGTATTTTCTTAAGAAACACTGAAAAATAACAATAATACAGCTATCTCTACGAGACCCATATTACAATACCGGAAGAAAATTTGAACCTAAAGTCCTAAATACACAAATAAACCTACTATTTTCCTACAGGTGATACCAAAAATATTCACCTCCCTGAAAATTCAAATTGAAGGAGCAATTCTCATTTAAAAAAAAAAAAAAAAAAAAAAAAA
>NW_017100262.1:3260536-3309185 GCF_001263275.1 Habropoda laboriosa
ACAAACTTCCCCTCAAATTTCCTACCAAAATTCCGCAAAAATTGACCGTTTCGACGGTGTTCCCCGATGGGGGGATTCCCTGGGTGACGCGGAAAACGGTGGAACCGCGGAAAAACCTCTTGCATGTGTGCACCCTTACGCGACACGCACAGCCTCCGGGTCCGTGTACTCCGTTCTAAAGATGTATTGGAGAAGTGTAAGAAGGGTAGCTATTTCTGTTCGTGGGGAGCCGAGAGACTCGTCGCGCAAACGGCTCTTAGCCACTTCGTACACCGGCTAGTCTGGCGTTCGCCGCGTATCGCAATACGCTTTTCGTTTGGAAGAGGCACACGGTAGCTCTGCACGCCCGTGACACGCGAGTGTGCCTGTCCTCGTAAACTCAGTGATCCATCAAACGAGAGAAGAAAAACAAGTTACGATCCAGTGAAGAAAATAAACGACCGTTTGGAGCAAACGGGAAACAAGAAGAGAAAAGAGAAACGTGGAGAATTCGAATGACAATTACACACGGTTCATTTTCGCGAATTACCAATTGAAAATGAAACTTCTGTGATTTATCAACAATCTTCGTGGGATCTGTCGAATTATCAATCTCGAGATTTGCAAGAATTTTCCGCGATTGGTAAAACTTGGTTGGATCGTCGATCTCGATATTCGGTAGAATTTCCCGGGCAAACGGTGTTCGGTTATCAATCTTCTGACACAGCCGATACCGGGACGAGTGCAGTGCACCAAGCGTGAAAATAGATGGTTGGTGGTTTGGTGAAGAGATCGGTTGGTGAAAGTGACGAGGTGGAAATAGTTGCCACGCTGAATCGCGGCCCGGGGAGGGAAGACAAATAGGGCTTGCCGCTCGTGGTTTATCGTAAATGAACAGCGACCGTGGACAGCTCGACGTTTAGCGTGCACACTTTGAGCAAACGGAAACCGCTCTCCGGGACGATTAACGGGTTCATTAATATCGAGATTACTACGAATACACTTCGAGCTACGTATTTCACCGCGGGAACCATTAATAAGGGGTGGGAATTGTCGCGAATCTTTCAACGGCGATTTTACAAAAGTACCGTTAATTCAAATTCGACACGGTAGATTTAAACACATTTGAATAGATAAAATGGGAAAAAATGGTATGAAAATTTGAAGTAACCGTGAAAATTGTCGCAAATCTTCTGTACAAAGTACACGCTTAACCTGGATTTCACAAAGTACCATTCGGTTCGGCGTGAAAATCGAAGATAGTAAAACCGAACGGGAGTAGCTCGTAAATAACGAAAACGGGAGAAGTTATGAGAGTAGACATCGTTTGACAATCCCGTGGCAATAATGTCAAGCTAACGTTTTGTCATTGGTCGAAGCCCCTTGCCAATCGAGGCTCGAGGTGGCGTCGGTCGGCCAAAAATTCGCGCGGTACCGGGCGTTTTGGACGTCGAAGGGGTCACTTTGCTGGTGGATCAAGCAGGGCGAGTGGCCACGAAAAAGAGCCTCTTTTCTACGACGAGGAAATCACCGAATTGGCCGGCTACCAGGGGACGAAACGAAACGAACGAACGAACAGCTCCCACGGAATCCTCGTAGGCATCCCGGACGTAAAAATAAACCGTGGCTCGTCGAGAGTCGACACGAGCCGCTCGGTGGTGGCTACGGTTCGACGAAAAACTTTTTAACGAGCACACGATGAAAACGACGTGGAACCGTCCAGAAGAGAAATTACGATAAAAATAAGCCTTGGGTGACGCGTGCGCGCGCGCGCGCTATCTTTCTTCTTCTTCACGCTTTGCCCTCCGTATTGGCACGCTTTCACGCGAGTTCACACTTGAACTTTCGTTTGGTCGAAGCTCATCACTTCTGAGGAAGAATTTGATCGAAAATTGTGAAGATGAACTTTTTGGAAATTTCAAAATTCTAATTGGAGGAAAAATTCAGAGTTCACTTTTGAGGGAAAATTCGATGGAAGATTGTGAAGATAAAATTTTCTGAAATTTCCAAATCCTAATTGAAGGAAAGGTAGAGTATTCAGAATAATTAGAAGAGCATCGTGTCACTTTTAAGGGAAAATTATCGAGGAGAAGTTTTTTAAAATTAAGAAATCCAATCGAAGGAAAAGCAGAGTGTTCAGCGTTTATCGGCGAGGAAGGAACAACAGAATCACACTTCTAAACACGCATAACACAGTGAACAATCGAAGAAAAGTGGCATTCATGATATTTGGCGTGGCGCGCAACCGGAGCGACGAGACACTTCGCTGGTGCCCGCGCGAGCGAATTATGGCGAGGCGGGCACAATACGGGCTGCTGATTCACACACTGGACACGCTCGCTGATGTGAACGCCAAGAGGAAGTCTCGACTGAATGATCAAGCACAAGAATCCGTGGTTCTCATGGCCGGAATGCCAACTTTCTAGCAATTAGCTAAACAATAACCGTTTCATACTCTCTGAAACTACTTCCCTATACGCCATATTTTGTATTCACGATCGACGACACTGAACTCCAACCAACAATTCAGGTATCCTTCATTCAAGGATCAACTTTAAAAACCGCGAAATACCATTTAACCAAGTTCGTTAAAAATCGATGATCCTTTAGGAGGTTCGAACGTTTGTCCGGAGACGAACAATGTCCTATTGCAGGATCACAGGAAGAAGCAGGGGACTCCCCAAGCCGAACTACTTTCCCCTGCTACCACCGATCAGCCCTGCCGACGCGAAACGCTTCTGCAGGATCACCGGCAAATCGTACGGTCTGCCTACTCACCATTACATTCCAGTTCTGTTAGGTGTGCACAGCCACGACAAGTCGAAATGCAAGATAACGAACGCCTCTGGCCTTGGGCCGCATCATTACACAGCTGGCTTCATCCTGGGCGAGAAGAAGAAGCACGTGATCCTCAAGGATTATCGCTACGTGTTTCCAATCTTGGAGGGAGAGGGAGAGCAGCAGAGAGCTCTCAGAGATTTACTGAACACGAAGCATCCGCTCGCCGAAGAGGAGCAAACTAAATACGTGTACACGGTGGAGGAACGAAGATGCAGCTTGGTGTTTCCATCGAGACTGGAGGCTGCAGTCAGAGACGGAGATGTGAAGGACGTGATGCTGTCGAGAGACTGCGACACGGTGTTGTTCAGGCTGAAACAGGGGAAGAACGTGTCCGTGGACTTCAAGAATCTGGAGGATTTCGAGAATTTGTACGACGGATTGGGACCTAGTCAGGATGTGATGAAGGACAGAGAGAGGCAGGAGGCAGAGGCTAGGAAGAGGAAGAGGAAACGACAGGCTGGACTGAGCTACGCGAAGAGGATCTTCGAGGAGAAGGAGAAGGCGGCTGAAGAGGAAGAGCTTAGACAGACGAAGCAGTTGAAACTGAGGAGTATCAGAGAGGAGGCGAAGGAGGAGAAGGTAGAAACGTGGAAGCACGTTGATCTGGAGCAAGCTAGAACTAGAACGTGCGACTTGATCTCTGTTACCAGCCCCATGAAATGCACGGGGAACTGTATATCCGAGACTCTCGACTGGAACTCCTTCCAGAAGACTATAGAATCTCCCTTGGAACCTTTGGTGGATATAGTACCTTCTCCGCTGAAAGTGAAGCCTCAGATCGTCGAGCAAGGCGCCTCAGCCTCGTGCATCAGCCCTATCTCGGAGAGCACTGGAGGATTCGAGGCGATATCGATAGTGAAGCCACTGACACCGCTGAAAATAGAGCCAGACGCTGTTCTCCAGTCGGCAATTCAGAATATTCCAGCGAACGAGCTGAAAGAAGTGTTGAACGTGAACGTGAAGCTTCTCCAAGCAGGCGACGAAGCTCTGGAACAATTACCTCGAGTAGAGGAGATCCCAGAGCTGGTGAAGAAGCTCGACAAGGGTCAGGTGACCACTCAGCACAAGATTAAAGGTCTGAAATTAGACGTAAAATCCGCGCAGAGATTTATCACCGGGCAGACTGTGCAGACGCCGATTGGGACTATTTTTGTACCTGGCCAGACGCTGCAGACACCTCAGGGTCCTGCCTTCGTTCCCGGTTTAACGGTGAACACCCCCGATGGACCTGTCCTCGTCCCTGGACAGATACTCAACGTGAAAGATCAAGAGAACAAGGAGAGCCCCGTATTTATAGCTGGACAAACACTTCCCACCGAGCAGGGTCGTCGATTTCTTCAGGGTCAAACCTTCCACACGAACGAGGGTGCTAGATTCGTCCAAGGTCAAACTGTGCTCACAGACGACGGTCCGAAGTTCGTCGCCGGTCAGATAAGCGAGGATGGAACCTTCGTTCCTGGTCAAACGATCCTTACTCCCGATGGACCCAGGTTCATGGCTGGTCAAACTGTCACGGACGACAGAGGAGAGCAGGTGTTCGTTCCTGGACAGAACGTGCAGATAGAGGAGAGTTGGGAGTTCGTTCCTGGACAGACCGTGGAGACTCCGACGGGAGAGATTCGGTTTATTCCCGGCCAGACGATCCCAACGTGCCAGGGACCGCAGTTCGTTCCTGGACAACACGTCACTGCTAGTTCCGGAGACAGTTACTTCATGCCTGGCGTGGTTAAAGACACCGAGGAGGGAGCGAAGTTTATTCCAGGAATGACTCTGGACACTCCCAAGGGTCAGAAGTTCGTGGAAGGTCAAGTCGTGAGGACTCCAGAGGGCGAGAAGTTCCTGCCAGGAAGAACGGTGATCACAGAGAACGGTGTTCGATTCGCTGCAGCGAGTACGTTCGACGAAGTGATCTTCCACGATGCTGGACCTCTCGGTATACCTGTCGACCCTAAAACAGCTAACGTTCCCGTCGAACAGAAGGAGATATTCGGCCACATGGTGCAGACGGAGAGAGGCGTGGAATTCTATCCGGAGAGTGCTAAGAAATTGCCCGAAGGGAAGAGGATTGTTCCAGGACAGCTGGTTCGCGGAGGAAAAGACGGTCCAAGGTTCGTACCAGGTGTCATGACGGAAGACGGTTTTCTGCCTGGTCAGATAGTGATGACAGAGAAGGGAGAGCAGTTTGTGCCTGGTCAGGTAATAGACACCAGCTCTGGACCTAAGTTCGTGCCTGGACAGATGGTGGAGACTAGGACAGGTGCGAAGTTCGTTCCTGGTCAAACGGTGGACACTGCTGATGGACCGAGGTTCGTGCCTGGCCAGATCGTCGAGACGAAAGTCGGTCCCACGTTTATTCCTGGTCAAGTGATCTCTACGGAGGACGAAGGGTCTAGATTCGTGCCTGGTCAGGTGGTAGACACCCCAGAGGGTCCCAGATTTGTTCCAGGTCGCGTTGTGGAGTCTGGAGAACTTGGAGTGACGTTTGTGCCTGGTCAGATAGTGCAAACTGAGGAGGGACCACGTTTCGTCGCTCCAGATTTGACAGACACTCCCGAGGGTGAGGTAGAATTCTCTGTGCAAGGATTCGAGGTCACTCCTGAAGAATTGAAACTGCTGAGGCCACAGAATCTGCATTACAATCCTCACGTGCAGCATCAGGGAGAGACCAGCATAGATGCCAGGATGCTGAGACAGTTATCCGAGGCTGGACTGTCTGTAGGAAGAAAAGTGGCCACTGATTTGCCAGCTGTTGACGTTGACGTCGATCCAAAAGCTGTCGCTCTAGAGCACGCTTTAGAAATGGCCGAGAAACTTGGATTACATGGCACCACTGCTGTAAAAATGGCGCAGATAGTGTCCACTGTGGCGCAGTTGGCCAGAAATATCGTACAACAGTTGGAGGAGAGTTACATGGAAAAGAACTTGACGAACGGTACCAAGTCTCCTGTTGCTATAAACGATAACAGAAACGGAGACGAAAGAGACATTACGAGCGAAGAAGCTGGGGATTGGTTGAAAGATGCAGTTAGAACAGCGATGTCCAGTGCTGTTCTAGCGATCAGCAGTCAATCTATGGAAAACGAGCACGATAGTAAGCAAGATTTCGTGTATTCCTCGATCAGCGAGGCTTTCAACGTTCTTCTGAGACAGAAAAACACCAGCATCGAGGAATCTGTGGAGGAGATTCTCCAAATTCTTCTGGTTCCCCAAAATCGAAGCAGTCTGTGCCAGTCAGCTCTGTTGGAACTACTCGACAACAAGAACAGCAAAGTAGACATACTAAAATCAACCATAGTCAGTCAATCCTTGAAAGAAGACGTGGTTCTAGAAAGACTATCGATGGTCCTCGAAGAGAACGGCGCAGACCTAGTTGGCCCAGCTTTCAGAACAGTCTCGAAGAACGATCCAGAACTGGTCTCTCGCGTTCTCCAGAAAGTCTCAGAAGAAGTCTCGACGATAGTCACGGAAAGAGAGGCTGCAGAGACGGTCCACAAGGCCATCGTCCACGCAGTCAGAGAGTCCAGCGAGATTCGCGTTCAAGAGTTACTAAACGACGAAGGAGGCAACGTTCGAGAGATGCTTCTGCAAGCAGTAGGACTCGCCAGAGCTCTAGGCATGTCGAGCATCGCTAACAGCCTGCTAACAGTGATCAGCGACGAGAAATCAACGCAGGCTTTAGCCAGCGACAGAGTAACGTTGGACGTGTTGAAACGTCTGACAGTGATGAGAAAATTAGCCGAAGAAAGGCCACCGTTCATGCACGCTCTGACACAATTGTGCAGCGATCCAGAACTGGCTAGAATGGATCCAAGGTTGAGAACTCTGGTCAGAGAGAGTGCTGCTCTGATGATCGTGCCTGAAGAAGGACCCCTTCAATCTTCAGCCGACGTACCAACAGCTCTTCTTCACTCTGACAACAGTCTGGCCATGGAAGAGTTTCTTCTGAGAAGAAGTCACAAGCCGTCGTCGATTTTCATGATCTTGAAGCAAGGTATACAGGCTGTGGTGCCTAGAGAAGCCTCTAGATCGGTTCTAACCGGAGAAGTGGCTTACACGGTCCTCGACGAAGACGGAATCCATCATTTCGAGCCTCTCCACGTTTTCTCCGCGTTGCAACTCGCTCGTCCGACAGCTCATCGATTCTCCATGTACTGTTGTCCCGTCGCGAGAGACGAAGAAGTGGACATCGAGATGATGTCCACGTTTACAGGGACAATATCGATGGCTAGTAGCCTGGATGGTTCTGGCAACGGAACGTATCAGAGGCAAGAGTGCAACGGTGTTGTGATGTCGAGATCTGATAAATCCTTCGGCTACTCTGGCAGCAGAGAGAACACGCCGAGTTTGAGGAGACTGAGCAGCTTCCAGCAAGACTTCGAACGGGTAACGTAACGAAAGATGAGATTCTCTGCTAGACGATTATGAGGTTATAGTGTATTATTTTAGGTGTAATAGCTGGTTTGATCGAGCAGGCTACAAATGTGATTCCTTGTTAGAGATTAATTAGGTTGTGTAGGGGACTCCCTACAGCCAAAATCTATAAATTCACCGACTATTTTTGACCGGCGCCCTAGAGTGATCGTTTAATTGTTTCTGGTGGTTAGGGGAGTTTAATTTTCTGGTTTATTTAAGGTTCATTCTGTGGATCGTGGAATACTCCATTTTTTGCAATTTTAATTTCAAACTGTTTCAATTTTTTTAACTATCAGGATTGACGAGAAAATTTAATGTTCCTCTTCCTTTACTGTGTTGGTCGTGGAGTACGCTATTTCTCTAATTACAACACTGTCAATATTAACAAATTTTTAGTTTCCTTAAAATTTTATAATTAAATTTTAGTAAGTCAGAAATTAAAAATTAAGAAATTTAATTTTACATAGTAAAACCTTAACTAGTCCCTGGAAATCCGAATAATTTTTCCCTGTCACGACATAATATCCACTCCCTTTTCAATTGAAAATCGAGTTTCGTCAGAAATTCATCCAAATTTCGTTTGATTGATCGCAGAAGGCGTTGGACAACTACATCGTGGTGAAGGATTACAGGAGCGAGACTGATGGATTCTCCGTGAACGTTGGCGACATCGTCGAGGCCCTCGAATACGCGGATCCAGCCAAGTAAGCGATTAAACGCATCATGTTTGCAAAATTTCTCATAGAGAAAATAAATTTCCACGGATCGTATCGTTCAGTCGGATCGTTGACTTGGTGATCGCGAGGTCCGCTCGCGTTTAAAATCTATTTCCGTGTGCGCAACGTGCGCCCGGCCGAAAATAATCACCGCCTCGCGCCGTATATAGTCTAACACGATTCTGCTCGCGATCTGTCACTTTCGCTCGGTCCCCCCACTCCACCTCGCTCCGCGTTCTGATTAATGGCGGACGCGACATTGTATCACGCGCTACTGCAGCTAATAGCAAAAATAGAAGGACTTTAGAGGTATTAACTGTAACATTGTAACGCTTTCCTGGTGCATGTGTTAGGTAATAGAGGCGTCAAAGGGGAAAGCTCGACTTGAACGAAAAATTGAAACTTCTTTTTGTTGCAATAATCTTCTGCTTTACTCTATTACTCCATTTTTGGGATTTTAACACTTTTTAACGCTGGAACAACCGGAGTTGAATGTAATATATGTTCTTCTTTGTGGTATTTTTAGATAGACTATATAAAGAACTTCGAAATTAGAATGATCAATGGAAAATAAATTGATGAAGTCAACTAAAACAAAAGGAATCTGTCATTTTTATGGGTTTGGTTGTTCTAGTGTTAATAATATCTTTCAACCCTTTGAATCCTGAGCAATTTTTTTTTAGTTAAACGATATTTTTTGATATTACAGGGTTTCTATGTTTTTATCAATTTGACTGAGTTTAGTTACTTGAAATTTTTGAATAGTTACTAGAATTAGTAGAATTATAGTCTTTCGTGACTGCAGTACTATTTTCCAGAATTTTTTGATTGCCTACGGATCAATTTTCATTGTTCCTTAATTTTTCTTATATTTCGAAGAAACTTCGAAGGAACTTGCTACCGAACGATATGCTTCTAATTGCATGAATTCTACGCATTGAGAAATTTTTCACGATTAACAAAAAGATGGAAGTTTCGAATATGGGAAAAGTCACAAAAATTGTATCTTACGTGTATATTAAAATAAATCTGCTTGCTTGATTAACACAGCAAGCGTGACGACGTTGCCTCGTAGTGCATAACAAAAGTTCCAAGGAATATTACTATACTTTCCTTCACTTTAATACAGCTCTCTAGTATCTCGCGTCTAATATCAAGTAAAACAAACATTTTTTCCCAAACTGACTGGCCGCTGACTAAGTGCTACTACACTTCGCCTGCTTCGTCGATAATTCTCGCTGAAGAAACTAATATCACTGACAGAGATGGCTGTGCAAATAAAGGAAAACGTGAACGCTCGCCGGCGAAAAATCCAAAGAAACACGGCTACGTTTCGGGCATGGACGTGCTCTCCATCTTCTTGGAACATCTGTTGCATAGAGTGCATGAGCTGTAGAAAGAAAAGAAAAGAAGGGAGAGAAGAGGGAAAAAAAAAGAGAAGGAAGAATGGCAAACGCAAACGGGGATATATTAATAGAGACAGGTTTCCAGCGTTTTGCTCCGTCGAGGGGGAAAGCAGAGTAGAAGAAAATTAAGGCGCGGTCAATCCGCGCGTGTCAAACGGTGAAAGATCGCTGTATACGCCTCCCCTTTGCTTATTTTCGCGGCGATATTTTTACGCGAACAGGACGGTGCGTTGCTCGCTGGTTCGTTTATAAAATACGGGTCCCGCGAGTGCCTCGACTCGATGGCAAATGGAAAGTTTCGCCCCTCTTCGAATGGGCTGGCCATCGTCGTTGCGCCTTTTCGAAGGCTTCGATCTCTCCTCGAAATTGCCTGACCATGCCCATTGCGCATATTCGAAGGTTTCGTCTCTACTCGAGATTGCCCGACCATCGCCAACGAGGCCTTTCGAAGGTTTCGTCTCTCCTCGAGATTGCCCGACCATCGCCAACGAGGCCTTTCGAAGGTTCCGTCTCTCCTCGAAATTGCCCGACCATCGCCATTGTGCCTTTTTCTTCTGAGAATGATGGTAAATGGAAAGTTTAATCTTTTCTCAGCTGATTTAGCCATCTCTATACCTTTTCTATGATTTTGTCTCTCCTCAAAATTGCCTGGCCATCGTCATTGCACCTTTTTCTCTCGATAATGATGGAAAATGGAAAATTTCACCTCCTCTCAGTTGACTTAGCAATGTCTGTCGCCTTTTCTAAGGTTTAGTGTCTCCTTGAAATTGCCTGACCGTCACCATTGCGTCTTTTTCTCTTGAAAATGATGGCAAATTGAAAGTTTCGCCT
The DNA here is from genome assembly GCF_001263275.1 of Habropoda laboriosa. Lineage (NCBI taxonomy): Eukaryota > Metazoa > Arthropoda > Insecta > Hymenoptera > Apidae > Habropoda > Habropoda laboriosa. Next base: position 3,270,723 of record NW_017100262.1, read on the forward strand.
CTTCTCAAATATCTGACCATCGGCATTTCGCCTTTTCGAAGATTTCGTCCCTTTTCAAATGCCTGACCATCGCCACTGCGCATTTTTCTCCTGAAAATGATGGCAAATTGAAAGTTTCGCCTCTTCTCAAATATCTGACCATCGGCATTTCGCCTTTTCGAAGATTTCGTCCCTTTTCAAATGCCTGACCATCGCCACTGCGCATTTTTCTCCTGAAAATGATGACAAATTGAAAGTTTCGCCTCTTCTCAAATGTCTGACCATCGGCATTTCGCCTTTTCGAAGATTTCGTCCCTTTTCAAATTCCTGACCATCGCCACTGCGCATTTTTCTCCTGAAAATGATGGCAAATTGAAAGTTTCGCCTCTTCTCAAATATCTGACCATCGCCATTTCGCATTTTTCTCCTGAAAATGATGGCAAATGGAAAGTTTCGTCTCTCCTCCAGCAACCTGGTCATCGCCATTTGTCTTTTCCTCTTGAAAACGAACGACGCCTCGTCGATTTCAGATAAAATAATCAGAAGCTTCTCACTGCAATGGAAAGGCGCTGCACTTCAATTGTCTTCGCTTAGTTGTACACGCTCTAAATATACACCGAGTGTAGCAAAGAAACACGCGAACGCCTTGGTGATTTAAGCGAGGCCTGAAACTCGCTGTTTTCCGTTAACACGCTCGCTAACACGCTTCGATTAGTGGTATAGAATGATATGTTTAGTCTGCATGAGTGAAATGGCGTCGATCAAAGCAGAAGATAGAGAATAGAGAGAGGAGACTCGATGAATGGAGATGATGGAGACTCTATTCTCGATCGTGTTTCACCCCTGTTTTCCAGGAGGATCAAACTAGATCCTGACTTGGAGATCGGTGAAATTGGCGACACGCTGGACAATTCCGCTGCCTGGCATAAATTGTCGGTCAGACCGAGACGAAAGTATGCCGATCCACGTGCTAGAAGCATCCCGAGGTCCTCTTCCGAAGGCAACCTCTACAGGTAATGTGTTTTCAGAGATTTCAGGTGAAACTGGACCGTAGAATATTTTCGTAAAATTTTGTGCAGTTCCAATGTGCAATAGAGTAAGAAAAATTCCATGTAAATATTCAACGATTGCAAAATTCGATGGATTTCCTGGAGTAAGATGGAAGTTTCATAATTTCTACTGGGAATTCGATGGATTTCCAAGGGGAACATATAAATTTCATAATTTCTACCTTGAAGAATCACGCTGAAGAACTGCATTTAGCTACACGAAAAAAGCTCGAGTATTGAAGAACCGAAAAGTTTCATAATCTATAAAAAGACCATGGTAAATTGAAGATTTTCAAGAGGATTTTGGACAAAAATCATCAACTGTGAATTATCGAGAGGAGTTCTGAAGAAAATGCAAAATAATCGAAAAGTTCCATCGTCTATAAAAAAACATCGCGATAAGTTCCGGATTTTCAAGAGGTCTTCAGATGAAAATGATCGAGACCGCGTTGATCTCCGCCAAGGGCGCGTCATCGTCTTAACATTTCAAGACTGTGACTGAAATATAGAGTGACCAGGTGCAACCTGTCCAATAAATCACGTTTCTTCTCGACCGCTGCTCATTAAATAGCAAAACGACGCTATCATTTTCCCATTTATAGATGTCCGCACGCCTATGACGATCACACGTGAATGGAAATAATTCGGATTTTGTGGAATAATCCTTCGAATCCACTTAAGATAGAGCAATTTCCAAAAGACGTTTACGTCCGAAGAGTTAGAAAGCGGAAGATTTCCATTGAACCGATGCGAATGTGAATTTACATGGACGACGACTAAATCCGTGCACGAAATATAGCAACGACAGGTGCTCCGGTCAAACAGTAGCCTGCAAACATTATGTTAACTGAGAAAGCCAATGAACTCGTCGTATTTCATCCCCTTTGGATTCACGCGGAAATGGCTGTTCAACCGGTTGTTTGATTTTCATGTGGAAACGCGCCCTTTATCGCGCTGATCTTGCGCTTCCATTATCGTTTATCTTGGTAACTTCGTTGTTTTATCGTTGAAATATTGTCTGATAGCCACGGGAAAGTAAGAGTATTAAATTCTGGTGGAAAAGTAGTGGAAATTTCCCACTCATATCAAAATTTCTACGCAATTTTCCACTCACATCACTATTTCCCACTCACTTTTACACTCATATCATAAGTTTTCACTCATATCAAAATTTTCCACACATATCTCAATTTTTCACTCACTTTTCCACTCATACCACTATTTTCCACTCAGTTTTCCACTCATATCACTACTCTTCACTCACTTTTCCACTCATATCACAATTTTCCACTCACTTTTCCATTCATATCACAATTTTTCACTCACTTTTCCACTCATACCACTATTTTCCACTCAGTTTTCCACTCATATCCCTACTCTTCACTCACTTTTCCACTCATATCACAATTTTCCACTCACTTTTCCATTCATATCACAATTTTCCATTCACTTTTCTACTCATATCATAATTTTCTACTCACTTTTCCACTCGTATCCCAATTTTCTACTCATTTTTCCACTCATATCGCAATTTATTCCATACTATCTTAAACGATACATGACTCAAAATTGTGACTGATTTCCACCGCATTGATCTCTTTCCAAAGCCTAAAAGGAAAATTCAACATTTCCGGCAGGAATATTATTCGATAGAAAATTGCAACATCGTTTCACTTAAAATTGAATATTTTGTACTAGCAACAACAGCTGCTGTTTCGATTCGTTACACTCTAAACGAGAGCGATTACGATGATTTACGGCGACGTTAATGATGATCGAGCGTTTATAAGTGTCTTTAAATCTACAACAAGTGAGTCAATTGGCCGATGGCCAATCGGAGCACGTTTAAAGTTCGATAATTGTATCAATTATTAGTCAAAATGTTGCGATAAGCTGCAACCTCTTCGCGAAATTCTACACGGTGTCTAGTTTATACTCCTTCTCTCCAAGCAAAGTATACTTTACTATCGAACGTTCGAAACGCTTAAATAAATTCTCGTTGCATAATGCAATGAATAATGCGTGGCTCCACGCGTTTGCCAGAGAATCGCGATTCCGAGGAAGGCGAAACATCAGCCAGTATTCTGAAAATAAGTGCGCGTGAAGGTGAGGTTCAAGCCTGATAGTTTAATTCGCCAGTTTGGCACTGTTCGCGTTCAATGGATTGCGAATTATTTTACTATCCGCTACATCTATCCCGCGAAATGTACTCCAATTGTATCGTTTCGCCGATTTTACAACACCTGGCTGAGAGTACACGTGTATCTGCTAGAGACACCGACTTGCTACGAAAACGTACGATAGATACGAATAAATTGACGTGAAATTAGAGCGGGATTAAATTTCATGTGAAATGTTCAGAGAGGGATTATTCGTTGATAGTGTGTGCAACAGAGATCGGGAGAGAAACTTTTTGGAGATGTTCCTCGATCGGAAACGTTGGAAATAGTCGTGGTGGTGATTAATTAAAGGAGATTCAGCGGGGATAAAAATATAGTAGGTTATATTGTAAAGAATAGATAGATATAGTGACGTGCGGGCGATGGAAAGTTATATTTGAATTTAGTGACTAAGGCAACAGGCTTCTCTGTATATGCGAGTGGCTGGTCGTTCATTCAGCAGAACGCAAAATTTGTTGGCCGTCTGTTCGGCCCATTAGGCCTTGAATTGGCCAGTACCATTTAAAGTGGACCAATTATACTGTCGACTTGGTGAAAACACGTCCGGAGTGGATCTACGTCGAATACAAAAGGCAATTGATAACTGTTTGGTGTTGAATAGGAAGTTGCAGGTTCGAAATTGCAAAGAAATTGAGGAAATGTGTGTTAAAAGTATAGAGTGATCTGCAAATTGCCTTCTCTAATAAATTTCTAGAGGAAACATTTTCGAAATTTAAAATAAAAATTCAGAAATATATAATGGAAAGAAAGTTATTCGATTTTTAAATGGTAGAGCGACTTATGGGTCCCCCTGTGAATTTTTAGTAGCAAGAAATTAGGAAAATTAAGGAAAATTCACTCAGCAATAATATAAGGAAATAAGAAAAATTAAGGAAAATTCATTGAAAAATAAAGTAAGGAAGATTACGGAAAATTCTTCAGCAATCAAATAAGATAAATTCCTTCAGCAAGAAAATAAGGAAAATTAAGGAAAATTCATTTAGCAATAAAAATGCTTGCACCCTAATCATACCCTACAAATCAATAATCCTACTTTCACAGAGTGTACGTTCGTACATCCGACTCAAGGGAAGGATGGTTGCCGATGGCTATTTTGATGCAAACCGCCCTCAGCGAGGACTCAGCGGCTGGACATCGACCGGAGGACTCGCAATTTCGAAGAGAGTAAGTCTCGAACTTCCGAAAAATTCTTCAAAATTTCCCCTTATTAACCATTCTATCGCTATTACAGGGCGGTAGTGAAAGAATTAGTCGAGACTGAGGAAGAATTTGGCAGGGACCTTCAGCTGGTCGTTGAACGTTACCTAAAACCCCTCGACAATCCGGACGTTCCGCGAATCGTTCGCGACAATAAAGACATCATTTTCACGAACCTGAAGCAGATCGCCGATTTCCACAACACGTACGTATGCTCGATGAAACAGATTGGCGAAAGGGGAGAAACTTCTCACTGCGACACTTTGGGCATTCGTTACAAGAAACCCTCTGAAAAAACCAAACATAATTCTCACATAAATAGGAATCAAAAAATTACTACTCCTTTCTCTTTCTTTCTTTGGTATTATACGAATGGATAAATTGAAATGGAAAAAGAAACACATGCACAGGCACACACACGGGATACATTATCGAAATACATTATTCTCTCTTTAGCGAAACGATGTGTGAGCAACGTAAGTTTGATAACGTGGCATACTTTGTGTGATCGTGTGCTAATCTATATCAGTAGATGTGTAATTACCACGATGTGTTGCTTTTTCGATAGTTTTTAACAACCCTTTTCATCGTTCTCTGCGAGCACGCTTCGATTGACTCTGTCAGAGTGGACTTTATTCTTCCATAGGAAGACTGCGGAGGTGATAGATATCGCGGTTTCAGTGGAATGGTCCGTTAGATGTCGGACAACGCGTGGAAGAATGGTTTTACGGAAATAATCGTTCTTTTCTAGGGAATGATAATTTTTTTCTAATTCTTCCTCCTGATTTCCAGTAGAATACACAATCCTAAGTCAGACAACGCGTGGAAAAATCGTTGCACAGGAATAATAATTATTTCCTTCTGATTTTCAGTAGAATACTCAGTCCTAAGTCAGACAACGCGTGGAAAAATCGTTGCACAGGAATAATAATTATTTCCTTCTGATTTTCAGTAGAATACTCAATCCAAAGTCAGACAACGCGTGGAAAAATCACTGCATAGGAATAATAATTATTTCCTAGAGAATAATAAGTATTTCCTTCTGGTTTTCAGTAGAATACTCAGTCCTAAGTCAGACAACGCGTGGAAAAATCGTTGCATAGGAATAATAATTATTTCCTTCTGATTTTCAGTAGAATACTCAATCCAAAGTCAGACAACGCGTGGAAAAATCACTGCATAGGAATAATAATTATTTCCTAGAGAATAATAAGTATTTCCTTCTGATTTTCAGTAGAATACTCAGTCCTAAGTCAGACAACGCGTGGAAAAATCGTTGCATAGGAATAATAATTATTTCCTTCTGGTTTTCAGTAGAATATTCAATCATAAGTCAGACAACGCCTGCAAAAATCATCCCACGAGAATAATAATTCCACTTTTCAGTAGAATACTCCATTAAAAATCCACCAACGCGTGAAACACTTGTCCCGCGAGAATAACAATTCTTTCTCTCCACGTTTCAGTAGAACGTTCCACTAAAACTCAGCCGACCGATGGAAGAATAATTTCACCGAAAGCGTTCCTCCGAAAAAAAATACTCAACTCTCTCCCCCCATTACTCCAAGTAGAAAACAGACTGTAAATTCACTTGTGCCCCACCCCACGTGTATTAATTAATAACAATTTCACAAGCCTCCCTTTTGATGTAGTTCTTCGTAGTTTAATCAGCGCATAGAAGAGATCATCGAGTATTTAATGGTCATTACTTATACGTGTATATGTTTCATCCTGAATGTCGCACTGAAAAAAATAGTCCAGGAAGGATGCAGCCTTCACAGCACGTAGGCATGGTGTGTTTTTAGCGTGAAAAAATAATCGAAACCTTACTTAGATCATTCGGCAGGGTGTTGATCGAGGGTGTTAAGTATTACGCGGATCAGCCACGGATGCTGGGAAAAACTTTCCTACGTTTGGTAAGTCCCCGGGAAAAAAATTCTGCCATACTTCAAAAAAATAAATTCACAATTCAACTCTGTGTAAATTCTATTGAACAATTTTCGTTACTTAATTTCAGGAAAGAGACTTCGACAAGCACGTGGCTTACTGCAGGGACGAACCAGTGGCCCAAGAGTTTCTTCAAATGAACGACGTGGTACGAGAATACTTTGAGGTGAGTCGCTTAATTATAATACACTCGTGAAACACGATATTTATTAACTGAAAAAGCATCGATTCGCTGAAAGGTATATACTTAGATCACTAGAACTAGGCAATAGGATGGTAAGAAAGATTTCTGTCCGTCTTCCACGTAGTTTGGCGTCGCGACGCCAGCGTCTATAATAACACGGCGGGCTTGCTCCAAACATAATTCATCTATGACAATTTTACCGACACGTTTTCTATATATAGTCCTACGCGTTTCGACGATTTAAGAATATCCTCTATTTATACCAATTTAAATCCTATTTATAAACAACGATTATGCACTTTGTCTCTTTTTTTAAACATTTTATCTATTCCTAGCTTCTTCCTTCCTTTTCTAATCAGTATTTTATACGAATTTTCGATATCGAAGGAATTATCGAAGAAGCGTGGAGAGTTCCAGGAGGTTTCCACGAGTGAAGTGGCCGCGTTCGCATGAATCGAAGGAAATTTCGCAATTACGTAACAAGCGGGGGTAAGCGGGCGTCTGTCCAGCCCTCGAAATAGCTCGGTTTATTCTTAACGTAAGGAACATCTTTCGCCTCCTCTTACTTATGCACGATAGCCTCGCGGCGAGAGACGCGTGCCACGAAAAGAAAAGGAAGAAAGCTAGCGACGTTATCGTGGCGACGTCACCGTTCCCCTGTCATTACGCGATGACAGCAGCCAGCGTAATCTCTGTCGAGGGGAGGGCAAAAAAGGAGGCGCACGCCAGACGAGTCTCAGCTGTAACCACGTCGATCCGATGGGTCTTCGAATTCTACTGCTGATCTTCGCTCGAAATTCGTCAGGGTGCTTCTACGATTTTTCTTTTCTTGTGTTTTTTTCATTCTGAGGATATCTTCCGTCGAGAAAATATTTTTAACGCGGCAGGATCGATTTGCTCTGGTTCGGAGATTGGAGAAAGAGCGTATTGGGGTATTTTGGAAGATGAGGACGAGCCTTTACGGTTGATGCAGACTTTCAGTTTTTTGGTGTCTCGGATATTTTGGAAGATGAGGACGAGCCTTTATGCATAATGCAGATTTTTAGGTTTTCATATTTTGGAAGATGAGGACGAGCCTTTATGCATAATGCAGATTTTTAGGTTTTCATATTTTGGAAGATGAGGATGAACCTTCATGCATAATGCAGATTTTTAATTTTAGGATACTTTGGATATTTTGAAAAATTTGGGTGAATATAGATTTTTAATTTTTGATATTTTGGAAGATGAGGATGAACCTTTACGCTTAATGCAGACTTTCAATTTTTTGGTATTTTGGATATTTAGCAAAATGAGGACGAGCCTTCACACACAATACAGATTTTCAATTCTAGGATACTTTGAATATTTTGAAAAATTCGAAAGAATATAGATTTTTAATTTTTGGATATTTCGAAAGATGAGAATGAACCTTCACGCGTAATACAGATTAAAAATTCTTGAATATTTCGGAAAATGTGGACGAACCTCCGCACACAAGACAGATGTGGTATTTCTGGACTTATCAAGAGAATGATTGGACGCCCAGGCGTGAGCGGCTGCGATATACGCACCGTGCACTATGGTGATTTGTTGTTTCAAATATGTTGCTTGCTTTCTTTCCGTGACTCGATTCCCCGTTATTTCTGGAACTTGACTCAAGTGAACACCGCGAGATTTTCACACGATATAGCGGCCGTGTATTCATTTTAATGACCCGAAATTAAAATTAGATCGCGCGATAGAACTACCTTGCCGAACGTGTCCGATTTCAAAGCGGCGCGCATTAGGTGCATTAAGATCCTTCTCGTAGATTTCTCATATTTACGACATGTCCACGCGTGTCTCATACGCGTTCAATTCACGTTTATTTCTACCACCATCCTTAAGATCGATTTGACACTGAGAAGACGTCTATGTGTTACTTCTTACTATCCCACGAGACAAGTCTTACAAAATTACAACACGAATAATGCTCTTATTTCGATAGAAAAAATAGAACAACTTAAACAAAGAGATAATACAATTCTCCATCAAAAATCGAATCGAATATATATAAGAAACTTTTTTCTACGAGCCTCTATCTCCAAGAAAATCGCCTTCGAAATTACTGGAGGGCGCGCACCCAGAGCACAACCCCATACATTTTCAAACTCCATTATCTCAAGAACTATAACTCGTAGAATAAAACTTCATTCACATTTTCGATTCGTTTTTTCATGCACAATCGTTTGGCACCGAAATCTCTTACGAAACACGCTCGTTAACTATCGAAAAAGCGTTCGAGATCTTCCAACGGAGGTGGTCCAAATGTCAAGGGTCACTTTCTTTAATATCCTCCTTGTTTCTGGAAGAAGATCAAGAAAGTGTATGGGGAGCAGAAGGTGCCCGCGATCCGTAGGATTGTTCGTGTTGTTTTTGTGCGTGGTCAGTCCACGAGTTCGTCCGGCGTCGCTAAGTATAGCCGTGGCCGTATTGGTCTCCCGACTGGTGTTTTTCGGTAACCACCGACTAGTGGATCCCCCTCGAGGAAGAGAATCGGCGGAAGAGCAGAGACCTGGTCCAGTCTGAGAGCAGCCACGGTGTCCTCTTCGAACCAACGACTCGAAACACACGAACAACGGTGTTTACCTCTCTTGACCTCCGTTCAGGTGCGCCAGCCCTTCCACCTTGATCATTTTTTCACGTGCACCTCACACAAGTTCTTCATTCATCTTCGAGTATCGAGTACTCGTTCGAACGTCGGCAGTTTCCTTGAAATTTCTTCAATTTTCAGTGCACAAGACGTTTCTTCTTTTTAATTAATTTATAAAGTAATTCTTTGTTTTTTTACTGTGTTTCTTTATGGTGATTCATTAAATCGGTTCTTGTTCCACGTTCTGATGTGTTAATTTTGTGAAAATTGCTCTCGAAATTTTACTAGATCGATTTTTATTCAGTGACAGTGACAGACGGTTGACTTTAAATTTGAAAGAGAAGAAAATTCGTAAGTTACGAAGTCTCTCGATAATTAGAACGTTTCGAAATACCGTGAAAATGACGGGTCGAGAAAATTTCGTCGCGTTAATGCACGTTGTTGCGCTTTTAGACTGTCATTCGTCAGGTTGTCTCGCGTGTCACCAGATTCACCTAGATTGTCTTAGCTGATCGATAGGAAATAGTTGCGTGGAAAATCCAGTCGCATCCAAAAATACGCGTCTCTTCGTCCTGGTGTCAAATTACGCCGGCGAACAATTCGCTGTTCTACGATGGGAAATTCCGTTGGCTGATTATTCAACTACTTGCCTACTTTCGGTATTTCTTCACACCGACGGAACAATTTCACAAAATTTTCCAATAATTTCAGTTAAAAAATACACAAGCCTGGAAAATTATTTAAAGATATTTCTCAATAATTTCAATGCTTTTACAATTTTTTCTTTTTCCAAATTCTATACTGTGTCTCGTTTCTCAAGCACTGTAAGAAAAATGTAAGAATGGTGGAATTGTTTGCAGGAGCTGAGCCAGACTCTCCGTGACGACAAAAGCCTATCGGAGCACTTGAAGCTTCCGATACAACGCATAAACGACTACCAGCTCCTGCTCAAGGTAAAGTTACACGAGAACTCATCCCTCGATACCCACTTTTCATCGTCCACCGCGAGAAATTATCAACACACTCTCACGGATCGAAAATACATTTCAAGGGTGTTATGACAGAAATACAGCATGCTGAGTGTATCTTTTTGAAAGCATTCCAGCAGTTATGCATAATACACCCGCATTGCTGATATTCGTGTGAAATCGTCGCTGAAATTTGATCACCGAGTGTGTTTTATGCGTGTTCCTCGACAATCGCGATTTTAATTCTACGTTATATCATTTTCGAACAAATTGCAAACGAATATTCCAGACGATATATACCACACACGTGAAATTTATAACAGACGATACGAAACAACGTAAGCTGGCCAAAAAGCTCGTGTCTCATTTTCTATTTTCACAAGTTTGTTGTAACAGAAAAGAAAGTGAATCATCGAAATTTCATTGCCAAGTCGTCACACTTTTCTGATTCTTTCTCAGCTTCTTCGACTTGAAAAAGTTTCGTCGTACAGCGAATGTTGTCTGTATTGGAGAATATTATAATCGATTTTGGCGACGAAACACGGCGACCTGTAGCATCGACACGTGACCTATATCCGCGGCGAAAATTTCGTTCTGTCAAGACGAAAATAGCACGGCGCTAAAATACTTCCCTGTTCGCCTTGAAAACGCATTCCGAACGATTAATTACCATATTCCCTTGGGTCGAACATCGAGTCTTCTCTCGTCACGTCTTTCTGCAGCGCGAAAATGAACGAGTACACGCAGAGACTTGAGAGTGAACTGTTCGTCTTTGTTCGACATGGGGTAAGACGATCGCGTGGAATACCAGAGAAAATAGAATTGCACGTGATCGATAACGATCGTGTTATTGGTCCGAGATACAGTCTCGGTTTATTACCGGTAAATATTTGGCTTAGGACAGGAGTCAGTCTGGGCCGAGTGCCCGGAAAATAGAGGCGACCAGAGACGCTGAAAACAATACGAAACTCGGCGAAACTATTTTTTAAATTACCTTACGTCGGGTTGAGCTTAATTCGGAATTGTATTTTCCATCGGTAGATACGAATGGAAGAGATAAATCGAATGGATCGTTGTTTAATTGTTGACTTAAGGTGAGTTTAGTTTCGGTGATCTCGAAAGACGCCATTTTGGTGACACGTATCGATCGAGCAAACGCGAAAAAAATTCGATGCGTTGATCGACGCTTTGGTTTTTCATTTTTATGATAAAATAAATGAATTAAATTATTGATTAATTTGAATTTAAAGACGCGTTGAGTTTCGGTGAAGGACGCCATTTTGGTGGCAACTATCGATCACGCAAACGCGAAAAAAATTCGAATGCGTTGATCGACGCTTTAGTTTTTAATTTCTATGAAAAGATGAATTAATTAAATTATCGGTTGATTCGAATTAAAGCCGGGTCGAGTTTCATCGATTTTGATGACAAGTATCGACGACACGAACGCGTGGAGAATTGGATCGCGTCGAACGACGCTTTCGTTTTCACATTTCCACGATATCGTACGCGTCGATATATATGTAGATCAAGGGAGGGCAGAAAGTTCTCAACGGTGTGTATGCAATACCGCGACAGAGAACGTTTCACGTTGGTGTACGAAGGCGAGTGGGCGCCGTACGGATTTAGCGAGCTAAAAACGGGTCATCATCGCGACGTTATCCTTCCCGCCGCTCCTCTCTGTCATAGAAAAACTGTGCGCGAAATCTATCGACCGAGAGGAATCGAAAAATTCCTGTAAAATCCACGGAAATTTTAATTTAGAATTCAAAAATTTTTGGCGCCAAATCTATCGATCGAGAGAAGTAAAAGACAATTGTATAGAGTAGAGATTTCAATTCGAATTTGAGAAACTTTTGGCAATCGTTTTTCAAAAATCTTGTTTTTGCTAAAAATTGTAGCGCAAGTTTTAATGATTTTGGGGGTTTTTCTGTTTAGCGTGAAATGAATATTGGAAAATGATTTTACAGGAGCTGGTGAAGTATTCGACCCGACTAGGCGAAAACTGCGACGACCTCCAAAAAGCTTTGGAGTTGATGCTAGGTATCCCGCACAGAGCGACGGATAACAAGTTCATAAGCAATATCGAAGGGTACAAAGGGAATATCCATAAGCTTGGAAGATTACTCACGCACGTGAGTATATTTTCAGATGAATTTTCGCTTAACCCTCTGACTTTGGGCAAAGATCCTTATCAAGGAGTTCTATCGTTGCAAAAAAATTGTAACTTTTCTTCTCATTTATAAGACTGAGAAATTATGAGTGAAAAAAGAATCGTAAGTCAAGGGGTGATAGTAATTTGATAATTATATTAATTGACAAAGTGTATGATGTTTAATTGAACAGGAGTGGTACACGGTGATCGATAAAGACGGCAAGAACAAGGAGAGGTATCTGTTTCTGTTTAAAGCTCGAATACTCGTCTGTAAAGTCCGACGAATATCGGAAGACAGATCTGTCTTCGTTTTGAAAGACATCATTCGGGTGAGTAATTTCTCAAAAATAGGTAAAACTTAGCAAGAAAAATTTACGATCGATCTATTTGAAATTTAGCTACCCGAAGTAGAAGTGAAAGATCATCCAGAAGACATAAGGTCCTTCGAGCTTCACAATCCAACTAGTTCCGCTTATCCAATCACTTTAGTAGCCCACAAGGATCCCGTGAAAGTCTACTGGCTGAAAGAAATTCGACAGTACGCCAGCGATGTTGTAGCTCTTGCTGAACACGCTGCGGACGATTTGCAATTAACCGAAGTACCAGAAACTAAGGAAGAGATCAAAGGAAATCCGGGCAATCCGCAGAAGATAGAAGGAAATCCAGGAGCGAAAGGTAATCCGGGACCAAAGGGGAATCCAGAACCAGAGAAGGTGTCAGGTAATCCAGGACCGGAAAAGGTTCAAGGAAATCCTGACGGAAAGGCGGAAGCGGAAGGAGCAGACATGTCGCGAAGATACTCTTCCAGTCGATACAGCAGCTCTTCGAAGGTTGTCGAAGGTAGAGGATAGATGTATAAATTTTGATTATTGGGTATTGAGCACTCTCAGTACCGTGGAAATTACACTGAGAAATTTCACTCTCGAGAGAAATTCGAGATAGCTTTGCTCTCAAATTGGGTGCTCAGCTCTCCGCGAACACTCTCAGTACCGCGTAAATTACACTGAGAAATTTCACTCTCCAGAGCACTCTCAGTGCCGCGTAAATTACACTGAGAGATTTCACTCTCCAGAGCTCTCTTGGTACCGTGTAAATTACACTGAGAAATTTGTCTCTCGAGAGAATTTTACGATAGTTTTCCTCTCAAATTGGGTGCTCAGCTCTCCACGAACACTCTCAGTACCGCATAAATTACACTGAGAAATTTCACTCTCCAGAAAACTCTCAGTGCCGCGTAAATTACACTGAGAAATTTCACTCTTCAGAGCACTCACAGTGCCGTGTAAATTACACTGAGAGATTTCACTCTCCAGAGCTCTCTCGGTAACGTGTAAATTACACTGAGAAATTTGTCTCTCGAGAGAATTTTACGATAGTTTTCCTCTCAAATTGGGTACTCAGCTCTCCGCGAGCAATCTCAGTACCGCGTAAATTACGCTAATTTTGACTCTCCGCGATCATTCTCAGTACTGCGTTAATTACACTAATAAATTTGACTCTAGAGAGAAACTCGCGATAACTTTACTCTCAAATAAACCCAATTTTTGCCTCGAAGAAAACCCCAATTTTTCCATCCCTTCCTTCATTCTTAAAGAGTATGCATCAGTGACCAGCAGCCAAACAGCCACCTCAGCCTACATGGAGTCATCGAGCAGTGCAACGAGGATGGAATCCAGCTCTTACCAGGGCGGAAATTCGCTAGAAACGAGATCGAGCACAGCAAGAATCGAGGGTGGCAGTGGAATAGGAAAACCCGTGTTCGTGAAGACCCTAGAAGGCACCAACGTCGAACGTAAGTACCCAATTTTCTCAACAATCCAATAAACACAGAAATTTGAGTCATCATAATTCAAACCTAAAGACTCATTGTACGAAGAAACGAAGAAAATCATCGACAGTGTAATTTTCGAAATTTCTATACCTGAGGTCCGATTGTATATGTTTAGAAGTAAAACGAACTTTCTTCGAGCAGGTGACATAAGATGGAATTTTTACTGTTCTAGCGTTACCAGAAAATAACGTGGAAATGATACACGCCGTAGGTAAAGTGACACAGAATTTCACTACTATCTCATCATCTACTGTACCGCACTCTCTTTTTCTTTGTCACTATTCTGTCGTATATCGTTGAATATTCTTCTACTCTGTACCTTTTCTTCTAGCCAGCTGAGTAAAACTGCTTTTCTACACGTTCCACTAGGCGGTTGGTCAAGCTTTAACTGCTAATCCTAGATATTACGTACTCTTGTCATCACATCATCACACAAACACACCATTCTTCACATTTTTCACACTTCCAAACACTATTCTGTATATTTTGCACACTTATAGATTTAACTACAATCTGCTTTAATCGTTGTCGTCTATACATACATTTTTCAAGTAGATACTCTTTTCTGCGATTGTTTTATCGAGTATTTTTTCTAGCTACCCTGAAGTTTTACGTAGGAAAAGCACTCTCCACTTTGCACCACGCTTCTTTCTTATCGTCAACTAAATACAATAAACCGTAGATAAATGTCGTGAGAGAACGAAACAACGTTTTTTGTCACTGTTGCGAGTTTTACGTTTATACTGGGCCCACCCTTTGCTAATTTTTTGTAAATACAAATCGAACAAGCGAGATACTTCAGTTTTGGTCGCTGCTACGTCCACTGGGATTCCCCCTTTTGATTATTCTTCCGAAGAGATCAACTACTCTCGATCAAGTAGTACCGTATTGTACATAAATAGTTAAACGATGAAAAAGTAGCCAGTGACTCGTGTCATTTTTCTTCTCTTTCGTTGATTTTGTTAATTGTTCGTTTGAACAGCTGGGGAAATGGCTGCGTTCGAGTGCACTTTGTTAAACACCGATTCGTCGACGAGAGTGCAATGGTTGAAGGACAACAAACCGTTGGAGGACAGGCTGGCAGATCGCATAACAGCGTCTGCAACAGGGAAGACCTTCAAACTTCATATTCAGAACGTGTTGGAGTCTGATTCTGGCATCTACATCGCCAGAGCCATGAATACCGATGGACAGGCTACCTGTACTGCTCAATTAGTCGTGCAAAAACGTGGGTTTAGTAATTTTTATGTTGCGATTGATAAAAATTTGTGAGAAGGAGGTTAAAGAATTTTCTTTTTCCATGATTAAATGTAGTTACTCCCGAGGAGAAGAAAGCACGAGCAGAAGCTAATGCACCTATATTCTTGGTGCGTCTTAAGGACACTGAACTTTTGGAGAACACGTATCTACGTTTCATGGTGAAAGTGAAGGGAGATCCTAATCCAGAAATGAAATTGTGAGACGATAAAATAGATTGTTACTTTTTGGCAATTTTTTGGGGCAGAATCGTTTGAATATTTTAACTTTAATATTTGAATATCTCAATATTTCAATATTTCAATATTGTAGTGTTTTAATGTTTTAATATTTTAATATTAATTTCATTATATTTATTACCATATATTTCGTAAAATAGCTACAAAGACGACGTTCAAATCGACGCGAGCCATCCACGAGTCAAGATCGTCAGCGAGCAATCTGACAAAGGCTTCTACGAGCTAGTGATCGCTGACGTCCAAAAGCAGGACGCTGGAAAATACTCCTGCACCGCGAAAAATAAATACGGAGAAGCCTCCTGCGAAGCAGCTGTGACTGTGTCTGACGACAAGAATCTATATCTACCCGAAGACTTCCTGGAACCAGGCATGGAGCCACAATTCACCTGGCTGCGTGATGGAAAACCATTCGATCCTGAGGAACGCTTCAAAGTGTTGTTCCAGGATAACGAAGACACATTAGCGTTGGTGTTCCAGCATGTCAAACCTGAGGACGCTGGTCTTTACACCTGTGTCGCTCAGACTAGCACAGGTACAGTGATTTGGACACGTAGAATTCACTTATAATTTAGATAAACACCCGATGTGTTATACTAATTAGAGAAACATTTGACGCACAGGTAACATCAGCTGCAGCGCTGAACTGACGGTTCAAGGAGCAGTGCACCAGCTACTGAAGGATCCAGAGCAGCCAAAACTGCGTTCAGAGGCGAGACATTCTGAAGTGAGCGCTGGTGGATCAGCAATGTTGGAGTTACAGATCAGAGGATACCCGAAACCGGACATCAAATGGACGAAAGACGGAGAAGAGATCGTTGCTGGTGGAAGATACAAGTACCTCTGGGAGGATGAAGAATCTATGTCCCTTGTGATCAAGAACGTAACAGCGAAGGATGCAGGTGTCTACACAATCAGAGCAAAGAACGAGTTAGGCGAAGACACGACTCAAATCGAGTTGATCGTGAAATCCGCGCCTAAGGTCATCAAGAAGCAAGCAGATATAACAGGTCTGGTAGATGAAACATTAACGATGACTGTACAAATCGAAGCAACACCTGCACCGGAAGTGAAGTGGTACAAGGATGGTCAAGAAATTCGCGAAAGCGATCGTATCAGTATCATCAAAGAGGGCAGCGAAACTTACAAACTCACGATAAAGAACGCACGTTTGGAAGATGCTGGTTCTTATTCGATCGTTGCTCGTAACGAGGTTAATCAGACGACGGAGATCTGGAAGCTGAAGGTGCTTAGTCCACCTAAGATCACGAAGAGATTAGGGGAACCACAGATACTGAACCAGGGAGACACTCTTATATTATCCGTGGAGGTTGATTCCGTGATGCCGCCAAGTGTTAAATGGTACAGGGAAGGAGAGATGGTTGTAGAAGAGAGTAGAGTGAAAATGACTCGAGAGGGTAAGAAGTTCACGCTGAAGATCACGGGTATAACGAGCGAAGAGCCGGGAATTTATAGGGCGGAAGTTACCTCGGACCATGGTGTGACTTCTGATGAAACTAAGATTCAGGTGAGAATGGGATCAGAGAATGGTACACCCACTCACTAACTCACCCACTCACTCACTTACTCTCCCACTCGTTTACTCTCCCACTTATTTACTCACTCACCCACTCACTCACTTACTCTCCCACTTATTTACTCACTCACCCACTCACTCACTCTCCCACTCGTTTACTCTCCCACTCGTTTACTCTCCCAGTCATTTAAACTTCCACTGATTTACTCTCCCACTCACTTACTCTCTCACTCACTCAGATATCACCTACTCACTAACTCACTAACCTACTCACTCACTCGGTTTTCATTTCTTTCCTCCACCAATGACCAACTACCAAAATGAATCAGTTCCTCTTATCACTTTCAGGTACGAGGTCTCCCACGATTCAAGTCAAGAATGAGCGACGTAACGGTAAACGAAGGCGCCACGAACATCGAGTTCAAAGTAGAAGTCGACGGCTGCCCAAAACCAAGCGTCCACTGGTACATAGGAGACGTAGAGATCACAGAGAAGCGAAAAGAATTCGTTCGTTCGGAAGAAGGAGATTTCTACAAACTCACAATCTCCGAAGCAAAAGCAGAACTTAAAGGAACATACACCTGCATACTAAAGAACGAATACGGTGAAATTAAGAACAGTTCCACGTTGATCGTAAAAACTCGACCAAAACTGCTCAAAAAACTCGCCGATCAACGAATCAAAGAAGGAGACACCTTGAAATTGATCTTGGAAGTATCCGGTACACCTGATCCCGACGTGAAATGGTACAAAGACGGTCAAGAAGTCTCGGCAGACGCGAGAATTAAGATAACGAGGGACAGTAAACGTCAAGAGAGCTACGATCTGACGGTGACATTGGTAAAAGGTTCAGACGCCGGTGTCTACGAGGTTCGAGCTGAAAACGAATTAGGCTACGTGACCAGCAAGAGCAAGATCATAGTGATGAGTAAGAATCTTAATCTTCTATCGTTCCACGATACAATGGGGTTGAATTGTTGCGCTGCTCCATCGTTCCCTATTTCGTTTCGCTGCTAAATTCAACAGCTGCTTGCCTCAAATCGCCAAGATCAATCTTATTTACGGCAGAATTTTCCAGAATTAAAAAGAATCGATGGAGCAGCTCTCCAAATGCCCAACACACTGCCCGTATACACGATCTTAATTTTTTGAGAAACACACCCAGAGAATCGTCGATTTAAGCCAACGTTCAGTGTAAGTAGAAGAAAGGTACGGTGTTGATATCGATGTGACGTTCAAGCTTAAAGATTCACAGACAGTCGTTCTCCAAGAAAACCTGTGAAAAATCACAGAATCGAGTCCAATTTACCAAAATTATCGCGTCAAAGATCGAACATCGACGTGAACTGTTTGTTCGTGTCTTCATCCTATTGTCTCTCTGTTTCTCTCTCTGTACGTTCGTATATGTATATTAAAAGCTCGACTTTTTCTTTTCTTCGTGTCCCGTTTTTAATCGTTCTTAAAAAAAAAATTCTAAAAAATATTCTTACGACGTATGTATATATATATATATGTAGATTTGCTATTTTCTATGTGTTGATTGCTCCCCCTATTTGTCGTTAATTGCCGGGATTACCAATTGTTTACCGTGGTCTTTGTCGAAACGGTGTTTGCAAACTGTGTGAATTCTATAGCGAAAACGGAAGAGAACGAGGTGGAAAAGACGATCGAGAAGATCAGCGTGGAGGAAGAGGAGATCGAAGTGCAGCAAGTGGAGGAGACGGAGGTGGAACCGAAGAAGAAGGAACAAGCCGAGGAATCGGGACCGGAAGGTAATCGAGTAACGATCGTCGGCAGAAATGCGACGAAAATACAAAAGAATAGATAAATTTGCAAACGATCGTGAATAACGCTGAAACGAGTGAGCTGTATATTTGTATTACGTATAGCAGAGAAAGAGAAGTCTTGGTCTGTGCTATAGAAACGCTTAGAAAGCTCTAGAAAAAAAAAAAGATAAATGAAAAGATCGAAAGTTCCACGATCCACGCTAATGTCGCAAGATTTTGGTAAGATTTTTTGGAAACGTGTCGGGTTTTTTAATCGTTTTAGTACAGAAGGTATCCTTTTTGTATTTTTTGAACTGAAAGGTAGATATATGAGTATAAATGTATAGTAGTGTATTTTTTGTGTTTGAGCAAAACCAGCTTCGCGTAATTTTCTGTTTTAACAACGAACACTACGAGTAATCTTTTTTTTTTTGCTCCGTTTTCTTCTTTCTACTTCTTTTCACCGGAAATCCTTGCGATAAAACCTTTAACAAGTTGCAAAACACTGACACGGTTAGAAGCATAAAATATAGAAAACGGCAAGATAAAAAATACAGTACGAGTAGAGACTTGCCGATTTTAGCTGATATTAAAATGATTCGAGAGAGATGGCCGGTTAAAAGCTTAGTGGTAGAAACGTAGCCCAAAAACACATGTCTGATAAATTCAGGTCGAGTGAGACTGGAGACACAAAACGTCCAAGTAATGCGGGGACAGGGTGACACGATAACAATCTCTGTGGCCTCCACGACGACCCACGAAGCAATACTCACAGGTAAATCTCGCACACGCTGAACAACGTCTCGCCATTTTAAACGTCTCTCATGTAACCATCGTCGCAAATTAGGGGATTTCGGAAGATATTCAATATTTTACCATTTTGAAATTTTGAAAAATCATCAGTCACGTAGATCCCAAACTCTCAGAGTTTGGAGATTCACGTCCCAAGCTTGAGAGCTTCGAGATTTCACGCCACAAGCTTGAGAGCTTTGGGATTTCACGCCCCAAACTTGAGAGCTTGGGGCTTTCAATATTCCACTTCGAAATTTTGGGAATTTTACCATTTTTAAATTTTGAAAAATTTTCAATCACCGAGTCCCCAAGATTGAAACCTTGGGATTTCACGCCCCAAGCATGAGAGCTTTGGGATTTCACGCCCCAAACTTGAGAGCTTGGGATTCTCAATATTTCATTTCGAAAATTTGGGGATTTCGCCATTTCAAAATTTGGAAAATTATCGATCACAGAGTCCTCAAGCTCTCAGAGTTTGGAGATTCACGCCACAAGCTTGAGAGCTTTGGAATTTCATGCCCCAAACTTGAGAGCTTGGGATTCTCAATATTTCATTTTGAAAATTTGGGGATTTCGCCATTTCAAAATTTGGAAAAATTATCAATCTCAGTGTCCTCAAGCTCTCAGAGTCGGGAGATTCATGCCCCAAGCATGAGAGCTTTGAGATTTCACGCCCCAAACTTGAGAGCTTTGAGATTTCACGCCCCAAACTTGAAAGCTTGGGGCTCTCAATATTCCACTTGGAAATTTTGGGAATTTTACCATTTTTAAATTTTGAAAAATTTTCAATCACAGAGTCCCCAAGATTGAAACCTTGGGATTTCACGCCCCAAACATTCAAGCTTGAGGACTCTCAACATTCCACTTCAAAATTTTGGGCCTCTCCCCACTTGAAAATCTGAAAAAATCACCAGTCACAAAGTCCCCAAGCGTGAGAGCAAATAACGCCACACCGAGCACAGTTTTCGCGAGCCTCGGTCTACGTACATAAATCTCTCTACCAGAGAGATCGTCGCGAAAGTTTCCGTCGCCTTCCGCCACTGCCTCGTCGTCGAGTAGCACGGATCGTCTCTCTAGTAGGTAGAGTAATGAAAAGGGTGTTATGACCAGCCCGAGCATTCACAGGTCCCGACGAGAGGCACACTATCAGCAAGATGACCGCGACAAAAGTCGAGTGCCAGGAGTTGAACACAGACGGTCCTGGAGTCGAAGAAATCGCCACCTATAGTTACAGCGTACAAGAGGAATCCGTGCAGAAACCGCAGAACGGCGTGTTGATCGAGGAATTCTCGGAAAACAGCGAAATGGATAACAAATCGAAGCTACAAGTCAACCGCGGTGTATCGATCGTTTCCATCTCCGACGACGAATCCACCTTAAAAGCGATTTCAAGAGACGTTAGCACGGAGGATATGCAATTCGCTGAATTATCGGAAGATCTGAAACTAACCAACGGATCCTACGAAGAATTCAATGGAAATGGACGTCTATCTGACGAGAAAACACCAGACGAAGGTAAACTGTACAGAGGATCGTTGATCACAGAAACGATCATAGAGGAACGATCTATAGAAGAGTCTCCGTCTGAAAGATCGACGCAAGAAACCGTGAAACTAGCACGATCAGCTGTTCTCGAGAACGGCAGCAGCTCTAGAAAGCAATCTATAGTGAATCTAGAACAACCGCAAACTCCAACGATCGAGGAGAGCAAATTGACGAAGCACAAGATCGAACGTGTGAATTCAACGGCGGAGAAGGTAGTCGAGACGAGTTTGGAGGAGGAAAATCGTCGTAGAGGTTCGTTGCAGAATGGATTATCTAGGCAGAGTTCGAAAATAGAACGAATGGATTCGACGGAGTCGAGGAAAGCTTTGGAAAGATCGATCTCGAGGGAAGGTTCGTTGAAAGCGGCCCTAAGCGCCGACGAAGAGGCCGACGAAGAGTTCGAGGCTCTTCTAGATCGTGTCAAGCGACAACGCAGCGTTCTGGACGATATCCTTGAGAAAGAATCCTCCAGGGACTCAGGTACGACAGGATCGATCCATCGATCGTTCGAACGAAGTTCGAGGTCTGACACGATTATTGGAAGCGTTTCTTCTTTCACCAGCACCCGCTTCGATGCAAGGGCATGATGGTTTTCTCCTTGTATCTGTTTCTTAGTTTCACGTTTCACGTTAATTCATCATCGTGTATGTCTGCTTGCATGTTATCTACCTAAGAAGCGTGCAACCAGGTTTAATCATTCTCGAGGGTCGTGTGTAAATTGCGTTCTTTCTTCGAGAAACGAGTCATCGTGCTAAAACTGTGAAATGTACAGGGTGATGCAGGTGAAGTGTGACAGTTTAATATTATCGAAATTATTGGCGATATGAAAAATTTTATTAGACAAAATTTAGAGAGCACACTTTTCGGTGTAATTTAAATTTTTGTGGATGAAGGTTTCAAGGAAATTTTGTGGTAATCATTTTTTTTTTTTTTAACGAAATTGTATACTTTTTTAACGTATGTATGCAAGTTTAATTCATACTCAGATGAATTTGACGAATATAGTCGCAAATGATCAAAGAAGTGATATTGACAATTGTCACCACTTTTTGGTGTAATTTAAATTTTTATGGAGGAAGATTGCAAGGAAATTTTATGATCATTTTTTTATGTTAATGTTAATTTAATTCACGCTTAGATGAATTTTATGAATGTAGTCACTCGAAGTAAAAAAATGATAACGTCAATTGTCACACTTTGCGCGCACCGCTCTCTGTATATCACGCAAGGGAATGTATTAAATTTTGTTAGCGCTTCTGTGCCCAATCCAGACACTTACTGCTTGTATATACCAGAAAACAGTGACTAGTCCAGAACCTGACCAGAGAGATCTTCGTCGTTTTCGATCAGGTAAGCGAGCACAAAAATGCTGGACAATCACAAATTACCACTAACGGCATACAAAAATTCTACAATACACAGGGTGCTTCACTAGTAACGGACATCTAAATTATCTACCCTAATATTGAGACTGAAAAAAGAATTTAAATGTCCATTGCAATTGAGACACTCTGTAGGCACGAAAAGGGAGGAAATTGTCCAGCATTTGACGTGGAAGAATTATAAAATAACAAAGCAGCACGTGGCAAACGCAACGACGCACTAGATGATGCACGGCAATAGAAACGGACTTTCCCACCTGAAAATCTTTTTTCAAAAGAAAAATTCTGACCCGTTGATTCTTCGTTTAGCACCTCCTCACATCCTCAAATCGACGATCAGCGACAAAACGATCTACGAGACTCAATCGGTGAAGTTCGAGATCCAAGCGACGTCTTTGCCGAGAGCTGACGGGAAATGGTTCAAGGATGGAAAACCACTTCGTTCTGGGGACCGTATAAGGATCACCAGCTCTGGAGAAAACTTCACGTTGGAGTTGAGCAAGGCTATTCTAGAGGACGAGGGAGTGTACACGTGTATGTTCTCGAACAAACTCGGTGAAGCTAGTACGGAAGGATATTTGACCGTTGGTACCGTGGACGATTTGAGGAGACCTAAGTTCATCGAACCTTTGAACGACGTGGACGTCGCGAAAGGGAACTCCGGAGAGTTTAAGGCCACCTTCACTGCTGATCCTGTTCCTGACATGATATGGTATGTTTTTTAGCGGTTTTTTGATGGTTTATTAGGTCACTTTTAACGAGATTGATTGCTTTTGTTCTATGCTTCACACGATGTGGATTATTATGTATGTTGTTATTTAATTCTAAGCTATTAGGGAGATTATCGATCTCTTGTTTGATGTTTGTGGTGCAATTTATGTGGTGTATAGTTATTGATATTCCACGTTTCTTTTAATATTTTTCCATGTGAAACTTTCTGTGTGGATCAAAATAGGGGACAAGTTTTTAACTTTTTAGAAGGTTGAATTCGACAATTTTCCAAAAAATTTTCTGAGTCGTTTAACACTCGAGATATTTTAGGAAATATATACTTTCGTCTTCAACTTTGAGGGTTGCTTTCACCCCTTCAACATGGATCACTGTCAATAAAAAGGATATTTTTCAGTCAACTATCACATAAATTTTCATGAAAATATATAAAGATACATATAAACTTCCTTGCAAATTTGAAAAAAAAATTCTCTAAATTCGCATAAATTTAAAAAGGTACTTCAAAGGTGAAGAAATCCCAGTTGACGACAGCCGCATAAAGTGCAACGTACTGAATAAACCAGTAGCGGACAAACTAACCGAATCGACAGTCACTTTAAGCATACCGAAATGCTCGAAAGAAGACACTGGCGAGTACACGCTGAAGCTGAAGAACAAATACGGCGAAGCTGAAGCCAGCGTAAGCAACGATTCGTAAAAAAAAAAACAATCTATTTTCAAACCTAAACACAATTATTACTAAAATTCTCAGGCTTTCTTGAATCTCCTATTACGTCCCGAGATACAAGATTTAAAGGACGTCGTCGCGCCTGTTGGAGACTCTCTCGTATGGGAGGCCTTCATCAAAGGAAATCCCAAACCAGACGTCACGTGGAGCAAAGATGGCACAATTCTGGAGAAAGACGAAAGATTCGATTTCGAGGAAGACAAGAGGGCCAGGAAATACAGGCTCATTATCAAAAGCGTCGAAGTGGAGGATAAAGGGACGTATACCGTAACAGCGAAGAATTATCTTGGAGAAGCTACTGCACAAGGAAACCTAACACCGCATAGTGAGTCTAACGATAACCACAATTTTCATTACTAATGTACAAGAATTATTTGAGAAAATCCAAGAAATGTTACACAATAACACGATCTAATTTTTCAGCCGAGATACCAGAATTCCTCACGACCCTGTCCAACGTGAGCTGCAAAGATCGCGACGAGCTAGAGCTGAAGGTTCGCGTAACAGGTATTCCCAAGCCAAAATTGACCTGGCTGAAGGACGGCAAAGAGATCCAAGAAGACAGTCGCCACAAAATTACCACACACGTGGATGGTATCGTAGACAGCACTTATTCCGTCACGACGTTCTCACAAAACGACGTTGGATGTGTAAAGGTTCAAGCTATCAACGTGGCCGGAAGTGCTGAGACTGCTTGCGACGTGAACATGCTAATGATCACGCCTTCCTTTGGACACATGCTGCCTAGATCGACAGAAGTTGACGAGGGTGATTGTTTGGAGCTTAAGGCTAAGATAGACGGTAGCCCGATGCCTGAAATAGCTTGGTTCAAAGACGGAGAGAAGATCGTTCCGGACGATCACGTGAAGATCGAGTCACTTCCGGATGGTAGCATTAAACTGACCATCGACTGCGTGAAACCTACAGACTGTGGAGCTTACAAGTTGGTTATCAGCAATTCCACTGGTGACCAGACTTCTTTGTGCGCTGTAGCTGTGAAACGTATGTTCTCTGTTCTAATTATGTGCCGGGTGATTGTTTTCTAAAGGCCTCAAACGTTCCTCATTAACTGTTTGCATTAAGGTGTTGAAAATTGGTATTCAACATCCAAGCATTTTTGTGCCCTTTTCTGTAAATTCTTGAACATGGTGACTTCCAGTTGTCTCTAATTTTTTCAGTAATTTGTGAATATAGAATTCTGAAGATACACTTCCTTCACCGTAAGCGTCCTGAAGTAACCTTTGTCGCGTGTACAAAGTTCCTGAGGAATATTTGGAAATTTTAACTAGAAAAGCACCCGATAAAATGTCTCATTGAGGAAGATACCGATGAGTTTAGAAACTGACTACGAAATGTAATTTCAGCTCAAAGAAGAAGACCATCCTTCACGAAACCACTGGAGGACACAAAGGCGATCGTTGGACAGCCGCTGAAATTGGAAGCTCAAGTGGTAGCTTTCCCGAATCCGCAGGTACAATGGTTCAAGGACGGTATACCGTTGAGACACTCGAAAGAAATCTACTACATGAACGAGCCGAACGGTATGATCGGTCTGAGGATCGATTACGCCCGCCCGGAAGATGCTGGCACGTACTCGATGGTCGTATCGAACTCGCTGGGCGAAACCACTGGCTCTGCCAAGGTGGAAGTCGAAGAGAAAGAGAAACGACCGGAATTCGTGACCACTCTTCAACCACTGACCGTGGTGGAAGGATTCCCAGCGAAGCTGGAGGTGAAACTTCTTGGAAAACCGCAACCACAGCTGCAGTGGTTCAAGAATGGCGAAGAGGTTCGTTCAGAAACATTTACCTATCACTTAAGATCATTTCTTAGATGAACATTAAATAATTTTATAGTGCAATATTTTCCCCCTTGAATACTACAAATTTCTTCTTTCATATTTTCTTCTATCTTCGATCCTAACTTCGATCCTATTTAGCTGCTCTATTTCTCATGACTCACCCTGTGTATTTAATATTTAAATGTAAGGAATGATCCTAAGGAATTTAGATTAGATTAAAATCTAAATTAAGGTCTTAATTTTTTTTTTGAAAATCTAAAGAGACCTTACTCGATCATTTCTCTACACTACTGCAGATCATACCGGACGGAAAACGTATAAAGGTGGTCAAGCAACCAGACGGAAGTCAAGCTTTGATAATTGAGAACGCGTCACCGGAAGACGCAGGAGAGTACCAAGTGATAGCAGGCAACACGGAAGGCACCTCCAACTGCAAAGGAACCGTAGAAGTAGTCGGTAAACTGCAATCCGATCGTCCAGAAGAGAAACCCGGCTTCGTGAACCCTATGAGAGACGTCTACGTGGAAGAAGGTCAACCACTGAACCTAGCCGCTTCCTTCACAGGAAATCCCATCCCAGAAGTAAGCTGGTCGAAGGACGGTTCTCCCCTGAAATCGTCCGATCGCCTCAGAGTGTCTTGCGACGGGAAAAAGACCGAACTGGAGATCAATCCTTGCGAAGCGAAAGACGCTGGCGTGTACGAGTGTCGTATATCCAATCCGCTCGGCGAAGACTCCACGAAATCGACAGCCAACGTTAGAAAGATCTACCAATCTCCTGGCTTCATGCAGAAATTCACGGATCTCCAACAGTTGCCCGGTTTCGACGCCAAGTTCCTAGCACGTGTCACAGGTGTGCCGCGACCCGATGTCACCTGGTACGCCAACGACAAACCGATCTCGCCGAACGACGAGAAGTACAAGATCAAACGTGACGGCGATGCTTGCTGTTTGTACGTGAAAGACTGCACCTACGACGATTCCGGAGCTTACAAGTGCAGAGCTGTGAACAAGGGAGGCGAGGCTGAGTGTGTTGCTAATTTGGACGTGGTAGACAAAATGTGAGTTGAGTCTTTGCTGTCTTCTCGATGGAGCAATATTGAGTAATTCACTGAATTACGTTCTTTGGTTTCAGAGAGAGAATGCAGAGGGTAGAACCTCCGTCGTTCTTGAAGAGAATCGGTGACTGCGAGGTCTACAAAGGAATGCCAGCTAAATTCACAGCCTGCATCACAGGCAACCCTGAGCCTGACTTCGAATGGTTCCGTAACGGAGAGAAACTGTGGCAAACTGACAGGATCAGGACTGAACAAGAAGGCAGTTTGTTGCGCTTGGTCATAGCCAATGTGGACGAACTGGACGCAGGCACGTACATGCTGAGAATAAAGAACCCTCATGGCGAAGATGCTTGCGTTGCTGACTTGATCTACGAGTGTAAGTATCGAGAAACTTGATTGTGAGAGATGTAGCACGATTTCTAACTTCGAAATCTTGTGGTACAATCGTCTGTTTATCGTTGAAACAGCACTGGAACCGAGAGCAAAGAAGGCACTGGGAGACCAATACGCAGATTTCGATAAGTATCGCAAATCAGGCGTTCCTCTGCCATTGGCAGATCGTCCAATCATCAGCAGGATGATGGATCGTCATCTGACGTTGTCCTGGAAACCGTCCATCCCCATTGGTCCTCGAATTCCAGTGACGTACCAAGTAGAGATGTGCGAGCTACCAGACGGCGATTGGTTCACAGCTAGAACTGGGATTCGCAGCTGCGTCTGCGACATCCGCAACCTGGAGCCCTTCAGGGACTACAAATTCCGTATTCGCGTGGAGAACAAATACGGAATCAGCGATCCATCGCCGTTCGCGCAGACTTATCGCGCTAAATTAGAGCCAGAACCGCCTAAATTCTTCCCCTATCTACCTCCTGGCATCGATTTCCGGCCTGAGACCAGTCCTTACTTCCCCAAAGACTTCGACATCGAGAGACCACCTCACGATAATTACGCTCAGGCGCCTAGATTCCTTCGTCAGGAATACGACACTCAGTACGGCGTGAAGAACCATAATTGCAGCCTGTTCTGGTTCGTCTATGGCTATCCGAAGCCAAAGATGACGTACTACTTCAACAATCAGCTGATAGAATCTGGCGGTAGATACGATCAGAGCTACACGAGAAATGGTCAGGCCACTTTGTTCATTAATAGGATGCTCGAGAGGGACGAAGGAATGTACGAGGCTGTTGCTACTAATGAACACGGTGAAGCTAGACAGAGGGTTCATCTGCAGATTGCAGAGTATCCAACGTTTATTCAGAGACCGGAGGAGACTATAGTGATGGTCAGGAGGACTGGACAGTTGATGGCTAAAGTCACCGGTGTACCTTTCCCGGAGATTAAATGGTACAAGGATTGGAAACCTCTTACCTCCTCTTCGAGAATAAGGGTTAGTTACTGTTATCGTAATTTATTAGGTCAATATAAAATAACACGCGAAAAACGAATAATCCTGGAAGATTTAATACCACGTTGCACGCCTACGTTACTGCACCTCTCTGTATAGAAAATTACATTGGTGTATGAAGGGTTGCTCGCATACGGGGATATTTCCAAACGTTAATAACTAAAGAACGAAGCCTCAAACGCGATTTTTTCATTCTTCATTTTCGTTTTATCTCGGCCTCTACAAACACCCACTAAATTTTCTGTCGAATCAGACCTAGTGTGCCATATTTTCTTTCGTAATTTTAACAATAGGAAGATGTTTTCTTCTTCCACACTTTGCATCGCGATTCTTCTTCCCCAGATCGAATTCAACGAACCGGACACGACAGTTCTCGTGATCAGCGACACTATCGTGAAGGACGAAGGCCTGTACTCTATCAGCGCGAGAAACGTGGCTGGATCGATCTCCTGTTCCGTGATGCTGCACGTGGAAGAGAACGAACACGAGTACGGATTCAGAACGTACAGGAGGAAGTCGGACATTAGACCACGTCACGACAAACCTCTGGACGATCTGTACGATCTTGGTGACGAGCTTGGTCGTGGCACACAAGGCGTCACTTATCACGCTGTGGAGAGGAGCACAGGTAGAAATTATGCGGCGAAGATGATGCACGGAAGAGGAGAGCTCAGGCCTTATATGTACAACGAGATGGAGGTGATGAACAACATGAACCACAGGAAATTGCTGCGACTGCACGACGCTTATGAGACCGATATATCGCTCACGTTGATCATGGAATTGTATCCTTTAAATACTTTCTTCAGTTTGAATTTTCTCGTTGATATTCGCCTATCTCGAGAGCGTTGAAATTGTTACAAGAGAAAGAATGTTTCTTAACCGATAAACAGAGCTGCTGGTGGAGAACTTGCGGACACTCTGACGAAACAAGCCTTCTACACCGAAGCAGACATCGCTGGTTACATTAGACAATTACTCTGGGGATTGGAGTACATGCATTCTAATCATTACGCTCATCTTGGCCTGACGGTTGATTAACCAGTTTGATCAATCCACAGGGTGGCTCATAAGTCGATTTACCATTTGAAAATTGACCGAACTCTTTGCTTTTCAATTGTTCGCATTTATTTTTTTATACGATGAAGTATAGAAAATGGAAGTTATTGCTGAATTTTCAAAATTTCAAACATAAATTTTGGAACTTATTTTTTTCATATGACGAAGTATACAAAATGTTCAAAATTTGAAATGAAAATTTTGAAACGATCGTTATTCAATTTTTGAATGATACGTGAATAAACGCCACCCTGTAAAAAACGTTGCACAAAACGTAAAATTTCCAAATATTTCTATCCACAGCTCGGAGATCTGTTGATCTCGCACACAGGAGGCGACGATCTGAAGATCTGCGACTTCGGTTTATCGAGAAGAATCTCTCAATCGAGATTAATGATCCTTGCCTACGGTATGCCTGAGTACATAGCACCGGAAGTGACCAACAACGAGGGAGTGTCGTTTGGCGCAGACATGTGGTCCGTTGGTATAATCACTTACATCTTGCTCTCTGGAATCTCGCCTTTCAGAGGCAACAACGACAGGGAGACGTTGATGAAGATCAGAGAGGGAAAATGGGATTTCGACGATCGTTGGGTGAATATCTCAGAGGATGCTAGGGATTTCATTCGTTCTTTATTGATGTACAACACCGAGAGGAGAATGGACGTGACCGCTGCTCTTGCTCATCCTTGGCTCAACTATGCCGATAGGTCTTCCCTCGATTTGTACAAGATTCCGTCGGAGAACTTGAAGAATTACTACAAGCTGTACCGGTTAGTTGGATGAATTTTGAAAAACAGAAATTTTGACATTTTTTATGTAGAGATGCCACAAATTAGTGTCTCTCCCAAATTCTCCTTTTTTGCATCTCTGTTGATCTGATCGAAATTCTTCTTTTTTGCACTTCTATTGATCTGATACAAATTCTTTTTTTTTCGCACCTCTATTGATCTGACCCAAATTCTCTTCTTTCTCAACTCCGTTACTCTGACCTAAATTCTCTTCTTTCTCACCTCTATCACTCTGACCCAAATTCTTTTCGACGAAATCCCATGATATTTATTATAAAAATTAATGCCTGTCCCAAACACTTCTTTTTGCACCTCTATTGATCTGACCCAAATTCTCTTCTTTCTCAACTCTGTTACTCTGACCTAAATTCTCTTCTTTCTCACCTCTATCACTCTTACCCAAATTCTTTTCAACGAAATCCCACGATATTTATTATAAAAATTAATGCCTGTCCCAAACACTCTTTTTTCGCACCTCTATCGCTCTGACCCAAATTCTATTCTTTTACCACCTCTGTTGCTCTGACCTAAACTCTCTTCTTTCTCACCTCTATCGCCCTGAAACTCTAGCGTACTCTGACTCGTTATTAACATCCACGCGAAACTTCCATTCTAAATGTGAAAATGATCTACAGCGACTGGTACAACAACGCTTCCTGCCGCACATGGTACCGCCGACGCAAGCTAAATTCAGCCTTCGAACATCCATCCAAGATGGTCTATCCACCTGGTGAAAGATACACACCCGAACCAGATGACAGACCATACATACCAACCGCGAAACCTCCAGCTAAACCATGGGACGTTGACATACCCTCGAGAGAACCGATTGACACCGAAATTGGAGTTATTAAGAGCGAGAGCCAGTGAGTATTCGTCGAAAAAAAAAAAAGAGACGAACAAATTTTCGATAAATAAACTTGGAAATTCGCAGCTATCAAAATGGACCAGACACCTATCTCCTCCAACTTCGAGACACGGACTTCCCCGTTCGTCTGCGCGAGTACATGAAGGTTGCGTGCAATCGCAGCCCTGGATTCTCTCGTTCCATCGCCGAGGAGAACTTCGACTGGAGGGTAATTAAGAAATTGCTAACACAAATCGTTAGACACAGCTTCAAATTCGTTGTTGTACGATCATTCTAGACGCCTATTATTCGAGAACGTCGTCGTTTCACGGACATCATGGACGAGGAGATCGACGACGAGAGGCGAGCGAGGATCAGCAGATACGGATCTCCGGATACCTACACCTTGAGACGCTTGAAGCACGAATTAGGAACGCGATTGGACAGTTACGCGGAAGCAGAAGCGATGTTGGAGTCGAAGAAAGAAGGACACTTGCCGTTCTTCCGTGAAAAACCCCAAATTAGACCCATCGAAGAGGGTAAACCTGCTCAAATAGCGTGTTTAGCCGTGGGAAGTCCTAAACCGATGATTCAATGGTACAAGAACGATCTGATGATCCAAGAGAGTAATAGAATAACGGTCACCGAGGATGAAGATGGTAGATCTATCCTTAGCTTCAATCCAACGAAGGAACACGATGTGGGTAGTTACAAAGTTGTCGCGAGAAACACCTTGGGACAGACTGTGGTTAGAACGAGACTCGTGGAAGCTGTTGTTCCTTCCAGTCCTGATTCTCCTGAGGTAAAGTATACTTATACCGAGGATAAAATAATATTAAAGTATAAAATATACCGAGGAAAACATTTATTTCTTCATCTTGCGTTTGAGAATGCTGAAAATAATTTTTATTACTTTCGATGACCCTTTTTCATTTGTCGGGTAACTGGGGAATCCCCCCCTATGAAAGAATATGGCGGTTTTTGGGCGATGAAACCGTCGAGACTTTGTGGAAAAGGCACTGAATTCTTAAAAAAATTTTCCAAGTCCCTTAATACCCACGATATATCGAAATTAATTTGTACACGTAATAAATAACACTTATAATTTAATTATACATGTAGTGGCCTCTATAACAATTAAAAGAAATAATAATAGCCAGGAAATGAAGAGGGCGCTTTAACTGCGCATAGAGTTCTGACTTACCGACCGGAAATTCGCGGGTTCGATTCCTGATTCAAATTTTCTGGGCTTCTTATACATTTAGAAATATAAATATAGCTACTCTTTACCTGAAAAGTGTAGGATTTCTGATTGTAGGGTTTCCACTTCCGCCCCATATCTCTGAACGTGTTAAAGTCCTGTTAAAATTCCTCGATGGACCCTTTCGCATCTACGAACGAGATTTTTATCCCGATACTTTAGACGAAATATCTCACGTTACAATAACTCGAGAGATATGTCGTCCAACGATAAGTAAAAATTTCTCGGCGAATGCAAAGGGGTTAAAAACAAGCAAAAAAGTATCCACTAATTTGTAAAAAACATATTTCCAGATGTCTGACGTGTCAGACACAGAAATACTTGTACGATGGAAACAACCGAAATACGATGGCAATTCTCCAGTATTGTGCTACAGTCTGCAGTACAGAGAAGGCGATAGAATCGAATGGATAGATATCGCTTCGAACATCGATCACGAGTTCTTCCTTATGAGAGATTTAAAACCGGACACAAGCTACAATTTCCGTTTAGGGGCTCGAAATCGTATCGGTTGGAGCGAAATGAGTATTCCTTCGAAATTATTCAAAACTAGACCAACGGGTTGTCCAAAGGTACAGATCACACGAGCAATGAGGCACCTTCAAGAATTGACAGAAGCAGGCCAGATAATAATGCCTGACGAAGACAGACCACACATGGACTATTCCATCGAGGATCATCCTATCGAATGGTCAACCGATTCGAATCTCAGTAGCAAGTACAGCTTTATCTCTGAGATCGCCAGAGGTCAATTCTCCACTGTGGTGAAAGGTGTTGATAAAAGCACTGACCGTGTGATAGTAGCGAAGATCTTAGAGCTGCGTACAGAAACGGAGAAACAAGTGAACAGGGAGTTCGAAGCTCTTCGTTCGTTGAGACACGAAAGGATAGCTTTGCTGGAGGCAGCCTACAAGGCACAAGGTTCTCCAGTCGCTGTGTTCATTCTGGAGAAACTTCAAGGAGCTGATATTCTCACTTATTTCTCGAGTAGACACGAGTACACTGAGAATTGCGTAGCAGTTGTCATTACTCAGATTCTGGATGGTCTACAGTACCTCCATTGGCGAGGATACTGCCACCTGGACATTCAACCTGATAACATAGTAATGTCGACCGTTAGATCGGTTCAAGTTAAATTGGTCGATATGGGATCTGCTCGATTGGTCAGTAAATTAGGCACCTTAGTACCGAAGGCTGGTCATCCAGAGTATAGAGCGCCAGAAGTATACAATGAAGAACCAGCTCATCCTCAAACAGACGTTTGGATGGTCGGTGTTTTGATGTATGTTCTTCTGTCTGGTATTTCGCCGTTCCGTGGCAAGGATCCTGATGAGACCAGACAGAATATTCTGTTCGTGAGATACAGATTCGAATATTTGTTTAAAGAGTTGAGTCAAGAAGCTACAAGGTTCCTTATGTTGGTCTTCAAACGGGCACCCGGGTTTGTAGTGTTCTTTGCTTTCATTTTTCTTTTATTTGAAAGGATGTTTTTAATTGTATTATTTTTATTTTAGTAAAAGACCACTGGTGGAAGAGACCCATGAACATAGGTGGTTACAATCATCAGACTTTATGATTAAGAAACGTGAAAGAGCTGTGTTCTTAGGCAACAGACTGAAAGAGTATAATGAAGAGTATCATGAAGAGAAGTCGAAAATAGCATCTGATAGCCAAAACCTGGCAAGTGAAAGCCTATTAGGATCGACGCAAAAACTCATCAGATCGACTAGCATACAAGAAGAACTGCTCACCACGTTCTAACGAATAAGATACTATTAAGCGACGATTTTCCAATTTTCTTTACCTATACGTGACTGTAAAATTTCACGCACGTATCTAGTCAGTCTCTTAGAGAGTAAGGAAGAGTAATGGGAATTAAATGAGAATAGAATGGAGACAACTGAAATACAAGAACCTTCTTTCCTTGCTCTCTTTTTTGTTATTATTTATTTGTTACTTTTAATTATTTTAACAGAATATTACCGTCTGCTCATACGTTGCTCCAAAGATCTACGAGTAACAAGGAAAGAATCGATCGATCGGTATTTGAATGTAACGTAAGATAAATCACATTTTAACGAATCAAGGTACAAACCAAATCCTTTGAAATTGTACAAAAACGATGATTATATTCTAATAAAATCATCAATAAATGCTAAAATAGTTAAACGACGTTTTATCATTAAATATCGACTTTATTTACAAATTATGATCTTTTATCATTTTAATGCTCTATAAAAAGAATCGGGGTATTGTACACATGACATGCTCTGTCCTCACTCCCTGTACCATTAATTACACGTAAATTGAACTGCAATGAATTATCGTAACACTCAAAAAAGTTGCACGAGATTAACGAAATGAAAAATAACAGATTCAATCTCCCTGGAATAAGAAGACTAGTAGCAAATGATATTAAACACAAGTTAGTTGATATCACTTATGAAAAGCACTTTTTAAAATTAAATTGGAAATTTCCATCAAAATGAAAACCTAGTTCCATAAATGTACAATTATATTTTTATAACATGATCCATTAATCCGAATCATCTTTTCGCATACTGTATCACATAATCTTTAACTTTATTTTGAAAGGACTCCTTATCATTTATAAATAGGTCAGCTGCATCTCTATTCAAAGGGTCATCAAAATTTAAAAGATCCTGAAAAGAATATAGAGAGATAATGGAAGTTCAGAAACAATTACAAAGCTTAATTTTTGAAGACATACAGTAAAAAGAGAATTCAAGCCCCATATAACATCTTTAAGCTTACGGGTTGGTGCCCATCCCATCCCATCTATACTACTTTGTCTTAAAATTGAAAGACACACATCACCATCCACATTTATGTTAGGATGCCATAATTTTGTTAAGCACTTAACTTTTGGTGGCTGCAACAAATATTTTCTTAACACCACACTAGTTACAAGCTATGAACTACGAGCTATGATGTACTTACAACCATATTATAATCTTCAGATATATAAATCTGAAACTCGAATCTACCTCCAATCCAATATCCTTCATCAGGAACTATCAACAGCATAAACTCATGTAGAGAATGAGGATCGTGGAATTTCACTTGACATGTACTAGGTAAAGTTTGTTCCATCTCTTGAACCTAAATAAATCAAAGGATTCAAACATTTTAATAAAATTGTGATCCAGTGTCAAAGTGGCATTATTTTGAAACTTTCAAGATTGCATACATCCCTATGTAATTATACCTCTTTAATTAATAATTTATCACGGACAGAAACACGTTTATTATAATCTTTGTTTTTTGAGTTTGTTATATCACTATCCTTCTTCAGCTTCCCTCTTAAAGTAATCATATTTTTAACAACTCTGTAAACAGATAATTTAATGAGCTATGTAACGTAATTAAAGCACCACAAAATAAATGAAATGTCGATCTGTCACAGTGACAACTACGTAGAAGATGTGTTATGAACAATCGAGGCATTATTCGTATTTATATGATAACCCCACTTTAGGAAAAATTAAAAACAGAAACTATTATTTCGAAACACAAAGACTGTTGATAAACCCCGTTACAATATATAACGATAAGAATTCTTTTCTTAAAACTTTTAGAAGCTATATTGTCAAATACTATTTATGACGTTTATTAACAGACAACACAATTTTAAGGTTAGACCTATTGAATATATTTAACTTCAATTAACTATACCTTATACCTATAAATATTGTAATACTGTAATATATGTTTCCTTGTATATTTAATTTAATATATACACATTTCGATAATTCTCATTTTAAGTTTTCCAATTATCAAACATTTAAAACGAAACGATAAATATTTAAGTGCACTGAAATTCTAGGATTCCTACTGTAGATGGCAACACTGAATAAATATACACAGTATGTTTATTATTGCCATCGATGTAATTGTTGTTTATAAAAAGTATTGTTTTTATTATAAACAAATGTAGTGTATAACTTACCAGTGAAACTGCTTCATTTATTTATAAGTATTTATCGTGTGAAACATTTTTTATGAAGATTATCACTTTAAACTTTATCAATTCTATGCAAGACAGATATTATGATAAATACATCGGATATTAAAAATGTAAGAGATGACAATAATTACAACGTTTGAACAGTTTCTGAGGAAAATTTTATTAATAATGGCTTTTTATTATATGCATCATCATGCTGTACGAAAAAAATGTTTATAACATGTAAAAAATTTATATAATATACAAACATAACTATTTCTTTTATCCAAATGCATGCCATATTTGTAAAAAATTTGGCAATGGAATCTGTTTAAAAAGATGTGGTAATTGTACAATGATTTCTTATTGCTCCAAGGAACATCAAAAAGAACATTGGCCACAGCACAAATATTTATGTAATGCAATATGCTGTGTTTTAAAAGATAACAAAATATCAAACTTTTTGAATAACAAACAAAACCATAACAAAGAAAACTGGGCTCAAGTGAAAATGAATTTCATGTTATTAGTAGCAATAGCAATTGGTAGAAAATTGGAACACTATGAAGAAGAAATGTTTAAATTTCTTAGATCATGTGTTGTATGTCATGATCCAAATGTAAAGATTCTTGAAAATTGTTCTAATTGTCCAAATGCCAGTTTTTGCACAAAGCACAAAAATGATGCAAAGCATAAGAACATTTGTTATCTTATAAAATT
The DNA here is from genome assembly GCF_001263275.1 of Habropoda laboriosa. NCBI lineage: Eukaryota > Metazoa > Arthropoda > Insecta > Hymenoptera > Apidae > Habropoda > Habropoda laboriosa. The sequence continues at coordinate 3,307,709 of NW_017100262.1, forward strand.
ATGCTTTAACTTAGATGTAATCTCAGTAATGCACAAACGCAAAATACCTGAAATAAAACTACCATATCATACAGATTATATAAATTTACCACAAAATATGAAAGATTTTATAGATTATTATACTGAGCCAGAAAGAAATGTACAAATATCTATAGATGAAGAAAGAATGATAAATTCTGAATATCTTACACGACCTTTAACATTTCTTTATGCAATACAGAAATTAGAATATATTTTAGAAGATGATAGTATCATTGTTCATGTTATTGCAGCCAATATGATAGACATTGATGGCATAGCACTTTGGGAAATTTTATTACATTGGGTACCAAGTATAACAACAATAAAAATAATATTAATAGGACCTGAACTGTCTTTAGGTTCTATGTCAATGAATCTCTGTAAATATTGTCAGTGTAACAACAAAGAAATTTCAATTCATATGTATGATATGCTTTATGAGAATTACAGTCATGAAGTATCATATATAAAACCAAATTTTATTATTGGTTACAATGCAGGAATTCATGAATGTGAAGATGTCAAATCAGAAAAAGATACATGGAGGCAATCTTTGCAAACAGTAGCTGAACAAAACTGCCCATTTGTTCTAACATCTTATACTTTAGCAGAAGCAGAAAAAGAGCAAATCAGACTTAATGAAATTCTAGACAATCATGTAAAATGTGCATATTTTGAATGGAATCCATATTCCAGTTTAAAACCATACAGAGATTTTGAAACTGAAGGAATATATTATCAAAATCAGTATATAATTATGTATAGTAATTTAAAAGCAAATAATTGCTATTAAAGAATAATATGAGTCCCAATAATTTTATAACAAGTTGCATAATATATATACTACTATTATAGGTTAAATTTACATTATATTGTATTTTATAATCAGTTTTTTATATATTTACACTATTTGTATGAATTTTCAATTCAATAGACAATAAGACATAATACTCGTATGACAGCTGTTTTTGAAGCAAGTCTGTACACAATAAATCGATCGAAAACCATTATTAAAATCCCCAGTTTATTTCGTCAATTATCTTCAACTTCCTTGATGATATTTAATTTCACATTTACTTATTCTTTTTTATAAATGAATAATGTTCTGCAACCTATTTTCTATTATAAGTAAACAATAATGACAGAATGATAAGGTGGCCAACCCCCCATCCAGTCTGTCACGCGCATATGATAAGTTTCATGTTCATAAATACTTTCCTTCCTAATTTGTTAAAAGTTTAATAAATATCTCAAACATATAATTACTTGTAACATTGTATGTTTTATATGAATTTTTGAATAATTTAATAATAATGGCAGAAATCGAATGGCCATGGCAATACAGTTTTCCTCCTTTTTTTACGTAAGTATAAATAGGTTACATTGATTGTATATTGTAAATTATAATTTAAATGTAAGCATTTGCTTTTACTATTTAATTATTTAATAAACAATT
>NW_017100262.1:3309198-3311777 GCF_001263275.1 Habropoda laboriosa
GGTACTTTTCAGTCTTCAACCTCACACAGATACTAGAGCTAAACAATTATCAGCATGGAAAAGTTTAATACTAGAATATTATCGTGTCACAAAACAAGCTATTGTAGATATAAGAGAGGTGGATTCATGTCCATTATTTAATAATACTGCAATTAATCGTATCCTTTAAATAATAACAATCATTGAATAAAGTTTTATTTATTTAGAAATTTGTTCCTTAATATATCTAATAGGAAAGTTACCATCAGAGGTTGTCCTATTAGTTTTAGAAGAATTAGCAAAATCAGGAAATGCAAATCCATTAGATAAATCAAGGCAAAGATGGTTAGTTTATTGGCATACTTTAGAAGAATGGGGTGAAATTATTTATAATTGGGCACAGGAGAATGGATTTACTGGTTCTGTATGTACTTTGTTTGAATTAACACAAGGAGAAGACACAACAGAACAGGGTATGGATTTTTATAAACAAAAATCAAGCAAAGCTATATCATTAAATAAGTGCTTTGTATTTTTAGAATTCCATGGACTTGATACAGAAGTATTGATCAGAGCACTTAGAACACTAGAAGCAAACAAAAAGGCAGAACTTATTTTATTTGATGATAATCAAGGTGTTAAGTTCTTCTAGATACACAATTGTACAAAAGAACTATCTAGAAAATGTAAATACAATTCGTTTTTATCAAGGAATATGTTTACAATTAAAGAAGCATACTTTGTGTATTTTTAAAGATATAATTAAATAACAAATTTCAAAAGAATTCATACATTGCAGTACATGTAGATTTTAATTACAAAAGGAATTTAAAAAGTACATTTTTAAATATGTTTACAACACATTATTTCTTAAAATTATGTTAATAACATCGGTATAATAAATACTATATATGTACAGAAATGAAATATGAAGAAACGGTATTGAATATAATTTTTATATCTGTTGTATTCAATAAATATATGGAATGTTTTAATGTTACGGATTATGTAATATCTTGATTTCACGCAAAAGAGTAATTGCAATAAAATATTTTTACGAATAAAAAACAAAAACAATGTATTTCATACATTTATGAAAATTAAAGCGATTCAAAATTAAAAATTTTAAAGTACGTTAGTGCTCAATCATTTTTTGTAAGTATCTAAATAAGTATTCTCCTAATTACAATATTTAATAATTACATCATTATGTATAGATTGCCGTATAAAATAAAATTTGAGTCAGCATGAGTATACATTAGTACAAATTATTGACTATAAAGTATACAAAAAAATATTATGAACACCGTAAAATTGCATTCATATAATATCATGGCAACATTATAACAAGAAAACGAATAAATTATGCTTCCGCTTTCCTCACTCTTGCTAGTTCTATTGTTTCTTCTGGAATGTTTGCACTTGCTTCAAGATCTTTTTTGCTCATATGTTCAACGACGTAAGCCCCGAGTGCATCGCACAGAACATTTACCGTTGTTCGGAAACGATCCCTATGAGTGAATTCAGCAATTATTTCGATTCAGTTAGAGGTCATTTTAAAAATGAGATACTTACAAAAGCCAATCTACCGCAATGATAAGTGTTACATCTTCAGCAGGTAGACCTACAGTATCTAGTACCATGACCATTGTAACAAGACCAGCTTGTGGGATGCCAGCAGCTCCTATACTCGCTGCAGTTGCCGTTATACTAGAACAATAAATTAGAATATTAATATTATATTGATTTCAGTATTATGTCTGATGAATTATTTAGTTCAATAGCTACCTAACACCAATGACATTGCCGAGAGACAGCGGAACATTTCTAACTTGAGCTATAAAAATTGCAGCAACAGCTTCATACAATGCAGTACCATCCATATTAATGGTAGCACCAATCGGGACAACGAATCTTGTAATTCTCGGATCGACACCCATATTATCTAAACATTGTATTGTTACTGGCAATGTAGCCGTGCTATATTCATAAGAATAAGTTTCTCGTAAATTTCAAGTATCCTGTAGGGCTTTTTGCAGAATCGATGCAAAATCGTTCAAATTACCTTGATGAAGTACCGAATGCTGTGGCCAAAACTTGACCCATCTTTCCTAGCATTTTAAATGGTAATTCTCTGGTACAAATAAAGAATATAATCGAAAGGGTTCCAAAACCATGAATAATCAAACCTAGTAATACTGTAACGAAATATAAACCTAATTGTCCAACAATAGCACCAACATCCTCAATTTCTAAGAGCTTTGAAGTAACAAGAAATAGCACCCCAATTGGAGATACCCTGAGGAGTAAATAAAACATTTAAATAAATTTTGTGTGACAACTAATGAAAAAAAAATAATGTATTGCATAATATTTTACCATATAACCCATTTGGTAATAAGCATTGTTGCTTCAGATAAGGTGTCAAAGAAAGTTAAAAGGGGTTTTCCAAGATCACCCATTTTACTGAGAGCTATTCCAAATACAATTCCAAACACAACCATACCCAGAGTATTTGTACCATCCCCATATTCATGACTTATGTTCCAGTCTTGTATACTTACTAAAATCAAAAATATTAAATTACTTATTATTTATAT
>NW_017100262.1:3311820-3327844 GCF_001263275.1 Habropoda laboriosa
GAATATACCTGAGCAATGCAGGCCTGTACAAGATTTGGTGGAAACACATTCCTAAAAACAAAATTTCGTAAAAAAGACGATAATTTATTATTTCAAAAAAATATTGACTTTTTATTATACCTGATCAGATCTAATATTGTATCTGTAGTTGTAACATCTCTGGTTGGTGTTGCAGTTTCCTTTGTAACTAGCCCATGTGTACTGAATTCTCCAGGTCTAATTATCAAGACCAAAATTATACCAAGAATTACGGCAGATATCGTTGTTGATGCATAATAATAAATCGATCTTATGCCGACCCTTCCTATAAATGAAATGCATTTTTAAATCTTTCGTTTCCTTTCTGCTTTTGTTCTTTCGATCTTACATAACGCATTAAAATATAGTACATAAACGTTGCACAAAATGTGTACGCTGAAAATTGATATCGCGGAACAAAAAGTCACGGTCTTTAATTGTTCAGTCGAGGAAAAACGGAATTCGAAAGGCATAACGCTTGTTTGAGAGATAGAATATTTCTTGATTCATCTTGATCACCAAGTCATTAGTTCTTACAAGTTAATCATTCAAAAAGATAAAAGAAGAACATCTGTTATCGGCAATGTTTGAGTTTCTCTCTCTTGTTCAACTAAATCACACCAGAAAATACTGGTAATCAGCGCTCTACCAAATCAAACATCTTCAAGTAAACAAGTTTGCACGCCCACGCATACCCACTCCTCATAAATAATCTTCCCAGTTATTTAAAAGATCCTCCCTCCAAAGAAGACAGACGCGTATCTATTAATTACCGGATAGACTGAGATCCAAACCACCGATGGCGCTGATAATACTGGCGACGATCAGGGGCAGTATAAGGGCCTTTAGCATTCGAAGGAAAATATCTCCTGGAAACTGAATGTACATAATTTCGCGTTTCGTCCATGGTTCCTCTCTGATATTCCTTAAGATGAATCCAATTATAACACCGACTACGACTGCGGCTATCGTAAGCACTGTCAGTATATTCTCTGACATGCAGTTCTTCCACCTTTTCGGATGTGCCATGTTGATTTTTTCTTATCCTAAAAAAAACAAACAAGAGACGAAATTTTTAGTACATCCTAATACGGCACCGAAATCGACATTGTGATGTATCCACATCACGGCTAAAATAAACATTATATTTCGCAGAAATACATTGCGCAAGCTTTTCTCCCGATATGATAATAAAATATTGCCCGAAGCGTGATACGCCATGTACTAAATTAAAATGTACAACGTCGAATTACCGCTTCAATTATTTTACTATCTTTTTATGTCAGCCTGTCGAAACATAACGACGTTGCTGCGACTGTAATCGTATTAAAATATTTACACATATTGTGGAAGATCGCGATAAGGCTCACGTGTGGGAGTGAAATTGTGGATAAACGGATGAAACTGTGAAACAGTTCGTTGCAATATTATTATCGCGTGCAGAAATTAGCGAACAATTAATGCAGGTAAACGAACTGATTCATTTTTACGCTGATAAACGTCCCTAAGCGATGGTGGTCAGTGCCCTATTATCCAACTGTCATAATTACATTGTTCATCTTGCGCGAGTTATTGTCTCGCGGTGAAACTACGCAAGTCATTAACTCTTTTAAAATGCAACTAATTTCCTCAATTTTTAGATCGAACAATACATTTTTAATGTGTTGTGCAACATATTCAAATATAATAATTCGGACGTATTAAAGCATTTTATACTGAAATGTTTTTTTTTTTTTTATTACTATCAAGATATTTTGAACGATATTTGAAGACATTATTGCCATGGCACTTATAACATGTCCTTGATCATAAGTCTTGCAAAAACGTGTTCTCTTGCTGGAATGTAACCATAAAGCGTATACTTATCCATATAATTGCAAAAGTGAACAGGAAAAACAATATTCACGGTGCGTTACGAGATCCATTGGTCCTGGCATGCTGACCATGCCGCGCAATGCATATTAAATCTATTATATAACATAAACGATATGTAATATTCATAAATGATAATTGTCAGCTTGAGCTTTATACGCGATAAGCCTCGTGTGTACATACCCATCATCTAACACCACCAATTAACCCTAAAAGTACACGGTGTTAAGTTCACGTTTATTCTCTAATTTAAGCAACATCCGGTATCTGATATTCTTATCGCAAAAACTCACTATCGCGTAAACGAATTTGTACAATTGACAAAAATAAGAACAGTTGCCCGTATCATTTTCATGAAAACAATCAGTTTATCATAAATTAATTAGCACGATTCGTTAATGAATAAAAATATAAATTAAGACATCGAATTTTCTTGGCTGTGCTGTATATATATATACGTGTATGTACAATCTCGTAGAAACTGGTATTAACCGGTTCAAACTGTCCTGGAAATGTGCCTTTACCTTCCGTCCGCTAACAAAATTATGCCCCGTGATAAAATTTACCATTGTTCGATACATCCGCGAAAACAGTCTTTATACTGGATCACATGCAAGAAAGAAGGAAAAGGAAAGGAGAAATGCTATCGAAATGTTTACCTCGATTTCATATCTTTATTAAGCACGATGCGAAGATTTATTTTACAAGCGCCTCTGCGTGAGAGCAAATGAAAGTGGGGAATAAGGGGCCAAACGCACGTGCAATTCTTGTTTGAACCGTGTATGGCAGAAATAGCTTGCTCGGTAAGAAAGGTGCGGTGTTCTAAAAATTTGAAATGCATTCGATTGAAACAATGAAAAATCGAGGAATTACGTATTCGTTGTGCGAAGCACGTATCTGTGAGTAAGTCTGGATATAGGCGTGCCAAGAGTACATAAAATTATAATACGCGTATGTAAATAAAATGAATCGTGTGTAAATGTGATTCTAGTGTGACAAATGTATTTATTACGTGAATGTGACAATATTAAATGTAATAGATACATTTAGAGAACATCTCTTTTTAGAGTAACAATTTCATTTCCCACGATTAGCGATGTATTTCAAATCAATTTTGAGATGAAAATTTCAAACGTCCACGCTTCTGCGCGAACTGTTTGAATTTCAGTTTCGTGCACGTGGGCTAACACCGCCGCAAGATACGCACTATTTCATACGTTCAACCCCTCTTGCCATTGCAATACATCGATCGATCAACCTGATGATACGCAATAAGAAAAGTCACGAGTATATCATGGATCGTAATTACCATTAGGGCAAAGATGAACGCAACGAGATATAATTTTATTTGTCCTCTCATTTCTGTCGCACTGAATGCAGCTTTTACTTCTCAAGCTCTCGTTAAAAGTGTAAAAGTATCGCAACTAAATTCTTTTCAGAAAGATTGTACAATCAAATGCCTTGTATTTACAGGCAGAAGTCACGACCTCGTTTACTTTTGTTCGACCTTTTGCACAAGCAAGATTTTTGCAGACTTTAGTTAGAAAAAAATCGACTTACCCGATAGATTGGATTTATTCACAATCGTGGTCGCCGATAGAAGTAACAGTGCGCGTAACAATGCGATTCCCGTCCAATCAAATCACGTTGCGCGCGTGCTAATTTTCGAATTGGAATGCTGAGCATGTATCGATTTAGAGAGCGCCAAAAGTCGTTCTTCCCGCGAGCGCGATCGTCGTACTGTGTCGATGCGCTCTGTTCTCGTGGAGTACCGACTGGCCCATGAGAAGAGAGCCCTTCGCGTTGTGTGGATGCAACATGTGTGCGTCAGAGATCAACTATCGCCTTCCCTCTCCATCGCCCTTATCCTTCAGCATTCTATTTCTCTCCTATGCCCCGCCGTTCTTTTGCCCCCTTTCACCGAACTCCATCCACAACGTCCTCCCTCCTTGTCGTTTTTCTGATGTACCTTTGCACATGTAGCCGGGGATCCTACGATTAACGCGTGCCTGCGCGCGCACCAATATACACGCGGTTTACGAAACCGCGTGTACCCCGATCAGCACACACATTCGGAACTTGAATGAATGGTTACACCATATATGGTAGACAGTTCAGTGATATTGGCACATGTAACTATATGTTAAATCGCAATTATTACGAAATAGCGGTAGTTTTTTTTTTTTTTATTTTTTGGGAGAAAGTATTGCGGATACACAAAGCTGAAGATGTTAACAGATATTTATATACTTGGTGTCGATATCTCGATGAATTGAAATAAATGCGTTGCTATACGTGTAAATGTAACAGGCTCAATTCACTAATATTTTGATGTTTCGTTTGATAGCATTCACAGTATGCAAATTAACTTTTTTGTCTAATCTTAACGAATTTCGTTAATCGCTTGTTTCCTTGTTAGAAGATACAAATGGTAATGAAATTATGTAATAAAAGTGAAACGAACTGTAGCACGCAACATACGTCAGTCCGTAAACGATGATTTAATTAATGTACAATTTACAAAAATTAGTGTGAGAATTACTTGACCGCTAGGGACTATGTTTGTATAATTGGATTGAGGTCAGTCACGTGATTGTTTTAATTATTCTGCCCCTCCTTTCTCACATATTTGGCTAAATTTGTTTCGCTTTTTTTATCGCCCAAGAATACAAATGAAGAAATACACGAACGATTCACATTTCCTCACAACTTCGTTTACATTTAATATTTATGTAATTCTTTACGTCACGTTGTTTCTGATATAGATTAATGTAATCTTTCGGGTAAAACAACGTTTATTTAATATACTCGGATTAAATAAATTGAACTGATAAATTTTCGTGTATATTATATAAGTGTGTGGAAGCGTTTATAAGAGAAATAAAATGAAAATTAGAATATTAGTTACAAATGTTTATTTAAGAACTGACAGTACATATTTTATTTATAAAATAAATGAGTCATTTAATACTAAGACATAGGAATTACTTTTGAGAAATACTGATAAAATGTTGCAAAAAATATAATTAGAGAGCAGAATTTGTATAAAATTATATGTAAAATAAATACATCATGCAATTTTGATTGATGTAAAAAATCTTGTGATGAGATGCACAATAAACACAGAATTGAATACTTAACTAATAATAATGGAATCTCAAAATAATATCTATGTAATTATTGAACTTAAAACATAAAGGCACACTTTCTTGTAATATATCATTCTTGTTAAACATAAAGGAATGATTATTCTAAGTATGTAATACTAAAGTATACCCTATTCATTCGCACATTTATGCAAGGCACTGTAATCACAATGTTATGACAATTTTCCTTATTCAATAAATTCTTTGACAGAATAACTGATTCTGCTTCAGAACTATGATTTTCAGAAAAAAAATCAGAATATTCAGGTGTTTTTACTTTACTTATATTAAATGAAATACCAAGCTGTCATGGTAAATTCAAAACATAAGTACTATTTAAACTGTAACTAAGAACTAAGGCACTTTATAGACATATATACAGAATGTTTTCACTGTCTTTTTGGATTGATTTGTCAAAGAAAACAATGAAGACATAATGGTGATATTATTGTTGCAACAAAGAATTTAGAGAAAGAATAATTACTGTCTACTAGAAGCATCAGTAAATTTTTAAATGTAAACATATGTGCATCATTTTAGTATCATATTTCACATTGATTTTAAAAGCCAAGAGGATGGTTAACTATTATAGCTGAATTGTTTTATGAATATTAACAATGATCTGAAGCATTATTTACAAATTGGTACAGTTGTGACAGGGCAATTAATTCTGTGGTGGTGGTGATGTTATTTTCCTCTTAAAGAGTAAAATGTGTGGTTCTGAAATGTAAATATCCATTACTTCATATATTTTCCTCGAATAGAAAGATTTTTCTATATAGTTCAAAGCAATAAGCGAAGATCAATGACAAAATTTGGATAATGTCAGAAGAATGCAACAAGTTGCTGGCATACCTGGTTTATGAATCATATAATGTACCCATCCTTGACTTTGTTGAACACCAATAGCTCTCCACTCTTGTTCAGAGAGAAGATGAGTAGTTGGAACCAATTTTACCATTTCCTTTGGCAATACAACATGCCTGGAAAAATAAACATGATATAATTTACAAAATGGTTAATGTTAAGATAAAATAATTGTGTCGATTACTTTCAATTAAAATAATAATGTGGATAAAGCTAGTGTTAATACGCCATAAAATCTGTACACCAACACGAGATATTATTTATAACTAAAAATTTACATATTTCGATGTATATAAACAAGGTTTTAATCTGTGTTACTATTATTTAATATTGTTCTCCCTCTTTTACCCTTAATTCTTTGTAATCATGTGACTATTGTCACTGCATGAAATCACGTTGTTTCGATTTATTCTTTTAATCAGAACTTTCTCGTCATTTAAACCACTACGTTTCATCTACGTCGCAAAATTGGACTAAGGAATTACGTATTACGCATATCAAATATATCGAAACAGATTTTTTATTACACGAAAACAATCTATCAGAAGTATTAAGAACTTATTAATGCGAATATCTCGTTCAGAAAATTGTTCTTGTACATCTGCCTAAACGATTCAAAATGGCACAATTGACGAAAATCGAAATCTAAATGAGATATTATGCGCTGCTGTTATTCCGACCAACCTGTATTCGTATTTATCGTCGTAATATTTGTCCGAATAGTACATCTTGTGCGGCATTTGGTTCACTTAAAATGGCCACAAACTTCCGAAACTATTCGTCACCAAACACTATAAAAATCGCCCGTATATTTCCGAAAACCTTTCTCCAACAGCGGTATGCTCACAAATTTGAAAGTTTAACGGATGTAGCATCAAGAAGAGTGGAAGAAAGGCACTCCCTAGTCGTTGATAGATAATTTAAAAAATATTAATATAAGAAATAGAATAAGTAATCAAACACTTTTCATTAATTTATTATATTTTTACAATAATGTAAAGATATTTAATATTTGTTGTATTATATTATTTTGTTAACTGTAAACGGAAATGTGCACGTAGTCAACCGGAATCAGCTGTGTTTCATTCTGCAATGGCGTTAACTATTACTACATCGAAGAATTATATTTTGTGAGGTTAAGTGTCACAACAATACATCAAGTATTTTTTATGGAGGAGAATAATAATCCAGAATAGAAATGGATAAGTATTCTCATAGAAGAGATTATGAGAGATTAAACAAGGAAGATAGAGATCGGCATAGGTATAAAGATAGGGTTTCACGTAAAGATAGTGATAGTGATTATGATAGGCGTTCTAAAGGATCAAAATCGGGATATAAATGCTCTAAAAGTTCTAGTCTAAAATATAAAAAATCCAGTAGACATAGGGACACTTCTGAAACCCGCGAATCTCGTAAAAAATCTTCGAAACATAAAAGCAGAAGAAGGCAAGTGGATACTACAGATGATTACTTTTGAGGTTATGAATGAATAGTTCTTTATTTAAACATTTTTTTTGATTATTTCAGATCCTCATCATCTTCTCCTTCAAGTTCAACTGAATCCAGTACTTCATCTTCATCTAATTCTTCATCAGATTCTACAAAGCTTTTAGAAAAGCTTCAGAAACAGAGACAGAAACAAATTGAGGATAGAAAACGCCAGAAGGAGTTGATGAAAGCTACAGAAACACCAGAAGAAAAGAGATTACGTCGTTTAAAGAAGAAGGAAGCTAAAGAACGTAAAAGAAAAGAAAGAATGGGGTGGGATAATGACTATTTACATTATACAAATACAGATAATCCATTTGGTGATGGAAATTTGCTTTCCACCTTTGTGTGGTCTAAAAAACTTGAAAAAGAAGGTTTACTTGGTGTCAGTAGGGAGGAATTAGAAATTAGAAATAGATATAAGCAAGAAGAAAATAAAAGAGAATTAGAAAAAGTTAAAAAAAGAAGGCAGGAAAGAGAATTAGAAAGACAACAAAGAGAAGAAGAAATGACAATGTTGCAAAGGGGAAAAGAAGCTGCTCAGTTGGAACAATGGGCAAGGCAGGAAGATCAATTTCATTTAGAGCAAGCAAGATTAAGATCGCGTATTAGAATACAAGATGGTCGTGCAAAACCAATTGATCTTCTTGCCAAGTATATTAGTGCAGAAGAAGAAGTTGATGCTGTAGAAATGCATGAACCTTACACTTATTTACATGGATTACATGTGAAAGATTTAGAGGATCTTATTGAGGATATTAAAGTTTATAAAGAATTAGAACGTGGTAAAAATTTGGATTATTGGAATGACATTACAGTAATTGTTGAGGATGAATTACACAAATTGAGAAAATTAGAAAGGTCAGAATATGAAGTTGGTAAGTATTATAGGTAGCTGATATAAGTTAAAGTTCTATTAACAATTTCTATAAACATGTTAATGGTTATTTTCTTTTAGCTGTTGGTAGAAGAGAGGGTATACATGAATCAGTAGCTAAAGATGTGACTGCCATTTTTAAAGGAAAAACGGCAGCACAATTAGAAGCCTTACAATTACAAATTGAAGGAAAAATTACAGGAAAGCCTGAAGGTGTGGATATAGGATATTGGGAAAGTCTTTTGTCCCAACTCAAAGGTAGGCAAAAAAGATTATTTATTCATGTATTAAATTATATTATTTAACTGGCATGTTTGTACCAGACATTTATTCTCTTCAGCACACATGGCGAGAGCACGGTTAAGAGATCGACATCAAGAAAATTTGCGCAAAAAGTTGGAGGTTTTAATTGCTGAACAAGGTGTAGCCAGAACGGATAATGAAACCGAAAATTCACAAGCAACTGGTGAGCAATTGGAAAAACAAGACGAGCCAGCTACCAGTACGACTGCAGAAAAAAGCGAAGAGAGTCAATCAGAGTATGCACCTTTTTTTTATCGCATATCTACACGCATGAATCATTCATAAATTTGCTTAACTATATTTTATATATTTCCAGCGATGATCAAGAAGCTACTAATGCAGCTGATGATCTTTTGTCAGAATCATTCTGCGAGTACGAATCAGGAGGATATTCTCCAAAATATATTCCTTATTCTCAACTTGAGCCAGGAACATTAGTTACTTTAGAAGAGGACGATAGTCAACGATTAGAATACGCAAGAAATCAAGTGCTCAGTACGGGTCGAAAGATTCAAAACGTTATGACTGCGGAAGAACAAGCAATGCACAGAGAAGCACGTAAAAACATGAGTTCCGATGAGGCACAATTTAGCGTCGAGTCATCTTTGGAAGCACAGATTTATCTCTGGTCTGACAAGTATAGACCTAGGAAACCAAGGTACTTCAATCGGGTTCATACCGGTTTCGAGTGGAATAAGTATAATCAAACACATTACGACATGGATAATCCACCACCGAAGATCGTTCAAGGCTATAAGTTTAACATATTCTATCCGGATTTAATAGATAAAAACACAACTCCAGAATACTTCTTGGTAAGATATATTATTTGCAGTGAATGTACTTTTTTACTAACTGTTTAACCATTTGATTAACAAATATATTATAATTTCCAGACACCTTGTGCTGATAATAAAGACTTCGCTATTTTACGGTTTCACGCTGGTCCACCATACGAAGATATTGCATTTAAAATTGTTAACAGGGAGTGGGAATATTCATATAAACGTGGATTTAGATGTCAATTTCATAACAACATTTTCCAATTATGGTTTCACTTCAAGCGTTATCGATATCGTCGATAGTGTATTAGCATTCTGTACATTATGTTCTTCCATTGTAAATAGAAAATATTTAATTTTTATACTAATTATATTCAGCGATGGTTCACATTTTTAGTGACTTATTTGAATAAAAGTGCGCAATTTTAAAATGTATTTTCTGCATGAAATGTACCCGCATGTTTTTAAATAAAATATTCTTACGAAATTGGAACAATTATGTGAAAAGAAAACACTACGTTTCACTTTACTACTTATATAGTTTTAATAATCAAATTCGATAATGTTATAATTATGTGCAAATTTGTTAATACAAAAGTAAAAATAAAGTATATAATTGCATTTACGTTCCATAATAATTCGTAACGCACCCCCGACGTTTAAAATGTGCGTGTAGTAGCAACTTCCGCTTGAAGTCGAGAATGTATGCAAACGAAACATGGTTTAGTTGTTTAATAGTAGTCGTTGGATCGATTTTTGTCGCTACCTGTATTCTTACACAGTCGACCACAATGAGAAAGGTAAAAGCTATATGTAGCCAATGGCAAGGTAAACCGAAGCTCAGTGCACCGGTTGTTTCGCTGACATGGGGCTACGCGTTTAAAATCGTATTTCTTCCGCAAATGTCGCGCACAATTCAAATCGACACAATTTTATCGATTGAAAAGAACAAAACAAGAGATGCTCAATGATCTCTGCAAACCGGTCAATATAGAAATGTATTTTTGTCGGTTTCTTAAAAAATATTTGTAATTGGTTTATACCTATTGCATTAGGTTTGAAAAAGAAGACAAACATGCATGCTAGCTTTATTTTGGAGGGTTCGTGATTCTACATGCGTAGTGTTACATCTACAGTAATTACCACGTTCGTGTATCTAATGGTTAAGATCCTGTCGATCATTCCGAAAACGTGCATGAATTATCAGCGTTGTGACTGTGCTTAAAATAGTGCGATTAGGTTGATGTATAACGTCATAAATATTACATTGAAATTATAAATAAATTTTTCTTATGGAGATAAAAAAAATTACGTAATATTTTGAGTCATTATGAATATTTCTATAGAAACCAAATTCAGTGAGTTGACAGTGAGAAAGAACAATTAAAAAGCTAGTGGAAATTTCATTTACAATCGCGATAACCATAAATGTCAGAGTGTCAGAAATTCTTGCCAATAATCGATGGATAGAATGATGAAATTCAAGTGTATCTTCTTATAGTCAATCATACTTTTTATTTCTTTGAAAATAATATAAATTTGTTCAAAAATTTATTATGAAACATTAAATGTATCGAGTTATTTTCGAATTATAAAATTGTTTTTTGTGCTAGTGTTACGAGGAAAGCGTAAAATAAATATTTCAAAATTATTTGCCGCGTTTTTTCTAAATTCGAAGTGATAAATTATTTCTACCACGACGCCTACTGCAAAAATCATGAAATGGAAAAAAGGACCGACGGAGTTTTTATCTGAAAAAACGTTTTTGGTGATTAAGGATGACTTGAGTATGCTGGAAAGTAAGTACAGAATAAAAAAAAAAAAATTAATAATATCGTACATTCAATAAAAGGAAAATTGACGCGTGCAATGTGCGTACAAGTTAAATGAAAAAATAAGTCGCAACAAAATTCGAAGAATGTTAATCATCTGATTAGAGTCGAGAAATTACATAGGCAGCCATACACAACGACTTTTTTTCACCCTCCCTTTTATGTAAATTAAGTAATAAAACAGGAAAATAAGAATAAGCGTAGGCAGCAGTTACTTTGAACAAATTAATCTTCAAGAGGGAGAAAGCTTTCTAATTCTAGACATAGAAACCATTCGCCGTGAACTTTTATACTTCATTTTTCGTTCCTTCAAGTTTGATACTATCCTACACATAGTCCATCACATTTCTGTTCAACAAGTTCGACCAATATGTAAACGGTAGCCATTCTTCGTACATTAACAACAAGAACCAGCATTGTTCATCTTCGTCCAAGAGAATCCATTAAATAATTCCTTCTTTCTAATAACTGAATAATTATTAAAAAAAAATCCCTTTCTAACTACCAAATTCATTTTTTCCTATTATCCACAAATTTAACACCTTAAAAATCGTCTAGAAAAGGGAAAGCATCGAGGGAAATCGAAGACGCCGGACACGAGCACCTGGCCGCCGAAGATGAAACATGGTTCGTCTTTATACGACGAACTGGAAAGACCGAAAACCGCGAATCTGGAGAAACCGAGCGTTCTGGATCCGGATCTAGTCGACAAGCTAGACATGTCTCTCCTCAGCAAGGAACTCCTGGTCGACTCGATGACTCGTTTTCGCCATTCGAAGGCAATTAGTGGGGGAACATCGGCGTTTCCTTCGTCGTCAAGGTACCGGCAAAGCGTTACCGCAGCTGAACGGCAACGACAACAACAATGTAGCCCCTCAACTAATGGCGCGGCAACGTGGTGCAACGGCCCCTTCTCCGTACGTTACAAGCGACGCAGTTTCGAGCAAATTCTCGACATGAGGCTCGCCGGTCACGTCGACGCGTCCACGGAATCGCCTAGAATGCAGAAGCACGAACGTATTGTCAATCAAGATGTGGCGAAGAAGAGTTTGGATAATAGGAAACTGGATGACAATAATAATAGGTTCGTGAAAGAAGTTTCCATTTTGAGAAACTTGTTGCAAAATGCAGTTATTCGAAAAAAAACGAAAGTGCATAGAAATCATTTAATTAGAAAAGTAGAGTTAACAGATGAATTTTAAATAAACGAATTATATTTTATTAATTAGAAATGGAACAACAACCGGTCACAAGGTTCACTCTTTGTCCACGCTGAAGAAGAAAAGTTCACGACCCATCGTACAAAATGATCTTGAGGTCTTCACAGCCTCCTCGACTAGAAGTGCACCTGAACCATGCAAGAGTTGCGGAAAGTCAGATCAACCGGAACGCTTTCATAGTCATCCAAAGGGCGGTCAACAAAAGGCGAAAGATAGCCCTACGAATACGAAGACAAAGACAGCGATACCGAAAACCGTGCAAAAACCTGTAGCCCTGAACTTTCGTAGCGATAAGAGCAAGAACAAAAGCGAGGAAACAGTCGGTCAGGACAGAAAGTCGAAGTCTGCCAATCTTCAGGAACGATCGAGTCCGTCTAATAGGCCTTCTTCTGCACCAGCTAAGAAGGGACCAAGAACCATCACTTGTTACGTATGCAGCCGCGAATTTGGTACCGCAAGCTTTCCTATTCACGAGCCTAGGTGCATGCAAGTAAGTTGCTCGTGAACGATCCATCATCGTTATGGTTTTATGCCTTCAAACTTCGGTAATGAATGTAACGATATATGTATTTTTTTTTTTTATTATACTTGGTATTATAGAGGTAGTTTTTGTTTAGGTTATTGCAAAGTTTTGTTCGCTGGTTTCTCGTTAGAACAATCAAGAATCGAAGAGTATAGTCGGTGGAAGCGATATGTCGAGGTCGCAAAATCGGTCAAGCGATAACATTCATGTAACCCAAGCGCTGAAACAGCAATTTGAGGGAGATAAGAACGTTCTTCTATTGTGGTATATTTAAATGTATATGCGCTTTGATCCATAATTATTGAGCAGTAAACGACGGTGGTTTGTAAGAGGTTGATTGTACACGTACATAACGTTCTAATTTACGAACTCACTGTATCGGTTTCACCGACTATACCTCCGGTAGCGTGTAATATGTCGCAAGTTGGTGCAATCTTCTACCTTTTCCGAGTAACTTACATAATCGAATTTCAGTTAACAGAAATCGTATCTCCATATCGTATTTATCAGCGGCTAGAATTTTTCCCGCAAGCTGATATAACGCGGGTGGCGTATCTAAATTTACATTGAACTTGAACTACATTTATTATTCATACTAGCGATGCCGTGGGATGTATGAATATTATTGAATGTCTCTGGATGCACGTAATATATCAAGGCCCTTTGTGAGGTCGATATTCACGCTTTGTACGCTGTTGTGTGTATTACGTTGATATCAGCAACATTTGTACGTACGTACACGTGAACTGACACCTCGCAACTCGTTTGCTACAGGCGAGTGCCCCCCACGAGACGACCAGTGCAGCGTAATTTACACGTATGCCATGCTCTATATACATTCTGTTCGATATATCCATGCATGACCTCAACCGCGACCATCTATGGGCTATCTACGAAAGAACATTAATTATGTCTCGTGATCGATCGTGCTAGTTACGACGTTTCACCGTGAATCGCTCTTTGGAATTCACATTCACTTACAGCAGCGATATTTATTGCATCCTAAGAACTCGTCGCGGTTAATTTAGAACCGGACACTTGATACCTACCTTACAGCTTCTGATATAATGTGCGAGGAAGATTCTAGGAATGAGGATAGATGAAAATAAAAATTTCGTTTACTCCGAATTTGGCCCGTTGGAATCTTTCACGACTCAATTGATTTTCTTTACTGTATTGCAAAATAATTGCAAATATCAAACTATTTACTTTTTTTTTCAATTTTCTAATTTTACAGTCCTAAAATAGACACCTAAAAATGTGAGAAAATCATATTGAATTTGAAAGACCCCAATGTAACATTTCATAGTCCAAAAAAATAGCGTGTTATGTCAGGGTTAATTTCTGAGATAATATCTATTCTTAGTAGATGTTGTGATAGGCTTTCCCCTGAGGAAATAATTATCGTTTATCCCTCGTCAATGATGTATAAATGCTGTAACTCAATATTATAGGATAATTAATGAATGTTAATGATTGTAGAAGTGGGAACGAGAGAATAACTCTTTGCCAGTGAACCAACGACGTCCAGCACCTCAGAGGCCCGACATAGCAATCAATCATTCAGAATGGAACGCAGCGGCATGGGAAGAAAGCCAGGTATTGCGTTCAGCTGTTTCAACGTCTCCTTAAATATGCAAATTGCAGCCGTGACCGTCGATTGTATCAAATTCAATGTCTTCATAGCAATTTCTCCTTCTTTTTTCTTTTTTTTTTTATTCTCAAACACATTTCTTTTTTACATGATCGATCATCGATGAAGACCCAGATAAGAGTTAGTCCTGAATCGTTAAGCACTTCCGTATTTGTCTGTACAAGCGAACGTATGTATGTATGTATGTCGATTGGCGGAATGAGTCACTGTACTATGTTTGTTATGGCTAACGGCTGACTCTACCAGACGGTGATGTAATAGAATCACAAAAAGACAGAGATGAATCCAACCTTGAATAGTGCATAATTAATTTCGGTATACATAATACCTACATTTATCTAACATCTTTACAATTCGTAATTACGTTCAACTTATTATTTTTCTTCGTTTTTCCCTTATCTTAACAAGAAAGAACAACGATTTATGCAAAGTTAGAAATTGTACGTCGAGAGTTGCAAACTATGCGAGCATAGTTTTTATGCAGAAACATGCTCTATCCAGCGGACCGAGATCGATAATAATACGCGTAATGGTAAAGCTACACGTTAAAGCTCACCCTTGCGCGTTTCTTATGCATACGTAAGAACACAAATACCGGCGCATTGGAACAGGGAACCACGTGCAAAGTCTCTGGTTTCACAGAGAGTGCATGTCACGCACTGTAATACCTCGGCCCTATCGTGTTCAAGGTGCTGCCCTACATTCATCATACACATAGAGAGACTTGGCCGTTTCAGACTGACGGCATGTTTGATCTAAAAAAACTAAGAACCGCATTGCGACTCGTTAACTTCGAGATTTGAGAAAAGAACTTTTTTCCTTAACGCTGACTGGCGGCGTGTGTTAACCGCGGATCGAAGTACAGAACGAGGTAATCAACGCGAAATTGTATGCTTTCAGGCGCAATTGGTCCCTTGCTCGAAGTGCGGAAGAACATTCTTACCAGAGCGACTAACGGTGCATGAGAAGAGTTGTAAAGCTTCGGCAAAGGTAAAAATAAAAAAAAGTACTTGCTTAATTTCACGTTTCTTTTATCCCGTTTGAAACGTTCCGCTTACTTGGCTACTTTTTAACGAACAGACTCCTCCCGAGGCAGAGAAACTAGAAAATACTCCTGTAGAAAAATGTACGAGCACATCGCGAACAGGACCGCCAATGGTTGCTTGCCAAATTTGCGGCAGAAATTTCGGCACGAAAAGTATAAAAATTCACGAGCCTCAGTGTATGAAACGGAAGCAGGCTGAGACTGATAAACAGCAGTCGACAAACTCTCGAAGGAAAGTTTGGAATAATCAACAGAAGTCAGAGGTAGCTGTCGTACAAGAAACGGGGGTGAGTCGTGTCGGAGGGCATGCTTATATCATCCAATTTGCATGAAACGCGTGCGAATAAATCTTCGTTGATCTCTGTGTACGTCTAAGCGTGTTCCCACGCGATTG
>NW_017100262.1:3328150-3352190 GCF_001263275.1 Habropoda laboriosa
TGTTGTACAGGTTAAATTTAGTGTAAAGATTCAACATCGATCGTTACGAATAAAAATATGTCATTCATGCGCCTGTGTGTTGTTGTTTAATCGATGTGTAAGATAGTTGGAATGGGATAGTTATGCGGAGCAAATGTTTTCTGTTTTTTAGGACAACGTGCAGAAGAAAGTAGTCACATGCTACATATGTGGCAGAGATTTCGGATCTACAAGCATAGCCATTCACGAGCCGCAATGCTTGAAAAAGTGGCACGTGGAAAACGACAAATTGTCACCGGATCAGAGGAGGAAAGAGCCGGAGAAACCTGAAATTATCTACACCCGTGAGTCTATTTCTTTTGTATGGTATTACAGTTATGTTCATTTTTTTTTTAGACGGAGCAACTTCAGTTTGCCAGAAGGATGTAGTTTTTTATTCAGCGATATGTCGACAGAGAGATTGGATGTGGTAGTTTAATTGATGTCACGAGTTGAATAACCTCGGTGATCGATTTGCCACGAGCACTTTTGTTCGGAGCGTAAGGTATACGGATCTTCCTTGTCCATACCTGTAATTCTTATCGATTCCGTAAACGTTATATTGGTCTTGAGAGTAGTCAATGGGATTATTGTGTGAAGAAGTCGCATATCGGTTGCGCGGTCCCGCGCTCTACCAATGAACTTAAGGTCAGCACGTGATTGTATCGATCTCTGAGGGAGGTACAGTTGTTGCAAAGCGGAAGTCGCGAAACGTAGCTTTATCGAATACTTAAAATTATCTTTAGCGAAGTGGACAAGGTGAAGGCTTGAATTACAATTGATAACTGAAATTTATTTTCCTTTTCGTGTGTACCTACACGCGAACAACGGAAGTGCAATGACTTTTTAACAATCGTTCGCCGCTGTTCAAGTATGCAACATTTTTGGGCAATTAAAATTTTCAACATTTATGAAGGTAATTTGTGTGCTGCAGGTGATCTAAATACGGGAAATATGGTAATTGATATTACTGCAACGGCTGAGGCTAGTTGGAAATCACACTTGAATCAACTGGTCCCGTGCAAACGATGCGGAAGGACTTTTAATCCTGACCGCGTAGACGTCCACGAAAGGAGCTGTAAGGGAAGTCGTTAAATTAATGCAGCTCGAAATAATTACAGGATTAATAGATATATAACAACTTTATTTAATTCAATAACAATTTTGTCTACGTTTAAGTGAAAAGAAAGAAGTGACTCAGTTGTATAAAACAAATGAGTAATTTTCTAATTATTTTAAGCTGTGTGTAACAATGTTTTCTGTCATCCGAAAATAGAAATGATGTACGTTATACAGAACACGAATGCACGCATATACCAACAAGTGATTAAGGCGGAATCTATCCATTGCAATGTTTGTTTTTTTTTTTATGTGATATGCGTTACAATTCACTAAGTTATGCACTACTTTTATACGTATTGTTAAGTAAAATAAACATGAGAGTGTAGATACAATTAGAAAGCTAATCGTAAAAATACACTTTATTGTCTACACTTTATAAAAGTGAAACACTTTCACCGTATGTACATAATGTACGAATATAATGTACACTGCACAGACGCTAGCGTTTCTGAGAATAACTGTGTTATAAGAAAACGCACAATCGCTAGTATTTTCTTAGTGTGTACGTAATTAATGTCTTTTGTACACTTGCTTATGTATAAGTACAATAGATAGATTGTACAATTTTAATTGTAGAATCAACGCAGTATTTTGTATGAATACTATCATCTAACAGAAAATAAGAAAATAACGTCTAACGATAAATGTATTCATATCTAAGCAACAGTCCATTCGCAACCTTTGAACTTTTAACTTATTCTTCTTTCCCTTTATCCCTTCTCCTGCCCTTGCTCTGTCCCCTTTCTTCATGAAACAAAGACGATACTTTTAATATCAAATAAAACTATTTTACTTCGATACTCTTTATAACGAGCGAAAAAAAAGTAAGATATATGCTTTTTAATTATCTTTATTTAAATTTTTATTTGAACTGTTGAGATGGCAGCACCAATCATGTCAGTCGCTGCAACATACACTATACAGATTAACGTATTGCATTTAAGCTCGCATACGATTCGTTGTAAGCTGCGCACGCAAAATGAGCCACGTGGTAGGGATTACGAAATTCCAATTGGCCCCGTGCACGACACGAAATACGCGTGACAACGGGAGCCCTCTAGCGTGCAGGGAACGTTGGCCCCTTTCACGGAACTCCTGTTCTTTCCCAGGGAGTCCGCCATTGTTGGTGCACGTATATTTCTGACCAGGCCAACGGAAATCGGACAACATCCAAAATGGTACGTATAATCGTTGCAAAGTATTACGAACGTGTAAATCTGTACGATGTGTGGAGTGCAGAGGTGTAAATATTTTTGAAGACCGAGTGTCACCTGGGTTCAGGAAAATTGAAAACTGGCGGATTACTTGGGATTGCGCAACTTCCTTCGAAGACAAATTTTGAGGCTCGCGATGGATATGCCGGAGCAAAGTTCTCCAAAGGTTCTGCAAAAATTCTGGCGAATCATTCCTGAAATTTTCCTTCGCAAAGGTTCACAATTACTTATGTTCAAAGTTCAAATATGTTTCGCCTCTTACTCGAGAGACAACGTGTCATGGAGCTTTGTAAAGGTTCTTGATACGAAGCAGCATGCTCTCGAGACATCGTGAGTCTTCAAGAAATGCACTTGACGGTTTCCAGTGAATTGATAATCTTATCAAAACGATTCTTGATTGTCATTGTACCAAAAAACGCGTTGAGTACCTCGCGCGATGTATATAGGAAATGAGGAAGTCGTAACACTCTACGGTCAGAAATTACTCTAGCAGAAAAAACTGTGCAAAAAAAGAGCTCACATGGGAATCGAATATTTCCCTTTATTGTAAATAATAATATATATATTGATAAAATTTGTCAAGATTTGTGAAGCTTTGATTTCAATATGGTCAGTATGAAGATCATCTTTCCTTTATGTAAAATAAAAGTATTGAAAAAACTCTTATTTCTTATTTTAATGCAACATTGAATGCATAAAAGGTGTTGAACAAAGTTAAGATTGTAGTAGTTAAATAAATTTATTGAGACTGATATTTTGTTTTTTGTTATGAACATTCTCATCAATATTTTAGTTTCAATATTAAGTGTACATACTCTATATTCACAAAATTATTATTTGTTGCAGGTGAACTTTACGGTGGACGAGATACGTGCCATGATGGACAAAAAGAAAAACATCAGAAATATGTCTGTCATTGCGCATGTTGATCATGGAAAGTCAACTTTGACTGACTCCCTTGTATCTAAGGCTGGTATTATTGCCGGTGCTAAAGCTGGTGAGACCAGATTCACTGATACCCGTAAGGATGAACAGGAACGTTGTATTACCATCAAATCCACGTAAGTTTTCATAATGTATTGTTATTAATTTCTAATTTCAATTGTTTTTTTACAAATATTTTACATCTTTTACAGGGCTATTTCTATGTTCTTTGCCCTTGAAGAGAAAGATTTAGTTTTTATTACAAATCCTGATCAACGTGATAAGGATGAAAAAGGTTTCTTGATCAATCTTATTGATTCACCTGGCCACGTAGATTTTTCCAGTGAAGTAACTGCTGCCCTTCGTGTAACTGATGGAGCTCTTGTCGTTGTTGATTGTGTATCTGGTATGCATTTTGGATTCAACTATTTGAATTGAACTAAAATCCCTTCCAGCACAAAGTGTTACTCTGTAGTGTGTTAGTTGGTTTATCTGGCTAATACACATGGACAGTGTTGATGATGCATTAATGGAAGGAGAGTAAAATCATAGCAGCTGTGTTTAAACGCTGTTAGTGGACCTCTATCTTTATGTTCGAGACTAATATGCTACGACGCAATTGCTACAATTTTATAATGTACTTTTTTTTGCCATTTTCAAAATTATAATTTTTTTCGTAATTTTCTTCAGGTGTATGTGTACAAACGGAAACTGTACTTCGTCAGGCTATTGCCGAACGTATAAAGCCCGTACTATTCATGAACAAGATGGACAGAGCATTATTGGAACTTCAGCTTGATAGTGAAGATCTCTATCAAACTTTCCAACGTATTGTTGAAAACGTTAACGTTATTATTGCAACATACTCGGATGATGATGGCCCCATGGGTGAAGTTAGAGTAAGTAAATAATTTTCTCTTACTTCATTCATACATAATGTTATTTTGATCTTAAGTTTACATTTGTTACAAATAGGTAGATCCTAGCAAAGGATCCGTCGGTTTTGGTTCTGGTCTGCATGGTTGGGCGTTTACGTTGAAACAATTCTCTGAAATGTACGCCGAGAAATTCAAAATTGATGTTGTGAAACTCATGAACAGATTATGGGGAGAATCGTTCTTCAACCCTAAAACTAAGAAATGGAGTAAACAGAAGGAAGTAGACAACAAACGTTCTTTCTGCATGTACGTCTTAGATCCAATTTATAAGGTATGTTTATAATTAACAACCGCTGCATTGATCGAATAATTTACTTGAACAAATGCTAATATGAACGAAAATAATACAGGTATTTGATAGTATTATGAATTACAAAAAAGACGAAGCAGACACCTTGCTGCAAAAATTAGGAATTGTTCTGAAGCCTGAAGATAAAGATAAGGATGGTAAAGCTCTTCTTAAGGTAAGAACATTTTTTTCTTATACAATCAATTTAATGTTTCTCGTTAATTTTACTAAACAATTTTTATGATGATTGTTCTAAAACTTTTCTGACACCTCATCTGAATTGTTTTTGAGTGTTACTGCGAACTTTATCTGATGATATTTTAATTTTAAATAATTAATTAATTAGTTGTACATGATTATATATCAGTATTTTTTTACGTTTTAGGTTGTTATGAGAACGTGGTTACCAGCTGGAGAAGCTTTGCTTCAGATGATTGCTATTCACTTGCCATCTCCTGTTACCGCTCAAAAATACCGTATGGAAATGTTGTACGAAGGCCCACTTGATGACGAGGCTGCGATTGGTATTAAGGTATATATCTATAATACTTTTAAAATGCATTATTAATTAGATTTTATTCTGTATGATGTGACTATTCACAGACCTGTCCTGAAATACTTATGATCGACATGAGACATTTATCTGATCAATACATGGGATAATTTTCTATATTTGAATTCAGATAAATTTCTATTTAATCGATATTTTATAATTATTTTACAGAATTGTGATCCAAATGGACCACTCATGATGTACGTTTCGAAAATGGTACCGACTTCTGATAAAGGTCGTTTCTATGCTTTCGGTCGTGTATTTTCTGGAAAAGTATGCACTGGAATGAAAGCACGTATTATGGGGCCTAATTTCCAACCAGGCAAGAAAGAAGATCTTTACGAGAAAGCTATTCAGCGTACAATTTTGATGATGGGTCGTTATGTTGAAGCGATTGAAGATGTGCCTTCTGGTTAGTAAGTTTTTTATTATATATTTTTTTCATATTTTGTTAAACCCTACAATGATGATTGTTCACACAGACCTGTTCTGACATTTTTTTGAAGGACACTAGAACGGCCAACTGATACTAAAGTTAAAAAATATAAAAGTATTAAATATTCTATGCGGTAATTAATATTTATCGTTTTATTATTTAACACAGGTAATATTTGTGGACTTGTTGGTGTTGATCAATTCTTGGTAAAGACTGGTACTATTACTACATTTAAGGATGCACACAACATGAAAGTTATGAAGTTCTCGGTTTCACCTGTCGTACGTGTTGCTGTTGAACCCAAGAATCCAGCAGATTTACCAAAATTAGTCGAAGGTACGATGTCTTTAATGTAATTTTTACTATAATTTAATGATCGATTAATGATGAAACTTCTTATATTCAGAGCATTGGGTTCTGATAAACCGTGATGTTAATTTGACATCTGAAAATGATCATCATTTAAATAGTATTCGATAAGAGTGTGGGCATTATTTAACAGTGTTTTGTATTTAGGTCTTAAACGTTTGGCGAAGTCAGATCCTATGGTACAATGTATCATTGAAGAATCAGGAGAGCACATTATCGCTGGTGCTGGGGAACTTCATCTTGAAATCTGTTTGAAAGATTTGGAGGAAGATCATGCTTGTGTACCTATCAAAAAATCAGATCCCGTTGTTTCCTACAGAGAAACAATTTCAGAACAATCGAATCAAATGTGTCTTTCAAAATCACCTAATAAGCATAATCGTTTGTTCATGATGGCGTGTCCAATGCCTGACGGTCTTGCTGACGATATCGATAGTGTATGTTTCAGTTACATATAAATATATGGACCTTTCTGTATTTTACTGAAATTTATAATTTTACAGGGTGAAGTTAACCCAAGGGATGACTTCAAAGTGCGTGCTCGTTACTTGAACGAGAAGTACAGTTATGATGTAACCGAAGCTAGAAAAATCTGGTGCTTTGGACCTGATGGAACTGGACCCAATATCCTTGTAGATTGTACAAAAGGAGTACAATATCTTAATGAAATTAAAGATTCCGTTGTAGCTGGATTCCAATGGGCAACGAAAGAGGTATAATATTACAAGAAAATAATATTCGAAAATATAACATTTTCGGTCTATATAATTATTTAAATTATAGGGTGTTCTTTCGGAAGAAAATTTAAGAGGTGTTCGCTTCAACATTCATGATGTTACGTTACACGCTGACGCTATTCACAGAGGTGGTGGTCAAATTATCCCTACCACAAGACGTTGCCTTTATGCTTGTCTCCTCACTGCCTCTCCTCGACTTATGGAACCAGTTTACCTGTGTGAAATTCAGGTACATTATATTTTCTAATTCATTGGAAGACTGCCAGTTATTAGTCTTCTGTAGACTAATGAAGAAAAATAATTTTTCCAGTGTCCTGAGACAGCTGTTGGTGGTATTTATGGTGTGCTTAACCGAAGAAGAGGGCACGTATTCGAAGAACAACAAATTGCTGGTACACCTATGTTCGTAGTTAGAGCATATCTTCCAGTCAACGAGTCCTTTGGCTTTACTGCCGATTTGCGTTCCAACACCGGAGGACAAGCTTTCCCACAATGTGTGTTTGACCATTGGCAAATTTTGCCTGGTGATCCAATGGAAACTAACACCAGACCTTACCAAGTTGTGCAGGTAAATTGATCATCTTTTCAGAAATGTATATATGTATACGGTGAAACTTAACCACGATCATAACTGATGATAATGAACAAGTGTAAATACATTATCATTTTTAATCTCGTGGAAGAGGAACCGTTTTTTGTTTTGGTGTTCCAGTAATTGTAGTCTGGTGTGCCTGAATAGGAAAACGTACAAATATATCTTTTGGAAATTTAATTACATGTTACACGTATTTCTTAATTATTACTAAATGCAATAATTTTCATTTCCGCAGGAAACACGTAAGAGGAAGGGATTGAAGGAAGGTCTCCCAGATTTGAATGCATACCTTGACAAATTGTAACCATAGATTCGCGCACCATATTTAAATATCTATTTAAATATTGTAATTCAATTAATATCGCTCGAACCGTATACAACCTACATCGGTTTATTATGAACTTTGTTTTGCGCAAAGAACCATGAGAATTACATAATTATAAATATGGAAAATGATAATAAATTGTAATTATAATGGAAAGTACGTACGTTAGCGCAAGGAGAAATATTTTATACATTTATTTAATTAAGCATGCCACGTTATCAAGATCTAGTGGCTTTATGTTTTTAACGTATCAGCATCAGATAAGACTCCATTGTTATTTTTATTGTAGTGGCAAGCTGTTGCCAATTTCGTATAAAAAAAGAAAACAAACAATTGTGATTTTTTACATTGTTTTTTTTACCACGATTAGTCTGTTATATTTTGTTGGTGTTCTAAAACAATTGGACGAATTCCGAAGTTATTAATGGAAAAACTACAGCAATGTACTCATACTGAAAAGAATGCATCAAGAAATTAAAGATGAAATTACGAAACGAAATGTCTTTTTATTGTCTTACTTTCTTTGTTAAAAATATTCAATCGTTACGTACCCTGACGGGGATGATCAGGATGAATAAAAAATAATACATAAAATTGTATGTAAATTACGTATCAATTTTATTTTAATAACAAAATAGACGATCGTATTAATGTGTTTAATATTAAGCATTGAAATGTGATGAAGTGATCACATTCAATATATCAAACCTACTTTTCAATGTATTTTGTCTTAATTCCATTGATTTTTTTGTACATGTTGCCACATATAATTAAAATACAGTTTTATAGTATATAGATACTCTAGGGTAATAAGTATGACATTAATTGAAATAAAACTTTTGATTTCAATAATGTGGTAAAATGTTAGGTACGTGTTAAAAGAAAGAGTCTAAAAAATACACCTTGAAAATAGATTTCAGAATATCATAAATTAGTAAAGTTGTATTTACAAAAACGCGTTGATAAATTGCGTCGATGTATTCTTCATAAATTTAGACAGGATTAATTGTGTTCTTGTAGATTCCAGCTAGAGACTGAACTGCTAAAAGTATGATGTCCCTCCTGGAAACTCCGGTTAGGGCATGGTGCCACTCGTTATGAGAAACCTTTGGATATTATTTATTTCGTATATTTTCAATTACAAAACTGTCATAATTATTACGTTTGAAATGTACCTGTAAACTGCTTGCCATTAAACTGCCAACAGTAACTGCTAATCCAGACCATTTAAGAGGATAATCTTCAGGTGTGGCCTCTTGTGCCATTGTTACTATTTGGCTTGGTACTGGTGTCATTTGAGTGAATGTTTGTAAATTTACGTTGCGTTTAGGATCATTAAGTAATATTACCCCTAAATCATACCACTTATCTTCACCAACTTCTAACAAAAAATTTTCTACAGCAATTATAGGTATATCTTTTGCAAGATTTGGTATATTTCGTGCAAAATTAATCCTCTCTTCTGCTCCTTTCACTCCAGCGGCAAAACCAACTGGTTGAGCAGCAACAGCTGAACTTTCTACTACCACACCACTAAAAAATAATTAATTATTTGAATGAAAATGTAATGTAAAATGAAATATGATTTATAATTACACTTCATTACTCACGTGACTGTTGCTTTCCCAAAGACAGTTTGGAAAGCTTGACGAACAGGACTTATTTTAATATCTTTGTCTGATGCCACTACAATCTCCATATCACCACCAGAATCTGAAATGTACATTGTCCACAGAGCCTGTATATATGTTTGTACATTAAGTAACATGTTGCACAGCCACTACTATACTATTTACATTCACACAGAAATAGTGTGGAGTCTATATATTGTATCTCAAATTTTAATTGTCATAGCAATATGTTTTGTTATAACAAAATGACTCCAGAACACATTATTTCATGTTAGCTTTTAGAAAACAATCACTTTTACACAACATCGTGCACAGGTATAATATTGCAGTTGATGAAAAATTGTACTGAAGTAAAATTTCTTCATTCACAACCTTAAATTATTACTGTCTATATTTCCAATATAAATTGTGAAACTATTATGATTTATATTTGATTCACATTAGTGTTACACATATACAGATTTTACAATTTAATTTATTTAATAAGTAAAAAGAAAATGAAAAAATTTTGATTTGCAAATGACAGTTAACAGCACAGTGTACAACACAGTTCATTGAATTAAGTTTGGCCTGCTGTATATCCAAAAATAACACACTACATATATATGTTCCCCACAGTTATGATGCAATAACATCAATTACACACACAGTGACACACATTTGAATATAAAATTTACAAAGTAGAGTATCAATGAAATTTACAAAGTAGGAACTTAATCTTTTTTACTTGCATGTCAGGATTAGTAGGTTTCTTACTTACAAATGAACTCACGCATCTGGGGGTCTAATGTGGTGATCATAGTATTAACACTATGTTTTGCTTTTTCAGCAACTTTGCTCAGAACATTACTGTTTACTACTGTTTCCTTAACCCATGATAATAAACCTCCACCAACTATTCCTGAATCATGATCTACAGGTTCTGATGGCACTGTTGTTTGTACATTTTGTGTGGATGGAGTAATAGCACTGGTTGTAGTTACTTGATGTGACTCTTGTTGTACTGGCTTAGATTGAACAACAGCATTTAACATTGATTTAACAGGTTCTGATTCATTTATCTTTTCTATAGCTGGTACCACATTATTAGATTTTTCTGAGAACAATGTCCTAGGATTTGAAATAAAGGTAGGCAATGCAGTAGGTGGTGCTATATTTGATAATAAATTTCCTGTAGATGTTGTCACGCCTAATGGCATTAACAAAGATGCAGATGAAGATAAACTGCTAAAAGAATCTGAAAGTTATGTTATAATTGTTATTTACATCAATTACATTTTATAATAAAATATTTATGTCGATGAACCAAGTCTTCGATTAACAAATTATTGTTTCTTCTATAAAAAAAAATGTATTATTTCTTAAAGCAATTGTACACATCGTTTTTATATCGTAAGATATATGTCTAATTAAATTTTACATTATGCTTTTTATGTTTTTAAAGATTTAATTCCTTTCTTATCATTTATTTTTAAATTCTTTCGTAGTATATGAAAAACTGTGGTAAATAATTAGGTTGTACGTGAACTCTTTATCTGTAAAGAAATTTGACAGATACGCAGGTGTTTATGTTTTGCCTTTTATTCTCACCTGTTTTCGCGATTTCTCCAGATGTGGACGATTCGTCCGTCTTTCTTTCGACAAATTCAAATGTCGATTCTCCATTGGAATCGTCGGTCATTGCTGATTAACTTTTCTAAATTTACACGTAAGATATCCAAAATTATATTGTGAATTTTCTATATGCGAAAGGCATACATAATACTTTGACTATATATACGTCTTAGTTACTAGTAGCCAACTTCACTGTCTTGAAGCTGTCCGAAGATAGGAACTAGTCCATAATTCTTGTTATTTTATGTTGTTTCATGTTTATTTTATATGACGAAGAGAAAACAATCTTATTTATAAATGATATATTTAAAATCAAATAAGTTATTTTTGTGAATTGTACTAATTATTTTCAGATTAATGTTTATTTTATAATTAATACATACTTTTGTGTACTGTTTTTTGAATAATAAAGGAATAAAGAATGTAAAAGCATCTTTACTTAATATAGAATGTATTTATAATATGCAAATTCATTTATTTTAAGTGATCATTTCCAACAATGTTAAATACAACATGTAGATGCACAACTCCTCCTGTACATGCATCAGTTTTTGATGACGTTATGGACTTAAGGTTATGTTCGAGCATACATGCCACTTCTTCATTTCGAATAATTCGCATTTATGTAGTGAAAAAGAAATACCAAGCAAAATAATGTTGCTCCCAGAATGTTGCAGAATACAGCTAGCTGTACGTCTGTAATCATCTGAAATATTACAAGATTAACCTACCGGTTTATTATTTGGACTTAATATAAAAAATGTATAAGATTAATCAGGAAACAGTACTTTAAATATTAATTAATTGAAAAATATATATAATTACCTTAACGGATTACTGTACAGTACACAATTCAATACGCTTGAATTAAATACGTGGTTTGACACGTTACACACTGCAACCCAATGACAATCTGTCATGAAACAAGTTAAGTACTCATAGAAACTTCCGGAAGTTTTATTTATTCTTATAAAGTATAAAAACTTGTAGTAGATGTAATATTTCCCAATGTATTTAAAGATGCATTAAGTAGATGATATAATGTGTACTTTATTTTCCATCTATTGTTAATTAATGTTATTACTGGTAAAATTTAAATATAACCAGTAATATATAATAATACAATAGATTACGATTATCAACATTTATATTACAATGAAATAAATTCAGTACATTACTGTGTATTATTATATATTATTAGCGTAGCAAATATATGTAGCAAATTGTTAAGTATTCTTAAACACATTAATAGTGTACGTGTCAAAAGACAACAGTACTGTTGATTCACTCTAGTTAGTAACAATGTGCTTTAAACGCACCGGTTCATTGAAATGCATTCAAATGATATACTTAAAACACAAGATTTAAAAAATAAGGAAAATAATTATTGTAAATTTAACATTGATAATTTCATTGAAACATTTCACCTTGATGTTTTATTTTTACAGAGTGATCGTAAAGGATGTTAGTAAGATTACTTGTATTGTACAGTGTTTTCCCTCCTTTCTGACAATACGCAATTTCAAGATAAATATTAAAAAAAAATAAGTGATTCGAAATTGTGTCGTTTGAGTTGGATATTGCGCTGTAAAAATTTAATTCTTCCATATTTTAATAGTTAACACATTTTATAGAAAAATTACTTAATCTTCCTTTCTAACCTTCACGTATATTCATTATCGGCCGAAGTTTATTTTATTTTGTAATATTAAAACTATTAAGGATGTTCGAAGCACATAGTATTAATGCCGAGCATAAAGACTTGATACATGATATCGCTTACGATTTTTACGGGCAGCGAATGGCAACATGTTCTAGTGATCAGTTTGTAAAAGTAAGCATTTCATGATTGACGGTTGTATTTATATTATAAACATTCGTTCATAAAGATTACGAAATTTATATAGGTGTGGGATGAAGATGAACATGGAAATTGGCATTTAACTGCATCTTGGAAAGCACACAGTGGGTCTGTGTGGAAAGTAACATGGGCACATCCAGAGTTTGGTCAAGTTCTTGCAACATGTTCATTTGATAGAACAGCAGCTGTGTGGGAAGAAATAGGTAATATTGCAGTTAACATTTATTTTGATTTATATGGTAATTAATTATGTAATAGTTATATATCATATGTAGTTGGAGAAGGATCAGGACCAGAAGAGCGTGGCATGAGGCATTGGGTTAGGAGAACCAACTTAGTAGATTCCAGAAAATCTGTAACAGATGTGAAATTTGCACCTAAAACTTTAGGACTTCTGTTAGCTACTTGTAGTGAAGATGGAGTAATTAGAATATATGAAGCCCCTGATGTTATGAATCTAAGTCAATGGACTTTACAGCATGACATTAGTTGTAAACTGCAATGTAGTTGCCTTTCGTGGAACCCATCCCTTTCAAGGTACAATAAATAGATGGTGCACATAGAGCAAAATAGAAATTCATTTAATATTGATTTATTATTCTACATTAGGTTACATCCCCCAATGATAGCAGTTGGAAGTGATGACCAAAATCTATCATCTGGAGGAAAAGTTTTTATATATGAATATTCTGAAACCAGCAGAAGATGGGCAAAAACAGAAACACTGAACATTAATGATCCTATTCATGATATTTCCTTTGCTCCAAATTTAGGTAGACGTTTTCACACATTGGCTATTGCTTCAAAAGATGTACGAATAATTACATTAAAACCTATGCTGTGAGTATAAATGTTGAAAGTTGTACGAATGTTGAATAAATAAGAAATTACACGAAACTATTACTAACATAGGGATAGTGTGCAAAGTGGTTCTCCACGTTTTGAGATCACGGCTGCGCAGTTTTCTGATCATGATTCTACTGTGTGGCGAGTTTGTTGGAACATTATGGGAACTATTTTGGCAAGTTCGGGAGACGATGGTTGCGTTCGATTATGGAAAGATAATTACATTAACAATTGGAAATGCGTTGCTGTTTTAAAAGGTGATGGTACCTCTGCACAAAGTGCTGAAACTCCAACAGCAGCCACACCACCTAATCATACAACAGGAACACAACAAACACTTTCTACAACAAGGTACTACAAATTGGGTTCCATCAGTCATCCAAACCAAGTGCCTTGGCATTAGCAAAATGATTTTTTTAACATATTCAGTGGTATCGTATTGTTTATTATTTCGTAAAATTGTGCACAGTTTGTGCGAAAATGAGTGGTATTTATACCACAAAGGTATTCGATTCTTCTTATTTTTCAACAAAATTAAATATCCTTTATTTTTGGTAGTATCAGGCTGATTTACATTTATTATGAGTTCGCAGCACTGCGCATTACCTTATTGTTCTAGTAATCTATATTTTTTGTTAAATAAGAAAAATATAAAGTGTACGTTTCACTGAAAACCTTCATAATAAATTCTATGTTAATGTATAATCGTTTAATGATTTTGATGAGATGACAAATATACCGTTGGATCATGTCTATTTTAAACAAATTATTACTTGAAAAAAATAGCGGCACTTTGCTACTTGGAATTAGCAAGGAGAATCTTGTTGAAAAGGTTATCGATCGAAGATATTTTATACTTTGTAATATAACAAAATTCATTAAATGATAAATTCTAGGTATGTTAATTGCTTAAATCGAATATATATTTTTTCTCGGCGTTGAAATTTTTGTAAATATTGAAGCATTATGCATGGACGTTCGAATACACACATTGAAAAATATCTTACAAGAAACATATATTTCATTCAAGTTGTAACGCAGTTTTTTAATTAATAAATGCTGTATATATTACAATACACCTTTTTATTTTTTCCCACCTCGAAGTGTTGAATAGCTTAGGATAGGAAATTAATTTATGCGGTGATAAAATTTAACTTTACGTAGCAATGTTGTTTTTGTAATCAACGTTAATTGATTGCACGTTGACGAACAGCATGCAGTTATATGTGTCTAAATAGATTTCGTTTCACTTTCAGAGCAGTAACTATAGCAACAGTCACTGCAGAGAAGCCTACAGTTACAGTTATGTGCAGCAATAAATGGCAAACACCCGTGATAAAAGGTCGTTTTAGTAAATCCGTGTGGTTGGGAAATCCTAGTGAACCAACCCCACCACCGCCTCCAATTTTAGAGTGCCCAAAAGCAAGAAAGTAACTATAATTGACGCAATTATTAAGTTATCAAAGTTACTTCTTCTCGATAACGTTAAGAAATGAAAAACAAAAGGAACTTTATAGTTTTTTGTCTGGCCGATTAAAAATAATCATTCGAAAGATATAACCTATTTTTTTATGCACTGGAGAATACTATTTTTATTTGGAAAGGAATTTGTAACGATCAAGTTTCCTAAACATGTACTTACCACTACCATAACGATGTGATAATAAGCAGCAATAGTTTGCGTGTAAGTATTACAATTAGCACTGTTTAGTATTTTGTACATATTATATAAAATGACATTACATATTTGCTACTCCGATTGATTTTAGTGACATATAATTTCACGTATGTTACTTTTTCTTACCACCATGACACATTTGTATTTAATTTAAATAAAGATACAGACATAACAGAAACAAGTTTACACCACTTTCTTACGATACACGTACGAAGCAAGTACGACATATTTGAATCTCGAATCAATTTGAAATAGTTGAAGCGGAAATACAATATTGGTCAAATAAGAAATTGAAATATACAAAAAATGTTTAACTCGGTTATATTGACGTATATCAAATATATATAAAAATCATTACTTAATAAGTCGTTATAATTGTTTAAGGTAATTTTTTAATAAAACGATGATTATTTGAAAATGGTAATTCAGTTGTAGTTGGACAATTAACGTAGTATGACGAACATCCGACAGTTGACACCGATACTTTTGACTGTCGGTTCGTTTCTTAAGTATCGGTGCGGGAATTTATCTATTAAAAGTGTTTTAACGTTCATCAGTGCTCGAAATATCGGTAAAGTGTCGCGTGTGTAGTTCGTGGTGAGTGTAAAGTGAAAAGTTACCTGTGAAAGGTTAAATAAAAAGTGATAATATGAAAAGTGCGGTCGAGCCTGTTCGAAAGAGCCTACTGGATGTGGTGAGAAAAAATCTTCGCGCTGCTGGCAAAGTAAGTATTTTATTTCATTAAAATGTCATTCACCCAATTTATTTTTATTCAAATATCATGATAACTGTATGCGCAGTTGATGTTTTAACAAATGTTCTATTTTACGGAATAGAACATTTGAAATTCTAACTGCTTAAATTGATTCGCCTGTATTAGAGCGCCATCTGCTTCAACTATTTTAAAATTTGAATCTATCCGTCCGTACTGGAACGCCATCTGCTTCAACTATTTTAAAATTTGAATCTATTCGTCCGTACTAGGACGCCATCTGTTCTCGTCTATTTTAAAATTTGAAACTATTCGTTTAAATACGTTAGAACGATTTATCATTTGTAGACTACGTATATTACGCGCGTCGTTTATATCGGAGAGTACACTGGTGAATATTCTAACTTAGAAGAGGTATGGAAATGAAGTTAGCTAAATATTGAAGTTTGAAAGATTGGAATAATTTAACTTTATCATGAGTTTAAAAAATAATTCATAGAAAATGGGATCTGTAATACATCAGTTGCAAGAAGATTACAATCACGTTACCATCAGTGGATTGCTTCTTGTATACCCGGAATATTACATTCATGTGTTAGAGGTGTGTGAAGAGAATTTAAAAATTATATTTAAATAAAAATGTGTATTTAAATGTTTTAATTTGAAAATTTAATTAGAAAATTAGAAAGTTGGAAAATTAGAAAATTAGAAAGTTAGAAAGTTAGAAAATTAGGAAATTTCCGAAGATATAATTTATAGGCATTTCAAAGCCCTCTACAATAATGAAAACGATAATAGCAAAATGGGAAGATCAATTTTCCTTCCAAGTTACCATCACGTCCATCAGGTGAGATACATAACGAACGAAAAACGAAAAGAAACACATTCTATCGTTAAAGTCTGCAGAGATTTTTTACAGAATGGCACCACGTGTACACAATACCACCTACTTTGTTACAAAAATTAGAATCGTACAAACTGGAGGATATTCAAACGCAAATGTCTATTTGTTTCAGTAAAGTATACGAATTGTGTGATCATATCTCGAATACCGTTCGCGACTACGTAAGTTTATCATTACTTTAGTCGATTGTAAGATCGAAAATTGATACGAAATATTTTTCCTTAAAAAGTCAGTTCCAATCAAGGAAGTCATAAGGAATATAAACGATAAGATTGCTCGACTTTACCCCGAGAGCACTTTGCTAGAATATTTATTGAACGCAAATAGTCCTGTTATTCTGACTGTCGAGGAATACTTGAAAATATTCTCCTCAGTTCCATTCATTAGTCTATATTCAGGTAACAAAACTACCTTCACAAACTTATCTCATTACCATTCAATTTTTTACTCGAGTAATTATCTGTAATACCAACAGTAGGTAACTCGAAATATGGTATAATATTTTTCAACTACTGTAATTTGCAGCGAAGAATTTTATTTCATTTTCGAAGAAAAATTAGAAAATTAAGAATCAAAAATTTGAAAATTAAAATATTGAAGATTTAAGGATTTAAAAATTTAAAAATTTGAAGATTTGAGAATTTAAAAATTTAAGGATTTAAAGATTTAAAGACTTAAAAATTAAAAAAAATTTACAAATTATCTTCAATAATTTATCACTTTAATTACCAAATTACTTTCAAATTCGATTGAAAAATGAAAATTCCGAGCAACAGGTGGTTGAATAAAAACGATTATTTATTTCAGAGTATTTACAATATCAAAAAAACGTCTCCTTTTATGGGGTACATGAAATTTGTGTCGGATATCGCTAAACTAATTACATATACAAACTTCATTCAAATGGTTTCATCTTCGTTATTTTTTTTCTTTTTCTTCTCTTTCGCGAAAGCTGCTGGTCAGACTCGATCGTTAAGATGTACAGGCGGTATACGGCTGAAACGGTGCTTCCATGTACTTCTTATTAATCTAAAAAGATTTCATTTCGCTCTTATCTTTCTGGCTACTGTAAGATACATAGTTAACGAAGCAAATTGGTGTGCAAACGCTGGTCGGTAGTATTTTTTGGGTATTGTGGTCGTCGCGCGGATTTCAATTGAATATTTTTCCCTAAATGCAATTGATTGTTCACATATTTAATAAACAGTACGAATTTGTCGTGTTTTTTTTTTTTTCTTATTTTTTCTTTCGAAACGGGATGTATACCCGTTGCAACATGGTATAAAGTAACATTCAACGCGTAATATAGCATCTCTTAGAGCACTAATATATTCTTTCGTCACACGAGATGAGATTACGATTCGTGGTACGAAAAGAAAAACAAAAAGCTTGACGATAGTTGGGGAAATTTGGGAATTGTGTATATGCAGAATTTCGAAGATTCGAAAGAAAATTTTCAACGAGTGCATTTTCCTCGAAATTTCGAAGATTCGAAAGAAAACTCTCGACGATCGGATTTTCCTCGAAATTTCGAAGTTTCGAAAGAAAATTTATAACGATTGGATCTTCCTCGAAATTTCAAAGATTCGAAAGAAAACTTTCGACGATTGATTTTCCTCGAAATTTCGAAGATTCGAAAGAAAATTTTCAACGACTGATTTTCCTCAAAATTTCGAAGATTCGAAAGAAAATTTTCAACGAGTGCATTTTCCTCGAAATTTCGAAGATTCGAAAGAAAACTTTCGAAAAGAAAATTTTCAACGAGTGCATTTTCCTCGAAATTTCGAAGATTCGAAAGAAAACTCTCAACGACCGGATCTTCCTCAAAATTTCCGTATTTTCCGCAAAAACTGAATTCTTCGTTCGAGTTATCGTTCACCTTCCCTCCTTCCATTCCACCACGAATCAAAATTCGATCTCATCTCGCGGAGCGCACAGTTAAGTGCAAATCAACAAGAGATTCACGTCTCGTACAACGATGCCAATATAATTCGCGAAACATTCAAATTTTCCTCGTAAATCCTCGATCTCTCTGAACGTAAGCAATTATTAC
Organism: Habropoda laboriosa; assembly: GCF_001263275.1. Classification (NCBI taxonomy): domain Eukaryota; kingdom Metazoa; phylum Arthropoda; class Insecta; order Hymenoptera; family Apidae; genus Habropoda; species Habropoda laboriosa. The sequence goes on from NW_017100262.1 coordinate 3,346,970, forward strand.
CTCGCCATTCACAACCCATAAAAAACGCATCAAGGAAAAATTAGTAAGGCCAGATTTCCAAACCGGAACGATCGATTCGCTCGCTTAAAACGACTATCCCCAATGATTCTCAATCATTCGCCGAAATTCTTTACTTTCACAAGTTTCGCAAGATCAACGAACGACCTTCGAACGACGGTGATCGGGTCACATTTGACCCACCTTTTACAGATCTCTCTCGTTTCAATCGACATTCCAACCATAAGTATCGTAGTGTCTCTGTCTAAATTACAAACAACACAATTCCCACTAAAACAGGAAAAAAGTGTGCTTTCGCCAATTCTCTGTTTCGCACGAGAGGGATTTAAAAATCGGGTCACATTTGACCCGGCAACCGCTGTTCGAGGATCAACATTCCACGCAGGCGGGACATTTTCATGATTCTGTTTGCAGACAATATTTGGCCTCCGCCACGCGACATGATGTTCTGCGACGCGAACGAGTAAGAGGATCGTCCAAGCGTGGTTACGGCGAAGAACAGTTCACGCAGGCCTACCCGCTAGAGGATCTCGTCAAGATCGCGTTTTCTCGCCTGCCACAGATGCCTGTTCTTCACCGGGAAAAGAAAACGGAAAGAAAGTTGATCGATTATCGCCTTTGCCGTCGTAGAACAACGCGTTTTCACCAACAAGAACAGTAACATCCCTCGACACACCAGAGAATCTCGATCGATCGATCAAACCTTTAGACCGTTACCTTGGAATTTTCTGAAGATTGTACTCGAATAAACGATGAAAATGATCCATCGTTTGGCAGTTTCTCTGTTTTCAAGATTATCATATTATCATTTATCAAGATGATAGTGTTTCTTTTCTCTCTCCGTTAACTCAGCCTTTCAGCGTTAAAACGTTTAATACAAGAAGAAATATAGGCGGTTTCGTGTAACGATTAGTTCTCAAAGGATTTTCCCCCTTGGTACACTGGCTATGCGCCGACATCAATTCCATCAATGGCAATAATTAATAAACGAGAGTTCCCACCTCTCGCGCTCTTTCTCATCTTTCGGCGCGAGACCGTTTCTCATATTCTCCTTCTTCCTTTTCTTTAGTATTTTCATTTAAACAATTACAGTCAGACACCGTGTCTCCGAGGATAAAACTTAACGACTAGCGATCGAAAGAACACATTCATCTAGAGGACTCGAAAGAACGTCTAATTCTCGATAATTATTTACACGAGCGACTCGTGAGAGAAAAAACCAATCTTTCTCCGCCATTTACACACAGAGTTTTATCTGATTAACTTATGCAGATCTTTCCTTCCTTTCTTCTTCTTCTATTTCTTATCTTCGGTTTCTCCTTTAAATACACACATTCGTAAACGCGCGCACACACACGCCAGATCATACATACGTACGTACACACAGGTGTGTATTTATGGTTTATTAGGGAAAGGTGGAGACATTTACAGAGCGAAGCTTGAATGTTTTCCTCGCGCCTCTGCCGTTTCAAGAGTCTAACAATCAAGGAAGCTATGCACACTCGTCTTCTCTTCTCCTTCACGAGCTTCTATGTGGCGATAGGAGCCACCAGATGCTCATACTCGTATTGTGCTGAAGAGGACGATACGCGGTTTCCGACTTTGCTCGTTCGCGATGTTGTCGTTACAACCTACGGCCAGAAAGTGTTGCTGTAATGAAACTTGGGGAAGATGGTTGGAATTGGTTTTCAGCGAATGGAATGTTAAGGTGGTTTGGAGAAGTGTGGGAGAAATGAATGGGATTTTTTTTTAATTGAAAATTAAAGTTTTCTTGGTTTTATTGGGCGAAATTAATGGGATTTTTGAAAAATCGGAGGAAATACATTGCAAATTAAATTTTTCTGCGTTTTACTGGGCGAAATTAATGGGATTTTTGAAAAATTGGAGGAAAGAAATTGAAAATTAAATTTTTCTTCTTTTTATTGGGCGAAATAAATGGGATTTTTGAAAAATTGGAGGAAAGAAATTGAAAATTAAATTTTTCTTGGTTTTATTGGGCGAAATCAATGGGATTTTTGAAAAATTGAAAGAAATACATTGCAAATTAAATTTTTCTGCGTTTTACTGGGCGAAATCAACGGGATTTTGTAAAAATTGAAAGAAAGAAATTGAAAATTAAATTCTCTTAGTTTTATTGGGCGAAATCAATGGGATTTTTGAAAAATTGAAAGAAAGAAATTGTAAATTAAATTTTTCTGCGTTTTACTGGGCGAAATCAATGGGATTTTTGAAAAATTGAAAGAAATACATTGCAAATTAAATTTTCTTAGTTTTATTGGGAGACATCAACGGGATTTTGTAAAAATTGAAAGAAATACATTGCAAATTAAATTTTCTTAGTTTTATTGGGAGACATCAACGGGATTTTGTAAAAATTGAAAGAAAGAAATTGAAAATTAAATTCTCTTAGTTTTATTGGGCGAAATCAATGGGATTTTTGAAAAATTGAAAGAAATACATTGCAAATTAAATTTTTCTGCCTTTTACTGGGCGAAATCAATGGGATTTTGTAAAAATTAAAAATTCAATTGTTCTTCATTTTAAGAATCCAGTGAGATCAGAAGGGAGTCATTTGAAAACTTTCTGAAATAGGTCGCAACAAAGTTGATCAGCAATCGGAACGAGCCTAAATTTCAAGATTCTCGTCGAGCATCGAAAGAGACGATAATACAACAGCAAGACGAAGAGTCATCGTCCCTCTATCATTCCCTCGTCTCTTCAGCGTGAAATTACTCCGAAGGAAAATCGTTACTTTATACATTATACAGATACGTAATCTTACAATAAAATCCAGAATACTGCATACTGACGAAAGCAACGGGGGGATTTCATCGCGTTCCTCTCTTTTTTATATTTTTGTTTTTAAACTCTTTTTTTTTTCTATACTTCTCTTTTTCGTCCTTCACTCTTCTCTTCTTTGTTTTCTTTTTCTCTCTAATCCCGATTTCTCGAGACGATGGAAAACTCTGTACGATATGTCTTCTTGTGTTTCTCTCGTCGCCGATCAACATCGAGCATGAACACGCAACAAACAAAATTCTTGTTCCCATTTCACTGTTATCATTTCGAAAACGTTCCATCTCCTCTTTTCTCTCTTCACATCGTAGAACATCCTCAGTGTACTTTATTCTGGCTGTCTCGAACGATCTTTCTTTCCCTCCTTTTCTTCTTTCACTTTATATACGCATATACATTTTATTTATACTTACATCGACTAGACGAATTGTACAGTATATCTCATTTCCTTTTATTTCTTTATTTTAATAAAAGTGGGAATAAACCTCTCTCTCTCTCTCTCTCTTTCGCTCGCTCAATCAAATTCTTCCTGTTTTTTTTCTCATTTTTTCTCATTTTTCTCTTTTGGTTTCTTTCATCTTTATACTATAGCAATCTGTATAAAATATCCTCCTGTGTATTTCAAGTTGTATATGTACAGCACGACATGAGAAACACCCGTGCATATGTATAATTGTATATTCTCTATATCGATAATTCGTTCTCGTTTTCCTTCTTCTTCTTCTTCATCCTCTTCTTTGCACGGTTATATCTCGTATTTCTCATTCTCTCCTTCTATCGTTTCTCGTTTCATGTTCTTCTTTATCTTTTCCCGAAGGTTCACACACGGTGGCTCGAGAATCGTCCGTTCAATGTAAAAAGGGCACTTGATCGAACAGAGAGACGTAAACGCGATTGCTATTCTCGCGTAATGGGGGAGGAAATAAATTCGTTCGAAATAAACCGGCCTCGTTTCCGATTTGCCCGCGGCCTCAGTGTCAGCCTCGCATCCATTCCATACACGCGAATCGTGAACGAGGATCGTTCGTGGAATGCAACGGGTGATCGATTAAGAAATGGTCCAGTGTTGTTCTTTCGAGATGGAAAATCTTTTCGATTTCTTCGAGATCTCGTTTTTATCGCGATGAATTTAGGAGCGTGAACCCTTTGATATCTAATGATGTGAAACGAAGAGGGAATGGAGTGAATTGTAATTGTGCGAAGTAATTAAAGTAGAAATTCTGAAAGAAGATATCCCTGGATATCCTTACTAAATCTACTTTGCTTTCGCGTACATCTTCTCTCGAATTTTTTCATTCAGAATTGAACGATACGAGAGTGCGAAAGATGGAGGTATGTAAAATAGAAATTAACGAAAAATCAATCTACCTTGCCTTCTCATGTATCTTCCCTCGATTCTTTCCACTTGGAACAAAATAACACCAAAGCACGAAAGATCCAAGATTTCGAAACGATCGAAAGATTTGCTCAATCTACCAACACCTCCAAACTTCCCAATTTCTATCACGGTAAAGAGCTCCTAAATCCGTACATTCCAACAACGCCTCGATCATGTGTACTCACACCAACAAAGTATCATCGACACGTACATATATACGCGTATCTCGAGTAAAGAATACGTCGAACGATGCTGGTTGTTCACACGTGGCTGGTCTGCGAGCGACAAAAGTGTCACACAGAGCTCTCCCTCTTCGCCATCACGATCGGTGTGCTCATCTTGCCGTCTTTCTGCGACTGGATGCAGCATTGCCCGGGGATCCTCGCCTCCACGTCTTTGGTAAGCAACGTGCCGCTTGGACAAGTCCTGCTGACGACCCTGAGGCCGCTGTACAGCATCGGCGGGCTCATCGTCATCGACATTGATTGAACGCTTTGACTCGGCCAGTGTTGCCTCGGCAGGGTGCAAACGCCGCTTTGATAGTCGTCGCCCACTATTGGCTGAAACTAAAGTTCGTCAATTGATGATGATCGATGCCTTTCGATCTTTAAAGCTTGGGAATTTTTCATAAAGAGAACGGACGGGAGACGGTAATTGTCTTTGGATAAGGAGCGTTCACTCGAGGCGAGCTGTTTTCTTGTGTACAGGGTGATGCACAAGTTGTGGGGGAAATTTGGTGTGAAATTCTGTTCGAAAGATTGAGGAAAAATCTTGTAAAATAGTAGATCGTTCTATTAGTAATAAGGTTTCTCTGAGAGCTGAGTTTCGAACGATCGTCGCTTATCTGTTTGATATACAGGGTGGTCTACATAAAGTGATCACCTCAATTATTCTTGTTATTAGTGGACTGACCAAAATGTTTTGTTATAGAAGGTTAGGTTTCGAATGATCTACCCTCAGGGGCCCAGCCGACTTTTTCCATCGGCTGCGGTACGGGAATTGGCGATCCCGAGGCACCCGAGCACACGG
>NW_017100262.1:3352445-3408848 GCF_001263275.1 Habropoda laboriosa
TAGGGGGCGAGTATCCATGAGAATTTCCCCCACGTAAAAAAAAAAGGTTTCGAATGATTTTCAAAGCGACGAGCTTAGATTTTCTCCACGTCTTTTCTTTTAAACAAATTTTCAAGATCACGTTCATCTAAAATGTGTTCACTTGGTACACTAACCGAGAAAAATCGCATTCTTATGGGATAAGCTAATACAAGTTATTCGTTTGATCGTCTTAAAAGTAATCTGAATATTTAAGTAAATTTTCAAAGCCACGTTCAATTTTTTTATGCAAAAACGTGTTCACTTAGTATTCGAGTCGAGAGAAATCGCATTCTTATGGGATAAGCTAATACAAGTTAGTCATTTGATCGTCTTAAAAATAATGTAAAAGTACAATAAGCTTGGCGAATCCTAATCAAAAGCAAGAGTAGACGATACAGAACGACACGTGACACCAAACTTTCGAACAGCGGTGTAGAGAGTTCAGGGAGTAGGGATTACGCAGGAACGAAAGAGTTAAAACGGCCAGGAGAAAACTTAGTTTACAGGATGGAATAGTTAGATGTAGGGAGCGCTGGTAAACGCGTAATGGGGGATAATCAGAGGAGGGAGAGCGCGTTAGCGCAAATTGAACTTACGCTTTTATGTTTCGTCGCCAGATTCGAGAACTCGTGCAACGGCATACCGTTGCGAATGGTGCAATAGCCGACGTAACTGCCGTGACCGCTGACGGAAGTGACCGTCGAGTGTTCCAACAAACTTCTCGACGGTGACGTCTCGATCGTCGACACGAGTCGCCTCTTCCTTAGGTACTCCGAGGGCTCGTCACCTGTGCGTGCATCATTTCTGTTAACCCTTTGCCGTTTCAATCTTTCGAGGAGAAATCTCCCGACTCGATCTGGATCATTCGATAGTTTTTCTTTAATCTCCAGTGTCTTTTCAGTGGGGCGTGAAATTTCTCTTCCAAAGAGAGTCATTGTAAGTATTAGTTCGCGAGATATCTTACTTAGGGATGCGAAAGGGTTAATATTCTGACTCGATCTCGATCATTCGACACTTTTTCTTTATCTCGAGTGTTTCTCTATTGGGACGTGAAATTGTTCTCCGAAAGGGAGTTAGTATAAAAATTAGTTCGAGAGATATCTTATTTAGGGACGTGAAAGGGTTAATACTGTGACTCGATCTCGATCATTCGTCACTTTTTCTTTATCTCGAGTATCTCTTCATTGGGACGTGAAATTTCTCTTCCAAAGAGAGACGGTATTAAAATTAGTTCGCGAGATATCTCATTTAGGGACGTGGAAGGGTTAATACTGTGAAGTAACGAGCAAAATTTGGAATTGAAGAAAATTCCTCAGACATTAATCCTCCAAATTTAACGTAAAGATTTTAGTTTTTATATTTATAAAACATTGTTCAGATCGGATCAGAGGATAAACGAGAAGGCGACGAACCGGTGATTTGCTGAGGTATAATGTCCGGATTCTTCTCGTCGTTTTCGCTTATGTCACCGCTGCTCTCGAGTTTCCTGAACGGACTGCTAGGATGTTTCTCGTCCGTGAGCAGACTGCTTCCTTCGCGGAACCTTAGCTCCCGTTGGATTGGGATCGTCTTCGTTTGTTTACTGTGATCCTCCATTTGAGACTTGCTCTGCTCGTCCACCTGCGTGTGCTGAATTCTAAGCACGACCACCACTATCACAGCGACGATGACCAGCGCGGTCCCCACGCCGATCATCACGCTCAGCATCGGCATTAGCCGCATATTTGGCCTGGGTCTCTCTGAAACGATCATAAATCCAATTTTTTTTTTCTTAATTTTTACTATTAAAGAAGTAGAATATCTCCATAATTCGCGTGTTTTCGTTATTTTCGCTTGGAGAATCGAGTAAAGAAAGTTATTCGAGTTATACTTTTGGTCACCGTTCGGTTCTCGAATCGACAGGTCAATATTCTGATATTTCTGCAATCTTCGCGTATACAATTTCTCTTTTGGTTCAGACGGTGAGTTAAAAGCCAGTCAATTCTATCGCAACTGGCAGTATCAAAGCGAAAACACGAGGGGGATGATCACGATTAATCGAAACAAACGCGAGCGAAGTTACTTTCGGGGCGGGCGCGAACGAACAGGCGGTTCACCGGTACAATAGAACAATTTCCCGCCACGGTGGATGAATTATTTCACGCACAAAGATCTCGTCACTACCACGAATCGAAATTCACTCTCTCCACGGCTCCCTCCCTTTCGCTCGGTGAGATTGGTACAAAGCCCTTTCGCGGTTCGACCCATTCACTCGTATACGAGAACGCTTCCAGTCGAGAGAAATACTGTTAGAAATGGAATAAACAATGAAAACTACCGAGTAGAGAAAGAAAAACTGGCGCACAATTCTTGTGTGGTTTTATCTCTCCTCGTTGTTACCAATCGTTACGTTGACATACGATGTTACAGGACACTTTAATTCCCAAGGGAATTTGTTACTTCGGTTAGCCACGATGTTAACCCTGAGAAGTCCGAGTAATTTTAATTAAACAAATTACTTTCTAAATACAGAAATTGGTTTACATAAAAACGAATTAAAGTTTGAAAACTTTGCAGAACGTTGTTTGACCATCCTTTGAGCTTTGCAGGGTTCAGCACGTTGCAGAATGGACTCGTTTGTTCTCGAAATTCAAGTTGGACAGTACCGATGCTAACTATATACGCAACCATGATTTCTGCTCACCTGACTCGGGCGTTAATTGTTTTTCAGGAAGCCTGAGGGTCCCTGCCTGCACCACCATCGCCTCACTGCGGCCTTTATTGTTGTACGCGTAGATGCAGGCCTGGTAAAGGGCTCCAGACTCCAGGTGAGTGACGCTGAAACGCGGCACCGGCGATGTCAGATTAGCACGCAATTGCTGGCTGTTGCTCTCCCTCACTTCGAGGAGAAAGGACTGCTTCAGGCCGCCGTTGAAACCCTCCGCGCACCTCACCGAGAACGAGTTCGTCGACGTGTTCGAGGTGGTGCAATTGTGAACCATATCTGGTCGACCTGGCTCAGACACACACCGGTTACGTAACCTTTTAACGCTGTTTCTCCTGCATTATCGCGACTTTTGTTATCTTTCCTCCCTTCACCCATTGTGCAGTTCGAACTGAATGCACGAAAATAATCGTAGGGCGGAGAGGCACCTTATCTCTAAATTTCACCTCGCTTCTGGTATTACTCGTTAGTCGGTTGCATTGAAATTTTCGTGGAAACCGTGTAGCGAGAGAATTTTCAACGGAAGTTGTATCTAGAGCAGCGCCGTTCAGCCGTTGCCCGTCCGGGCAGCGTCTCGGGCTTCCGCGGGCACGAACAAATCGGCGGGCAACAACGCGCGCTTTTCGGGCAAACATTTAAATGGTAACTATCGTCCGTCTTCAGAAGGACCTGTACCCTTATCGAAAGCGCCTTTTCCACACTCTGCTTTAATACGACATCAATAGCCCGCGAGTTTGCCCTCGGCTCTGTCCGCGGGCATCGGCGGGCGCCCTTGCCCGCCTAAAGCACAGCGAAACGACACTGATTTAAAGAGTTCAAGGTGTAATGAAATTTACTTTACGAGACTCTGAAAATTCGAACGATTACGATTTCGAAGTTTTCTCTGGGCGAAGATAGTGAAGCAAACAGCGGGGAAGTCATGAGCGTGTCGTAAATTTGACGATAAGTTTCGAAACAGAAGAAATTTCGTTTTTCGCTCGCTCTTAGCGTATCTCTTCGGTGCGGTAAGATAAACTGGCGACAGTTTTTCCCCTGCAACTTTGTTACGATCTTCCGAAACGTTTTTCGGTTCCTTCCAAGGAAATTCGAACGGTTCGAATTTTATAGTGGAAACGCGGGGGGCCGTATCGGTTTAAAGGGACGACGACGAGGAAACACGCGCGGATAGATCGGGAGGGTGAAATTCGTGACACGTACGCGCAATTTACGAGCAGAGGTGGGTTATCAATAAAGCAACGGCGAATTCAACAAAACTTCGACGTGCTTGGACAGCACGATATCGATCCTTCTTCCACCTTCATAATTTATTCTTATTCCAGGCAAATTACGCGTTCTTCCTCGCACACACACTCTCGAAACTGTAATTTTCAAGACTCCTGTGTGCGCGTATATTCGAACGACGAATTAGGTCGAAGAGAAGGTACGAAGGGTGAAATTCGCTTTAGCCTGGTCTATTGCTATAATAGGGGAAGCTGTTGCATTAAAGAATGCTTAATATCGGTAAATGGAGCGAAGCAATGGACGGATACAGTGTACTTTAATGGACGGTAATTGAAAATATAAAAAACTGAGCGAAAGGGCGGGGGCGGGGTTAGGTTGGCGAAGGCACAGTAAAGAGTAATTTCGTTGGCGAGATATTAGATTAACAAAGAGTGCAGCGCCAGCACTTTATGTTTCGTCTGCAACTAGAAACGCGTTTTCTTTATGGCAACGTAAACAAGAACGCGGAGGAGACTCTTCCCCCTTTAAACCTATTTGCCCGCGCTTCCGGCTATCGTTCTTTGTTTTACCGTTTCCTCTTAAAATTCGCCAACGATATAAACGTTTTGCACGGTGCAACAACCTCGTGAAAATGTTTCTCGATAACTTTCCCAAGTTTCTCGCGAGTCACGGTACTCGCGAAATGTTCCCCTTTTTTCCACCGTTTCGCGATCTGATTCCGGAATTTACGCGAAAATATCAGGCACCGTGCGAATTCGTTGGATTTCGGTGCTCGTAAAGAATAATTAGCGTGGCAAAATGTGAGGAGAGAAGGGAACAACGAAATGGCATCAAAGGGAGAACGAAAAAAACAAGCACTTGCTGTAATCACGCGGCGCGATTTTTCATTTCCTCGTTTCGCCTCCAGTTTCTCGAAATTCTGCCTCTGTTCGTTAGATCTCCGTCTTTTTTTCGAACACAACGATTAAATTCTTGATTAACTCTGTCTTCTATATACAGAAAAGTGTCTCTATTGTCTGCTTGGAAAGATGCTCGAGTGAAAATTTGTGTCTACAAGATACACTTATTGTCAACTGATTTATACACCTAATGCAGGTTTCCAATTTTTTCCGACCACTTTTCAACGATGACGTGCGAATGACCATTGTTTTTTTGTCACGCAACAATTGGATCGCTTCGTTAGATCGATGGCCACGTTCGTTGCAAAAAAGAAACATTCGTACACCTACATGCACACACAGACGTGATAACGAACTTCCGTTTTAATCCCCGAACTCCTCGATTCTGCACGCTGGGACTGTAGCTTTTGAAAAGTCAGCATAGCGCTAGCGTGCCAGGATTTTTTTTTTAATTACCATCGACCGCGGACGTTTCATTTCTCCGCTCCCCTCTGTTCGTTTTTACAACTTGTTCCCCTACCCTTGGCCGACGCGTTGCTATTGTACCTTCGTCGTACTTGCGGCAGGTAGTGATTTTCGCGGTGTACATTAACGGAGAGTGGAAAGATCGCGACGTGAAAGGTTTAAAGGGACTTTATGGCGCTCGAGGAGAGCAGAAATGGTACGATTGGTCGGTCAAGTAGAATCACTCCCTATCCGGTCAGACGGGTAGACCTAGCGCGGTATCTGATCGGACGAGTAGAAAAGACAGCGTCGTAGTGGACAGTGATACGGGTCCGCGCATTGTCCGACTAATCCTAGCGAAATATTTCAAGCAATTTGCAATTTGAATAATTTTATGCATTAAACACGCGTGTCAGAGAATTTTCATAGCCTCTGTGAGCACGATATAATTCCAAATATCCGCTCTTTGATTTCTTTCCTCGTACACTTTGCATAGAGATGAGATTAAAAATTCTTCAACCCTCTAAAGTTTGATCGAAAAACGAGTCCGCGTGTTTTTCGAGAGAAATCTGTGTGATATTCAGTGTGCACTGTGAATATTTCCATGAAATTTTTATAGTAACTAGAAATTTTCTTTTCGTTTGAACGGAATCGGTGATTAAAAGGATTAAGATCGTCTGACGAGAATTTCATGTGTTAAATCGGTTAATTAGGGGATGATTTTCGGTAATATCTTCGGAATACGTGGTATCGAGTGATCGATAATGATCGAGACGAGGAAAATAACGAAGGGGTGCGTTACATTGTCGGAATATTCGGTTTCACGCTGAACAGGAATTTCCATGATCGAATTACCACATAAAGATACCTCACCGGCCGGCATGATGTGATAGACGCAGGGCACTTGTTGATGTCCAATTCGATTGGTGGCCCAGCAGAGTAACGTGCCGTAATCCAATTCCGTCATGGGTGTATACGAGACGACCGAGGATGTGCCGGCCCTGGCGATATGACCGGCGGACACGTCGATACTCTCGGCGGAATTGTTGAAGGTCCAGCGGAATTGAACCTCCGGCGGGTTCGCGTCCACTTGGCAAGATATGTTTGCCTTTTCTTGTTTCGCCACCCCGTGCACCTCCGTCTGATTCGGTTTGCAGGTGGGCGCGACTGGAATTCACGATTTAAATCCCCCGAGTTTATTCTACGTGCTTGCTTCATGGCTTGTCTATCTTCTATTTTCTATCGTGAGATCGATGTTTGAACCTTTTCGTTTTATTTCCTTCGATAGAAGGAGGATGATCAATTATCTCTTTTTTAGTATTTAATAGTTTGATTCTTTAAGTAATTTTGAGCAAACATTGTACGAATTGCAAAATTGTCAAGGAAATTATGAATTGAATGATTTCAAGTATAGCTGAAATGGCAGTCAAAGTGCCAAAGAGTTTTGACTGTTTAAATAATTGCAACCGTGTGAAGTTACCGAAGGAATTAAGAAGTAAATGATTTCAAGTATGATGGAACTGGCGGTAAAAGAACGAAAGAATCACATCGACGATTTTCAACGAAACATTTACCACCGGGCAGAAATGTCTTAATTTGGCGGAGAAAAGCGAAGTTTCGCGTGCAATTGTTCGCTCACGAGAACAACGAAGATTGCACCGCGATAGTGGTTGATCATTTATTTAGGACGGCGACACGTACACATTACGTTCAAATAAAATGGAGAGCTTTCCCCGTCTCCTTCCGTGTTGTATCCAACGCAAGTGTAATTGCCTGCGCTTTTACGGTTGACGCCTTGTAACACCAGGCTCTGATTACTGATTATGATACCCTGTGTGATGTTGTGGTGAAGAGTTTTCCCCTGGAACAAAGGATGATTGATGTAACGCTCTTCACCCAGCAGAGATTGCGTTTACGAGTGCAACGATATATCAGGGCGTAAAAGAGTACTGAAATATATTCAGCGCGTAAAAAAATAGAATGTGAAATATATCCGTAAATCTATCATAATGTAAAATAAAGTACAATACAGTAAATTCTCTACAAGAGTCAGTAAGTTTGGATTCTACAAGTGACAGTATAGATGGTCCTACGCCTAGGTCTGCGTCATTGCTGCGCCCATGTTATCTCGCTCGCAGTCGGAGATTTCACGGCTCGACAAATCATAATAGAAAAATATAATTTCTTTAATTTTACTTTTTTTCATCTGGAATTTTATTTAACATCATGTTGGTGAGATTTTTCTGATGAAAATGATATCAAACACGATATAATTTGAACAACATTTACTTATTAACACGTTCACTGTCGCGCCAGATTTACAGGTTGCTGTCAGGCGGCCACAAGAAAATACATTTTAAGCATAGGATTATAGTATTATGCTTTATGTCTAGCTAGCTATGACGTTCAAAATTTTTAGTCGACAACATTTATTTTATTTTAATTATTCTAAACATTTGAACCACTCCAGTCACTGATGACCACCATGGCCATATCGAGGAAACAATCTAACGTTAAAACTTATTGAGTGATTAATTTAATTTCATAATATATCGCTTTAGCGAGCCACCGTTTGGTTGCCAATTGTTTATCACATAGAGTCGGCCTACCTCCACGTAAGAAAAAGAAAATGAAGGGTCGATTCCACAAGTGTCAGTAAAATGTAGTAACAGCTCGATTTATTTCAGTTTTATTCAGAAAGTGTAACGATAGAAATTATTGCAATAATGCGTAATGCAATTGAAAAATTGAAAGAATCAAAAGAAAAAACGCGAATTTATATCTTTTCCGATTCTAGAATATAAGAAAATTTGAATAAAATACGCGACGAGAATTGGGGAGAAGCATAAGTTAAACGCGTAAAAATATTCAATAATAAACGAACTAGGGATGAAGCTATTATTTCAATACGCGATGCACTGACGTAGTATTTACCTTAAATTCAAAAATTCTCGTATAAATTCCGAAAATAGATTATTAATTACGGTAAACTATTGAGACGGTTTAATTTAGGATGGGCATAGTGCACTCGTTTCAAATCAGGTCACAATATACAATAATAAATCAACTAACTACTTAACATGCAATTCATACAAATTCCTTGGACGGTAAATTATTAGTAAACAAAATTCAATATCAGAGAAAATATATGAAAAATTTCAAATTAATTTCAATTGCTGGAAAAAAAGTAACGAAAAGGCAACCTCTCAAAGTCATTTCAATATCCTATTCGACAAGTCTGAAGAACAACGATGACTAAAATTCAAATGTTTATTTCCCTAAACCTTCAAAATAATTTCGAAATATTTTATTCGAAGCGGAGTATTCCAAGTCAGTATCGATAGTTGAAGAAAGTATTTGATTGTATTTAAAAGAACCGAAAGGAGAATATTTAAAGTCTGATATTAAATGTCTAGCAAGTACCAGTAATTGGTAAACTGATTTATATTTGTTTTAAAAGGCAAATTTCTAATAGGTATTAGTTAAAATGAATTGTTATTCAGTCTATTGTATTGAAATTCTAATTGATTCTAACGTATACAAGTGTTACAAGAAGGCTGAGTGTGTACAGGGTGGACACTGACTCTAGTATTTACTAAAATTCAAAAATTCTCGCATAAATTCCGAAAATAAATTATTAATTACGGTAAACTACTGAGACGGTTTAATTTAGGGTGGGCATGGTGCTGCTTTAGTTTGAAATGATTTATAAACATAATTAACAGAGGAAAAACCGTGAAACGGCAAAACATCTACATTCTAATTGTTATAACGAGTAAACAGAACTTTAAATTTAGTGTAAACAGAAAAAATATATAATACAATTTATTTCACGGTATTGCAACAAATAAACGTTGAATCAATATTTAATTCGTATAAAAACAATTATTTAACGTAATAATTTTACCTTCACTATGGCTATTTTTAATCTACGACCACAGGTCAACCTGATTTCTAATCCTTACGAACTTTAAATTCAGTCTAAACTGAGAAAATATATAATACAATTTATTTCACGGTATTGCAACAAATAAACGTTGAATCAATATTTAATTCGTATAAAAACAATTATTTAACGTAATAATTTTACCTTCACTATGGCTATTTTTAATCTACGACCACAGGTCAACCTGATTTCTAATCCTTACGAACTTTAAATTCAGTCTAAACTGAGAAAATATATAATACAATTTATTTCATGGTATTGCAACAAACAAACGTTGAATAGATTCTTAATTCGTATAGAAACATTTATTTAAAATAATAATTTCACCTTCACTATGGCTATTTTAAATTTACGACCAAGGGTCAACCTGATTTTTAATCCTCCGAACTTGATTTCACAACGAGAAAGTAATAAGATCGTTGAAACGTACTTATTTGTCAAAGAAACTTGCAAAAATGTATAAATAATAATATGTAATGTTTTAACAAATTTTTGGAAGTATAAATTAATAATAAAATTGTGAAAATTAATAAATTATACGTTATTATAACATTAATAGAATTATGACTAAACCGAAGTTCGAAGTCGAGTATTTAAAGTCTGATATTACGTGCCTAGCGAGTGCCGGTAATTGTTAAAATTTGTTTAATAATTAGTAATAGAAATTCTAATTGATTCTAATGTATACAAGTGTTACAAGAAGGCTGAGTGTGTACAGGGTGGACATAGGCTAGCTAGTAGCCCCCGACCACTCTATTCACATCTCAGAACCTTCAGGTCAAAATACGCCGCGAAGTGTCTAGGGCCCAGTATAAAGGGTAAATGATTTCGCGGGACATCGGCGGGTCCTTATATACCCTCGGTACCCTCTCCCCAAAGTCATTAGCAAAATCGTCGGTTAGGTCAGGCGGGAAACCTTCTTTTCGCGGGAAACGGACTACTTTTCGCGGGAGATCGATCACTTTTCGCGGGAAATCGATAATTTCTCGCGGGAATCGGTCACTTTTCGCGGGAAATCCTTCGTTTTTCGCAGAAAATCGCCGATTCTTTCGTAATTCTATTTCGCATTCTATTGTAATGTTATAATAACGTATAATTTATTAATTCTCACAATTTTTTGGTATAAATTTATAACAATTTGTTATAACATTGGATATAACAATTTATACGTTTTTACAATATTCTTCAATGGAAACATACGTTTTAGCGTTCTCGTTACTTACTCGTGGTTAAATTAATTTCGTAGGGATTAAAAATCAAGTTGACCTGTGGTCATTTATCAAGAATAATCATAATAAAGCTGAAATTATTGTGTTAAATAATTTTTTTAATACGAATTAGGAATTTATTCAACGTTTGCTTGTTACTACTTGTTACAGTATACTGTCTCGCAATGTAAATTTAAGTAAATTAGATTGAACTGCACAGAAAATGCACAGAACTGCACAAATAATACATTTCACGATATTATAACAAACAAACGTTGAATACATTTTTCATTCGTGTAAAAAGAATTATTTAACACGATAAATTTAGCTGTACTATGGTTATTTTTAATCTACGACCACAGGTCAACCTGATTTTTAATCCTTAGCAAATTAATTAAACCACCAGTAAGTAACGAGGACATTGAAACGTAGTTATCCATTGAAGAAAGTTATAGAAACGTATAAATGATTCTATGTAGCGTTATAATAGATTGTTGCAAGTAATAAATTAAGAACAGAAATTTCCCGCGAAAAGTAATCGGTTTCCCGCGAAAAATAGTCGATTCCCGCCTGACCTAACCGACGATTTTGCTAATGACTTTGGGGAGAGGGTACCGCAGGTATATAAGGACCCGCTGATGTCCCGCGAATTTATTCACCCTTTATACTGGGCCATAGACACTTCGCGGCGTATTTTGACCTGAAGGTTCTGAGATGTGAATAGAGTGGTCGGGGGCTACTAGCTAGCCTATGTCCACCCTGTACACACTCAGCCTTCTTGTAACACTTGTATACATTAGAATCAATTAGAATTTCTATTACTAATTATTAAACAAATTTTAACAATTACCGGCACTCGCTAGGCACGTAATATCAGACTTTAAATACTCGACTTCGAACTTCGGTTTAGTCATAATTCTATTAATGTTATAATAACGTATAATTTATTAATTTTCACAATTTTATTATTAATTTATACTTCCAAAAATTTGTTAAAACATTACATATTATTATTTATACATTTTTGCAAGTTTCTTTGACAAATAAGTACGTTTCAACGATCTTATTACTTTCTCGTTGTGAAATCAAGTTCGGAGGATTAAAAATCAGGTTGACCCTTGGTCGTAAATTTAAAATAGCCATAGTGAAGGTGAAATTATTATTTTAAATAAATGTTTCTATACGAATTAAGAATCTATTCAACGTTTGTTTGTTGCAATACCATGAAATAAATTGTATTATATATTTTCTCAGTTTAGACTGAATTTAAAGTTCGTAAGGATTAGAAATCAGGTTGACCTGTGGTCGTAGATTAAAAATAGCCATAGTGAAGGTAAAATTATTACGTTAAATAATTGTTTTTATACGAATTAAATATTGATTCAACGTTTATTTGTTGCAATACCGTGAAATAAATTGTATTATATATTTTCTCAGTTTAGACTGAATTTAAAGTTCGTAAGGATTAGAAATCAGGTTGACCCTTGGTCGTAAATTTAAAATAGCCATAGTGAAGGTAAAATTATTACGTTAAATAATTGTTTTTATACGAATTAAATATTGATTCAACGTTTATTTGTTGCAATACCGTGAAATAAATTGTATTATATATTTTTTCTGTTTACACTAAATTTAAAGTTCTGTTTACATGTTATAACAATTAGAATGTAGACGTTTTGCCGTTTCACGGTTTTTCCTCTGTTAATTATGTGTTTATAAATCATTTCAAACTAAAGCAGCACCATGCCCACCCTTAATTAAACCGTCTCAGTAGTTTACCGTAATTAATAATCTATTTTCGGAATTTATACGAGAATTTTTGAATTTTAGTAAATACTAGAGTCAGTGCATCGCGTATTGAAATAATAGCTTATACAGATAATCTTTTGAAATTACTCTTAATTAGGGAAAATCTTGAATCTTGTATGGAAGATGAAGATTTTCAGGAAATATTTATTTTTCAACAATGAATTTTTGTTTTATCGATTAATAACGTACGAAATGATTTTTGGAAAATTTTCTTCGTTTGAACGTTCGTTTAAGGTTCGACTATGATTATCAAATCTCTCGAAACACCGTAGAATGTTCAATTTTAAAAGTAACTTCTTCAATTTTTGGATAATCTGGGTAACGTGTTAGTGTTGACGATACACTTTCGAGTATAGACGTTAAAGTTCATAGAGTGGTCGGGGGCTACTAGCTAGCCTATGTCCACCCTGTACACACTCAGCCTTCTTGTAACACTTGTATACATTAGAATCAATTAGAATTTCAATACAATAGACTGAATAACAATTCATTTTAACTAATACCTATTAGAAATTTTCCTTTTAAAACAAATATAAATCATTTTACCAATTACTGGTACTTGCTAGACATTTAATATCAGACTTTAAATATTCTCCTTTCGGTTCTTTTAAATACAATCAAATAATTTCTTCAATTATCGATACTGACTTGGAATACTCCGCTTCGAATAAAATATTTCGAAATTATTTTGAAGGTTTAGGGAAATAAACATTTGAATTTTAGTCATCGTTGTTCTTCAGACTTGTCGAATAGGATATTGAAATGACTTTGAGAGGTTGCCTTTTCGTTACTTTTCTTCCAGCAATTGAAATTAATTTGAAATTTTTCATATATTTTCTCTGATATTGAATTTTGTTTACTAATAATTTACCATCCAACGAATTTGCATGAATTGCATGTTAAGTAGTTAGTTGATTTATTATTGTATATTGTGAGCTGATTTGGAACGAGTGCACTATGCCCACCCTAAATTAAACCGTCTCAGTAGTTTACCGTAATTAATAATCTATTTTCGGAATTTATACGAGAATTTTTGAATTTTAGTAAATACTAGAGTCAGTGCATCGCGTATTGAAATAATAGCTTCATCCCTAGTTCGTTTATTATTGAATATTTTTACGCGTTTAACTTATGCTTCTCCCCAATTCTCGTCGCGTATTTTATTCAAATTTTCTTATATTCTAGAATTGAAAAAGATATGAATTCGCGATTTTTCTTTCTATTCTTTCAATTTTTTAATTGCATTACACATTATTGCAATAATTTCTATCGTTACATTTAATTCTAATTGTTTAGCAGCTCTTCTGCTGCTATCGCCCCTATATTTTACTGATACTTGTCGAATCGACCCTACATTTTTTTTTTTTTACGTGGAGGTAGGCCGACTCTATGTGGTAAACAATTGGCAACCAAACGGTGGCTCGCTAAAGCGATATATTATGAAATTAAATTAATCACTCAATAAGTTTTAACGTTAGATTGTTTCCTCGATATGGCCATGGTGGTCATCAGTGACTGGAGTGTCTCAAATGTTTAGAATAATTACAATAAAATAAATGTTGTCGACTAAAAATTTTGAACCTCATAGCTAGCTAGATATTATTTTTAATTGAAAAAAAAGATTATAAAGCATAATACTATAATCCAATGCTTAAAATGTATTTTCTTGTGGCCGCCTGACAGCAACCTGTAAATCTGGCGTGACAGTGAACGTGTTAATAAGTAAATGTTGTTCAAATTATGTCGTGTTTAATGTCATTTTTATCAGAAAAATCTCATCAATATGTTAAGAAAAATTTCGGGATAAAAAACGTAAAATTATAAAAGTTGATATTTAAATCGCTTGGTTGCCTCGACTCACGTTTAATGTTTATCTTTTATTCGCTGTCCTTGTCTACGTTCGGCAAACTACAATGGCGGGCGCGAGGCTCGAAAACGTAGTCCCTGACTCTACTAGTGTCAGGTTTAGCTTCCTTGCGGTGTGACATTTGTGGAGAATATACTGTATATGGAGGGCGTAAAAAAGTTCTTAATAAACCTATTGCGCTATATTAAAAAATTATTTTACCATTTTGAAAATTACTTAGAATTCTAATCTCAACTCGAAATTAAATTTTACCTAATTTCCCCTAAGTCTGTATTATTACGTAATTATTAACTAGATACGTTTGTTGTGCTTCGAAAAAATCAATTTTAAATGTTCAACGAACGATTCAAATCGTTCCATAAAACGTCCACGAAACGCCCATTCCAGAAACGCGTGTTCCATGGTGTTAGAGTGCAATTTTAAGCGCAGAATGTTGCTATTAAACCCCGTAACCCATGGGAAATATCCGCGTGCGCGTATCTCTGCGTGAGTCTCTCCATATCGTTCGTAGATAAAGATAAAGGGACTGGTTGCTCGCGATCGACGTTATTGCGGAACTTTGACTAGACCATTTCGGTGGAAGTTTCCTTCGCCATTTTCGTACTAATAGAGTGGCGGCCACCGTGGTTCGGGACTTTCTTTCGACACGCGTGCAAAAGGTAACGCGCCTCTACGTAACCGTTCAAACTTTTTGGAATCCGCTACACGCCTGGAACGGGCTGCTTCCGAAACTTTTTGATCCCCCGGAAAACAGGCTTTGTTTAAATTAGTTCCGAGATGAAAAGACGCCCTTCTCGTCTTTCCTCAGCCGTGAGGTTAATCCGCGAAGGAGGAACAGCGTAGATATGAGAAGGAGAGCTTGAAATAATTATGCGATAGTCTCCGTTCGAATTAGTATTATCATCCGAGTGACTTAATATTAATAGTACTTTCTTGGGAATGAAGGATAAGTTCTTTGAGTAATTGACAAGTTGTAATTGCAAAGATGATTAATTTTTCAGATCAGCTAGATATGATTTATTCAGCTAGATTTCGGTAAAGCTGAAGGATCAAAAATAGGTATAGTCGGTGGAAGAAATACAGTAAAAATTGACAGAAACTTGAGAAGATAAGCGCTCAGAATCTTAGGTAAACTTTAGCTGTGATTCAGTCCCAATTGAAAAACGGAAAATCGGTGTCGCTACTTATTTCTTCAATTTACGATCTCATCATATTTCTTCTATCGAGTATACACGTAATATCGCGCAGAAAGCGTTTCGAATTTGTACCTCATTCAGAATTAATTCCTCCATTGCAGTGTATTTAAAAAATTGTCTAAACTCTAATCCTTCATAGTTACAAATTAATTTTTACCAATACTGTAATTGTTATTAACCAAAAACTGACGAGGGCTTAATACAGTACATCTTCAATAAAATATTGCAAGCAGAACTTTGAAATATCGATTCACAAATAACGAACAGCCTTCGTTTAATCCTTCAATTTTCAACCTCGCTAAATTTCTTCCACCGGCTATACAATTGACATCCAGGATCGTCGTATTAATTACAAAACTGCTTACCAAGTGTCTCCATTCAACCTTGTAAACGGCCGGCTCCGCTTGTATCAGACAATCGAAATAGACGTCGGTGCCTTCGCGAATCTTGTTCGGATTCAACGAGGTGCCCAGCTGTATCCGCGTTTCCGGCGTGTCTGCAAATTGAAAACGTCAATATGTCGGTGGGCTTGGTGGGCGAATAATCGTAACAGATCGACACGGAGGACGCCGGCAGCCACTTCCGTGCTGTGTCTTTAATACGCTTACACTGTATCTCGAGTATCCAGCCGTCCTCTATCGGCTCAGTTCCCATGATTGGATTTTCAGCCCGACACGACAAGTGTCTACCAGCATCTGCCTTGGTCGCCATGAAAAATAAGATGCTTGTGGTCGTGTTCCTATCGCTGGAGATCTGCAACAACGTTACGATAACTTCCCTTAAACCACCCTTCCTTTTTTTTTTATTCTTCCCCTTTTTATTCCTCTCTGCAACATCGTGTCCACTTCGACTTTTCCATTTTCGCAAATTTTATCCTCGTCGATGTTATCGAGATAGACGTAGTGTAAAGGAACGTATTACCTTTTTTTAGAAGTAATTTCATTCATGTATACCGGGTGAGTCAGGTAAAACAGGCCACTTAATTACCTACTGTAGCTATTGCGGTAGGAGAAAATTTTTATACGTAATTTAAACGGTTTCAAAGGGAGGAAAATTAATTTGACGAGAAAAATGGGAAAAAACGAAAGGAAGCTTCATATTTTGATGTAACAAAAAATTGCTAACCTCGAAGACATGGAATTTACAGAAAAATTTGTCCTCCATTTTGTTCACCCGTTGAGACCATTTGAACGAAACGTACGTTGATACACCGGTGGTTCCACGAAGTTGGAAGGTTTTCGGAAGTTCAGACAGTGGTGGAGGAAAAGGAAACTCCCGAACTAAACTTATTTCCCCCACGATGATATACTTGAAAATGTTTTCTTCGGCCGTATGTAAGTACGTCTTAGGCCAGTTTCGGTAGTAAACTTGGGGATATTCTGTGTCGTCGTAACGGCCGATGTAGGCTTAGAAAAGGACGTTTCTGGTGCGTTATTTCGCGGGAATAGCTTAGTTTAGAGTCACCTTGGCCCAAAGTGTCCATAGACTTAGATAGTTTCCGGCGGATCTGTTTAGTTTTATGGTACGCTTTACGACACTGAACTCCCGGGAAATTGACCTGCACGTGGATGTATTGTAACAGAGAGATAGTTTAACCTGTCTCATTATTTTATATCTCACTAAAAACGAAGAAGAAGTCATAATCTCCTTTCGCTTGCAGGTCGAAATTCTTAAATTCAGCGGAATATTTTTAGAACACTCGGTTATCGTTCTTCGGAAAATTGCAGGTGAAAGGTCGTGGCGTTGACGGAGATATGACTTTATATTCTTTCACCGACTTCATTAACCGTAATAGTAGCATTTTAACGAAGTAGAAGAAGAATAAGAGAGCGACGAATCGCGGTATCTGGTGATTTATCGTTAGCAGTAGGAGCTCCGAAACTTTCCCGCCACTTTTTCCCATTATCGTTCCCAATGATAATACAGCAATATGTTATCATTAACCGCGAACGTATCGAAGGGTGGATTTCCACGAACGTTTCAGGGAAAATTGCCAAGTTTCTCTCTCTCTCTTTCATTCTCTTCACTCCTTTTTCCCCTTTATTCGATCTCTCAATTACGCCGGTTATCGCGCTCGTGCGTTTCGGTAAACAAAATGTTAATTTTACGGGCAAACCGAGTTCTCGTCGTTCGTTCACCCGCGCGTTATAAATTTTCATTTTCATCCAGCTCGATTTTTTCCGTCTTCCCGTTACCCGGTGTTAGTCGACGAAAATATAAATATTTGGAACACGGAGATTGAGAGACCGGTGGAAATGAAAAGGGAAGAGGAGGATGTAAAAGAAGAAAGGAGGAGGAAGAAGACGGCGAGGAGGAAGGAAACAGAGAAAATATTGTTCCAAAGTCGATGCTTCTCATTTCGCGAGACTTTGCTCCGCCGCTTATATAAGAAAGTTAAACAAAAGAGGATGAGGCGTAAGAAGAAATACGGGGAGGAAGTATAATCTATAGGAGTACGTCGGGGGAAACGAGATCGTTCTTCTTCTACTTTCTTCATCCTAGAGAATCTTGCAGTTCGGAAAGTTTCACTTTACGCTAACACGCTTACATCACCTAGTATCCTGCATCCATATTTTTTCTTACTCGATCCGACGAGTCGCGTCCAATATTCTTCTATTCCCTAGAAAATCCCCGCGAAATCTTCCCGCCTACCTTTCGGCAACATCAAGAATTCCTGTACGAAACGATCCACCCGATAACCCGTTTAAATTGCCTCGAAATCCCCGGCAGTATCCGTCCGGCCATTGTTTTTCGTCGAAAGACATTCGTCCGTGGGCTAATTAATCGACGGTCGTTGCAGTGTGCCGAACGCGGCCCGCCAATTTGCCTTAATTACGCGCCTGTAACGAGAGCGTAGAGTTTCGCCGTAGAGGAGCGTTATCACGTCACTGGTTTCGCTTCGATTTAAATTATTCCCCGTCTAATGGCGCTTTTAACGTGGCTTAAGCCGCGTGTGGGCCACCGGTGCCGCACGTGGTGATAACGATATCCCGGCACGCTATCGTTGCGCCACGACACAACAGAACAACGCGGACGTGTATACGCACGCGGCCGGAGGAACGCCTATTTTACGGTCTCCTTTAAGATGCCAGACACTGTGGCTAAGGATTACAAATTATGCTCAGTGCTCGGTACCTCCTCTACACTGGTAAATCGAATCTCACGCCAACAACCTTACGTTACCGCTCTTAACTCTCGCACGTAGGTTTCCACGCGACCGGTCTCTCCCGTTGGGTAAAACCGGGAGATACACGCGAACGGTCGTCTCGAGTTAGGTTCGTACATTTCTAGGTCTCTCCGCGAATCCCCCTAATTCTCTAGTTTCTCGAGGCTTCTAGTTTTACCAACCAGACATGTATATATCTCGAGCCGCGAGATATTTCACTGATTTAGAGGCAGGGGAGAAGAGAGGCGGCCACGATTTACGCTCGACCAGGGAATAGGCGGGAGATCGTTGAACGACCCATATTGTTTGTCCGTGGTTGTGCTTCTACTTACGGTCTTGTTCGACTCTATCAAAAGCTGGTCGTCCCTCCACCAGGTCACCCTGGCCGGCGGCCTGGAACCGGAAGTGATGCAGAGCAGCTCGTACCTCTTGCCCGCCGACAGCGGCTGGTTTGCACCGATAATCTTCACGTCCAGCGGGCTGACTGTAATTTCGATCATTTGCACGGTTATTGAGTGTCGTGTTTTAGGGAGCGGTGTAAATTTTCGCGTCCACTTTGAAATTTCTTCGTTCGATACTCGAGGTATCGAGGTACTTTTACTCTTCAAAATTCGCTGCCCCATTAGCTCTTTGATCATAAAAGGAAGCGCGGAGATTTCGTTTAAACAAGGAGGGAAAAAAGAAAAAGGACGTAATTGATGTACATCGAGTGGTCGAGGGAAGTATTTATTTTAGGAGGGGTATTCGGGTCAAACAGTTTGAATCAACGTGCGCAGTTCGAGCGGTTAAGGGTAAGTTTTGATTACCGTGAGTTAGACGGAAGAGTGGAAAAGTGGAACGGAAACACGGTGTCCGAGCGGAAAAGGAGAATTGGACGGTGTCTTATCAGACGGAAAGTGGTGCAGTGGTAGAATGGAACAGTGTGAGAACAGGTAAGTAGAATACGGCGACGCCTGAGCTTAAGGCAAGGTTGCTTGGCCAAACGAGTAGAATAGGAGAGCAGGTGGACGGACGCGTAAAGTAGGGCGAATTCGACTATAGATTCTACTTGATACGAATTTTCTCTAATCTTATCTCACGCTCTCTTACTAATTCGATAAAGAAGGAACAATCTGTTATCGACATTTTAGAAATTTTTATTCTTTTAAAACTGGACGAAAAGAATTCTTAATAAATATGTGTATATAGTATATATAAATTCCTGTTATATTTATACATCATGGATCATCTCCTATCTCTCCCTCTCTCTCTACAGTGTTATCGTTGCTTTTTACACGGATAATTGTTTGCGTTATCAAGTCCGTGGCATCGATTTTCCTTCCTTCCCCCTCGTCGTCCTTTATTATTTTTCCCCAGCTTTGAACCCCTTTGTTACGCTCTACATAACCCGCGATACGGCTGTTCAGATACAATCCGATAACGTAATAACTCAATTTAACCTTAATCAATCTTTTCCGCTCGACACGTCGTACATTTGTCCGGTTTCTCGAACGACTCGAAAGCACCGTCATTTTTTCCCTACCCCTGGTCACCGAAATTAGAGCAACGCGTAATTCTCCCTGATATGCAAGTTCAGAAAACCATATTTCCACCTTTCACACGGATACAAACACACACGTACTCGTGAAACACTCAGTCTCTTAACACACAACGAACCTATTTTACACACAGCGAGAGAGTGTACCTTCGCGCTGTTCTCTACGGTCACAGCCAAGCTTCAGAGGAAATGAAAAATCTGTTCGAGTCACGACAAATCGGGACAATTTAATTCCACGCGCGTGGAAAAAAACGCGACGTTGAAGCAGAAACTACGGAACGGGAAAGGGTATCTGTAATTAATCCTCGTTCCATTACGTCTTCACATAATTGAACGATAACGTCGCGAGCCGAGAATTAAGTATCCTTCTTCTACTTTTCTTTCTTCCTTTCTCACGCGACACATTCTACACACACACAGAGACTGTTCAAGCGAGCGTGTGTAGTTACCAGCGCGACAAATTGACGTTGATAAATTCCCTTTGTTATAAAACGATACATCATCGTTGCCAGGTCGCAGACGGTTCTCGCTCGGTGAATCGAGTTATTCAGAAAATTGCTCGTCCACTTCCGGGCTCTCCTTTCCGTTCTTCACAGTCTTTGCAACGTCAGCCTCGATCGAGCTCGTCGCACGCTCTCTCCCTCTCTCCAAATTCTCTCTCTATTTAGCCGTGTATCGGGAATTCCTGTCGCGCCTGGCCGTCGTCTGCTCACGTTTATTCGAGACAACAAGGTTTTGGATTTTGTTAACCGTGGCACCTGTGTTCGATGTTTCCTCCGTGGAGGTCGAGCCGCGCCTCCCTCAGGGAGGAGACGAAACGATTCCGCCGTGAAATGTAAAAATAAGCGTCGACTGGAGGAGGAGGGTCCCCTTTGAGCGAGGCTGAAGGAGTTCGTGTGACGATTAGCCTGGCGAAAAATGCGAGCGAGACGTGCACGATGCGTTTTCCCTGGAAATTCGGTTCCAGACGGTGGATGTTGAAGTTGTCCTCGCGTGAAACTAACGATGCTGTAATTGTAGCAGTTATTTTGGAATTGGTTTTTTAAATAGATCACGGGTGGTTAGTGGAGTGGCGGGAGAATGCTTGAGAGTTTTGAAGGAGGAAGCGAGAGCCGACTGCGACGCACGGAGGTCCATCGATGTGGCCATTTTGGCGGGGAAATCTCAAAATAGCGTGTTTTTATAGTGAGAAGAAAGAATGGCAAAGGAAGAGTTTTCTTGCAGATAGAGTTAGTGTTTCTTGATTCGTCTAAGAGTTGTATGAGTCGTCCAAGTGTTGCAGATGGAGTGTCGGAGATACAGTTTCGCAGAGAATGTTGTACGAGTCGTTTTGAGAGTCGTCAAAGTTATTTTAGAGTTGTAAGAGTCGTATCACAGTCGCCAGAGTTGGCTACCACTCGTCTTTGCATCACGAGTTGTGTCGAATTATTATTACAGTCACTCTGTCAATCCTCATTTGCCGCAAACCTCCACAACAAATTATTCCACGAAAAAAGCACCCTTGGCATTTTTCCAGGCAACGTTTTCAGTGAAATTTCTCGTCAATTTTCTTGTTAATTATCTCCGGGAAAATTACATTTACCATCTCACGATTCCCGTCGGTTTTTCCGAATTAAACGGAGATTCAGGTCTGAGAATTGACTGATTCCACTCGTATCTCCCCGGAGCGTTAGTATCGAGATTACAGCCGGAGAATAGATGTTCGTGTTTTCTTGGCTAAGGATGATGTAGTGTCTCTTTTACCATAATTGGCTTCAATCACAAAAGGGAGCGTCTCTGATCTTCCATCACCGGGTATCTCATAAATTTGTAACGGAAACCGGGAGGTATCAATTTTAATAAATCCCTGGTCCCAACACACCGTTGGTGTAGCGTAATTTGTCATTCGGTATGTTTTCGACGAAACCTGCTGTAATAAACTTGTAAATGTACGTAATTACATTTGCACGGTGAAACGATAGTTTATTTATAAAGTATAATAGGATATTCTGTCGAAATCGAGCGTAATATCTAGCGACACGGAGAGAATGACGTAGATCAAGACAGTTCTTCGATAGACAAGTAGAACAAGTCAATAACATATCAGACAAGCAGAACGAGACTGTGCCTCGCCAGATAAGCAAAGAATATCGTTTCTCTTGACTTGCAGACGTCCTCTAAAACATGTTTCCCTTATCATCGAGCTATTCTACTTGTTATCTCCAACAACTATGGGCAATGGGCATTTTCTACCACTCTTCAGGCCGCTGCGTAACTCAAGAAATATTAATTTTACACGAAAAGCTTTACATTAATACTTGAATATTGATCATATAGTATACTCTCGAGAGATCAAAAATACTGCAAACATCTCGAAATTCATATTTCTTGACTTATATCACCAGCAATTGATTAATACTTGAATACCGATCACATAACCGACTTTCCAATGTGAAATAATGAAATTAGATTAAAAATACTTACGGACCCTATTTCTGCAAAAATCTCAAAATTCACATTCTCCGAGTCACATACATCGCTATCAATGCCAAATTTTCCCAAATTGATTTTACACCTGGCGCACGCGAATTGGCAGAACGCAAGTTGCCGCAAGAGGAAAAATTGTTGAAATTCCTGTGCGGTGTAACAAGAGAGCGCCGCGTCGTTTTCACGTGGTGGCTGAACAAGGAACGAGGGAGAGAGCTAGCGAGCGGTTTTGTCGCGCCAGTGACCATGGATCTAACGTAGCAAAAAGGGGTGCTACGGGTAAACCGCTCGGAGGTTAGCAGACACACACGCGGATCGACCAGCTAATATTTCAAATATTCCATTCTGTCGTCGGCAGCGGCCGAGGGAGTAGTAGGCCATGCGTCCCTTCTGAGTTGCGGCCGTGGCTAATTTACATGACTTGCATCGGGCTAATTCGAGCGACGGTCGATAGCGCCTGATAAAGGGGTTGAAACGATGTTTACTTTATTATGTAATCACGGGGAAACTCAATATTGACGAAGGCACGCCGGAAGCGGCTTTAGAAACGCCTTATGGCTCTTTTAAACGCCTGCTGCTCTCTTCGTTCTATTCTTCTCTGTATACAACGTAAGCGGAAGCATTGTGCTCCTGTGTTGTTGATGGAGTTAGATACTCTCTCTCTCTTCCTCGAGACTTTCCAAGTTCCTTTGGCTTTCATCTTAGACGAGACGATTATAATACTTCAAAGAGCCCTATTATTCGTTCGAGAGAATTCGGAGATACATTTTTTTTAGTTATCGTTGCGAAAGGAGGAAGAATATTCACGTTGGATAGGATTCTGTGTTCAATCCCCTTTCGTAACTTACCGGACGTTTCTACCATGATAAATAAACATCAGGAGGAAAGAACAACTGGAAACTCCATTAAGGAACTCAGAAAGGACTAAGGTTGTCCTTAGACGTCTTTACTGCCTTCACGAAAAAAAAAAAAGAAGGACAACTTTAGATCCTATAAACGAATGGAGCAGGTTTATGGGGAAGCTCTTTCGCTTCTAGTTACGTTCAACTCGCTACTTTCGAACTCTTGCACGACGATGGCCAGTACTTCGACAGTGATCCATTTTGTCCTTGCTGCGTAAAATTTTGATACCCGTCGCTACCTTTTACACACTGGCATACGTTTTCGAGTTCTTTTATCGTCACGGTTACAGCCTTCTTCAATCAGCCCTGGAAATAGCTTCTTCACACACGAATCAGAATACCATCCTTTCCGTGGAATAAATTTGTAGAGTTACCTCGTCGTAGTATGGCAAACTTCGAATTAAACTGTAGATGTTCGTGCAAATGTATTGCTTTTTTTTTTTTATAGGAAACTGGTAACGAGAGGGACCTAAGGTAGAAATCTGTTTCGTTTTCAGAGGATTTTAATCATGTGCCGTTTATTTTGCATATTTCTTCTTTTTTAAGAATTTACTTACTGGACTTTCGACCAAGTTTACTAAAAGTGTGAAAACTTGTAATCATAATAAAGGTTCCATTGTGGCATATTTTCAATATTTCTTCACATACAATATTTTCATATTTCACATATTTTATTTGCATATTCCGATATGTTTTAAGTATTATTGGAACAAATAATACTTTTCACACTTTCTCATCTTCCACGAAAATCGCAGAGTTGAACCCACTACAAACTTAACAATAATTTTCATTATTATTCAACGAGTAGCAAAATATCTAATTTATTTTAAGATCCACTCATAGAAAATTCTACACAATTCGACGGGGAAATTTCACGTATCCAATACCATGGATCTCCAGCATCGTGCGAAGTCCCATAAAGCGGAAACGTCGTGCACGGTTTTCTGCGCAGATGTTCCATCTGCTCGAGTGGAAACGCGTGCATCGACAAAGCAGCAAAATCGAGACGTATAACAGGCATTGTCCCCGTCGTTGTTGTGGCCACGGCGCCATAAAGGCCGCGGCGTTGTCCAGAGGCGAGCAAATTTGCTTTACGCAGTGGTCCGTATCGCGGTTGCCTCATGACATTTCAACTTTTCCTTTTGTGGCTTCGAGATACTAGCCTCGCCCTGGAAACTACGCGATTCTTCCGCACGCAACGCCGGAAACACGTCCTTTTAGGCGAATTTATAGCGAAAACGCCAACGTGGTGAACTTTTTAAGTGAATTTTTGCTACGAGTGACAAATTTTTAGAAATATCCTTCGTAATTTATCGGGAACTTTGCAGAGAGAAGTTCGAAATATCGAATAGAAAAATTACTCGATCGACGTGTATTAAAGCAAACACTTAGAGGGTAAACAATTGTTTAAAAAACCTGTTTGTAACGTTAATATTATCAGAGCGTGATAGAGTGACCGCGGAGCAGCGATAACTTCCAAACAAAATTGTTTTAATAAATTTCAAAGTACTTTAATTCTACAGTTGAAAGTGAACATTTGCGGTATTCCATTTCGCGAAAATATCGCGTGTAGTTTCAAGTGGCCAGTTCTCTCGTTCGATCGTCCGGCAAAGAGGAGAAAAACGAAGCTACGTCGTGTAAAAATATGAACGAGGATGTGTGCCATTTTGCAAAAAAGGTCAAGAGTTTAGAGGCTTCGACACGAACTAATATTTCAGCGTATCGAAATGTTCCCGCTATTTGTCCACGAATCTTCTCACTTCTCTTTTTTTTTTTTTTGTTTTCATCTATCTGTCTCGTTCTCTCCTCTCGTCGCGAATGATCTCGATTGACCCTGTGTCGCGAACCATTTAAATTTAATCAGCTTTTTTCCCCGTTGCTGGTGCTGCAGCTGGTGCTGTTGCGACTACTCGTGTTCCCGTTGCGGTTTGTCCGAGTTACGAGACCAAAATAAATTTAATACCGCAATTTCGACTGCTCTTGCATGCTCGTCGCGTTAACGCGACCGTGCTCGTTCAAATGTAGATACTCTTTGATACAGGAGATCCGTGTGTATTGTACGTTATTTAAGTACGTACACGGTACATTTTCGCGACACAGGTCCCTGTTGACTGCTACAATGTTCATGAAGCCTGATTATATAGCAAATAACTCTTTATTTGCAACACAGTTTGTTATGTAACAGTAATGCAATGTAACCGAGTTCTTAAATGTTAAATGTGTGCGAGTCCAATGTCCTGAGGTGTTTCACTTGCGAGTGGCCAAGTGTTTCTCCCGGAGTCTCGGCGGTTTCCCTCGACGAAGACTCCTATTTTCCTAAAAACACCCTGATTGGTGATTTTTCCTTTTTTAAATCACCAATCAGTTTACTCCGGTGCATTGCAACTTCCATCCATTTCGCCCTTAGCGCGTTATCTTAGGATGGGGTGTACAATGACCGGAGAAGGTGTTCGGTGGACGGATGCGTGGGAATCCTGTGGAATCTCCGCTTTTCTAGGCTTTGTTAAAGTCAAGTGGCCCATCGACGTTGGCAAAAGTCGTGGGCCACTTTTCTATTTTCCGTTCGGAGACTCCAGGATCTATGGCAGGGTCTGGTCCTAGGGACTAAGTGTCGCAGGCAACGCAATAAACACTTGTGGTGTTTTGAGGAAACGATATTTGCCTGCGGCGGCGACCACTTGACTCGCTGCCATAAATCCGGCTACAGGATACGCCTTAACATAAGTATCGTTAACAGGTCCCCGTGTTTGTCCCGCGATACTTCATTTCTCCTCTGCCTACCGTTTGTCTCTCCCTCGATTGTAAAATTCCGCGCTTTGTGTATCGCGAAGTGGACAATACTCAATTCTGAGCTCGTATACAGACGACGGAAAGAAGGATTTGAAACGTTCGGAGAATATTACTTTTCAGGAGGATACATTATTCAGGTATGGTTTACCTGGAGAAATTCAATTCTCCACGTTTCACTTCTTGCGGGGATGAAACACTCGAAATTCCCGCTTTTCACAGTATGAGTACGCCTTTGAATTGAAACTACGGTAAGCTTCTTTCAGGTGAAAGATAATATAAGCCTTTTTCCATAGATTATTGCGACAATGACAGAGTACCATAGATTCGAATCGAGCGATAACGAAGAATACCTGAGCCGGAGCGATAGAGGTGCGAATGAAAGGTGTTTGTAACGAGATTGTGAGGGTACCGCGTGACCGCTCAAAAATTTGGGAGGACGTGACCGAATGCGTTTTGCGAATTTCCTCGTAGAGTGAAAGAGTTGGAAAAATAGAAAAAGCGATAATAAAAGAGGGCGAATTAAAGAGTTAGCGTAACAGAGATAGAGTAGAGACTTGATCCTTAAATATACCCGTTATTATTACAAATTTATCGAATATCCGTCTCCAACAATCCAAAATTGAAGCAAACGTTGTCTGCCAGGTGTTGCGATAAAAGTCGAAGATTAATTTAATTCGCGTGAAGGGACTGGCAGGTGGACGAGGGGATCGTGAAGTTCGCTGACGTCGTTTATGGAGGGATGTGAGGAAAATCAGCGGCGATGGACGAGGTCGTTGTCAATCCTGAGGCCTACAATGGGTCTCGTGGGTGTTGGACATCGCGCAAACCAGCACTTCGATTTAAGTGGCGGCCGCGAGTCGTGTCGTGCACGGAACTTCTCTCCAGGAGACAAGGGGAAATTGGATGAAAGTCGTCGTGGCTAACGACGGCTGGCGAAGTGGCCGAGTTGTAGGAAAAGGCTCGAATGAAAACCGTGCGCCTCTTCGTCTACGTTGAATCGCGTGCTCGCTTATTGCGTGTAGAGGGAAATTGTTAAGGGGACTGGGACTTTGTTATCTTTCCTTATCGTTGTATTTTTTGTGAAAAATTATGGGAAACGGTGAAATATGTTAACCGAGGTTGTAGATTTTGTTTATTCAGGTTAATTCGTAGATTGGTATGCGGGTGATTCGAATAGATTATTTTGTGGAATTGACTGCTTTAAGTTGATAGTTTGCACGTCAGGATTAAGTCTCGAGGATGAAATTAATGCTGATTACCACGAGTAGTTGTACAGTTTGTTATCAGAATGATCTTCAGAAGGATCGGTTGATTTTGCAATGGAATAATTCATTTAAGACTTTTCTTTTTCCCGTGATACGACAATTTTCAACAGTCCAGGGAAGGATTATCTCTCACCAACGCAGATAGAACGATCAACGACAAACAAACTCGACGCCTCCATCGTGCAACCAGGTCGTTCGTTAATCCACAATCGAGCGAGCGGGATTTATCACGTACATTAAGCAAACATTAGCACAGGATTCGCGGAAAAAATCGGGGATGCATCGGAAGCATCTGGATTTACTTCATCACCATCGGTGATACTGTGTATACATCGTCAGGGAGGATCAAACTATGTTCCACTTTTTCTTCAGGTTCCCTACCGAGAATCCTACCTTCTTACTGGATACATGTTCGATAGTACGTCGATATGTATATACGTGGAGTTAAAGCCCACGCTGCAAGAAGCGACAAGATGGCTGTCGCGATAGAGAGTACCGAGATATCCTCTAAACTAACCAATTCTTGCTTACGTGGAAATTATTATCCTTAGCTACATCTAGAACTCGAATTTGCATCTATGTTCTGGAAATATTTTCTAAATGAGCAATTTCTGTAATTTCTATACCACCTAACCTCAAAATTTCGCTTCGAGTGATGAAACGTGGAGTCTGCAATCGTGTCGATAATAATTTAGACGTTGTTCGACTTACGAACTATGCTATAATCACAGTGGAGTGTATTTGGAGTGAGATGAAAAATGGTATCGCTCTTCCTGTTCGATTACAAGGTTTAATAAACGGTACTTTCCTCGCGTTTCGTAAATACTTGCCTATCTTTTGCTTTTCTCAAATGTGAACTTTGATTAGCCACTATATTACTCCTTTAACTTAAAACTGGTCTCCTCGATCCTCAAAAAGACTTGCCACTGACACTTTCCAGTCTGAGACAAAATTTGGGCCCAAATTTTCAAGCAGTTAACGTTACTGTAAAATTTTGTGTCCCTACAGAAAATTACCATACTTCTCTATCTTATCAATTCCCTATTTCCACCATTCTTCGGTCGAAAACGCACAAAGTAAACGGCAGAAAGACAAACGTCCTCTCGTGGAACACCTAACTCTGGTGGCTCGTTTCACTCAAGAACCACGCGAGTCTTCAGTCGGTCGCTGCTCTCGCAACTTTTCCAAGGAAGTTTGCCAGGGTGAAAAGGGCTGTCGATAGGTGTTCCGTAGCCCGAGGGTCACGTCGGGTATTTTCGTTCTCGCGTGCATGCACGTGTCTATACAGTATAGAGAGAGTGGCTGTTTCCTCGACGCAGTGCCGATCCTAGACCTTCTGTCGCCCGGGGCCAGGTTCATACTCCCCTAGTTACGTTTTCTACCCTGAAAATTTAGGCCAACCTCGGCCTGGCCTAAGTCTATTCAAGCATCTCGGTATTCGAGCCTGGTTAGGCGAAGAGTCGGAATTTTTAAAGGACCCCGACCCAAGGGGTGAATCGACGGGCAGAACTGCGAACAAGGGAGACGTTATTTCGCGTTCTTCGTATAAACAGGAATCGATTTCGCTGGCGTCAAACGTCAGTTACCGGTGAAATACCAGAGGATAACGTAAACGTCATGAATAAAACGGTGCGGTGCGTTGCTTTGTATGCGGAATTCGTACGCAAAAGAATGCGTAATGCAGCCGGGGATATTCCAGCGTATGTAGTCGCTGGCCCTTGTAAAGGAACTGGCGAGGAACACTTTCGAGAATTGCCGTGCTGGAAAATTCGTTGAATTCAGACGAATGGAATAAGGGTAGATGGATTTTCTTCAGACTTCATCCCTGTACTTTTTTTCAATTCTTCGTCGAGCAACGAGTTCTGCTTTGTAAAAATAAGAGATATTGTTCCGTACGGAACAACGGTTCCCAAAAAAAGCCATAAACCGGCCCTGACCGAGATTATCGGGACCGTTAGACAAGCGTACCCCCGTAAAACGTTTACCGAACGACAACTTGGCACATTTTTACTATCCATTGTACCAATTTTCTAATTAGCAAGCTAGTCTTTTCCTTCTCTGATGTCCGATTTCCTCTCCTACTGGGATTTTCCAAAACGCTAGCCGCCTCGAACTTCCATCCCCACTTTTATCCTTTCCCTATCCTCTTGCAAATATCCTAAGACCAATCACCGAATTTCCATCGTTTCAATATTCTACCCCCAGATTTTAACTCCGCCTACACCAACTCTCATTTTCCTGTACTCCTCCAATTTGTGAGACAGTCTTCCTCGGAACACCAAACCATATATTCCAAAAAGGATCAGCCGAGTCTGTTCTAGAATCACAAGCCGAGATTTGTGGTTTACCAGCAAATTAAATAAACTTGTACTCCGGATTCTCGTTAGTTCTCAATATACCACATTCTATTCGTCGTAATCCAAGTCCCGTATCCGTGGACCGATACGACACCACACCTTGATTCTTGTTTTTTGTGCATTTTCGCCTTGAGTCTCGGAACGATAGATTTTTCAATTTAAATTTGGAATGGTTTGAAAATTTCAGTGTTTTATTTAGAGAAATTGTTTTCCACATAGTTTCGCTTTAATGTAAGCCTTGATTCTTGTGCATTTTCGCCTTGATTCCCGGAACGATAGATTTTTCCACTTAAATTTGCAATTTTTTGCAAATGTCAGTAGAAATAGTTTCGAAAGTATGTTTCGTACCGATACGACACCACAGATATCGTTGTCTTGATTAAATCAACGACCATCAATATTTAAGCCAAGTTTGCCAATCCTTTGTCAAGTCTATACCGACGCACACACGAGAGGAACATTGGAAATTTTCTCTGTATCTCAGTTTCTCTGAAGACAACCGCTTGATTTCTAATCGAGCCACGAGGCAATCGTCTCGTCGTCGTTTCGAGGCTCGTGTTACCACGGAAGACACCGAATTACCATACTCCCAGGTGCTATACGGGTAGCTAGAGGGTGAATGACGTCTGCGAGGAATCATTAATTCGACGCCTCTGGCTGCGAGCATAAGCTGAACGGTGTCACGATCCCGAGCACACATACACTGGGATCCTGCAACCTTGTCGCCGTTGGAACGACGATTGAGAACGTTGAAAGGGACAGAGACGAGGGAATATCCCGCGAGATTCGACGGATTGAATTGCAAAGTGAATGAAAACCAAACTCTGTGAATAAGGAGCCGCCGATAGGCGGAATCGCGACGACCTACTCGACCGTGTCTACGCCTACATTTTCCTTTTTTCCTACCATTCTCTCCGTGAACGCTGTTCCTTTGTGTACGGGAGTATCATGGCGCAGTGATATTAGGGGTGCAGTTTGTTCCGTGCAGCCTTATCGAGGAAAAGAATGCTTCGTTCTGTGAGACTATTGAAATTTGGAAGTTGTTCTCTGGGAATGCTGTGGTGATTGAAATTTTTCTGGTAACTTCTCAACCCTTTGCACTATAATTCTAGCTTTATGTACCTCCAAACATTTTCTATTCAGTTTGCATCTGGTGACTGAGATGGCTAACTGAATACAAGGTGTTATCAATTCCTAACTCTCATCCTAATTTTCACGAGAATTTTCGTGGTGGGAGTTTTGATCATACGTCGACAACGCTTCGACAATGTTTTAAAATTTTTATTAAAACTTCCTTTAAAGGTGTATTTCATTTTTAAACGATAAAGTAACTCATGGACCAGCTTGTACACTAATTCCACAGAAGAATCTTTACCAAAATTCAATGGAACACTTTGCATGGCTACCAACAAGTCTCCACGATCCAACACCGGCCAAAATACGAACCCTCCACTCGAGCACATATTCGTCACACTTCATCCAACTGCTTGTGTAAACTGTTGGAAACCTTTCGAGCTGCAAAACTTCCGTGGCATTCCAGCGGAGCATTTCGAAGGGACGTGACGAAACATGGTACGCGTGCACGACGTTCTGGGACGAACGTGAGCCGCTTTTGCGCGGCTGCTGCAGCCAGCCGGGCAAGATTTTCGAGGAAACGAAAGGAACGCTAATCGGCCGTGAGAACCACTCCGATTCGAGAGTGGGTTTCGAGTTTGCGAGAACGGGCCAGCTCTTCTGAGCCGGGTAATTGATCGGCGGGATCCAATTTCGTTTATATAATGAAATTCAGCGGAGAAAACGGGACGATTCCTCTGTCGTATGATCGTTCTTATTCCATTTTCGCGCGAACCCCTTGAGTTGCAGGCGCTTGAATACCGTTGGCTTTGATGAAAAGCAACGAAATAACGGGCCTCGAGTCTGGAGTGCGCCTTTAGATGAAATCCCCACGATTGGGACATAAGAATGGCTGGATTCTTTTTTCTTCTCTCCTTGCGACGGATATTTTTCAAGAATAATTCACTGATAAATTCCCGGCGGGAGAAATACTCTTTGTGCTTCGAGTGTCTGCAATTTGGAGAATGAATTAGAAAATTGCAATACTTTATTTCAAACGTAGAATAGGTTGCGAGGTATCTTGGAAGAATAATTCACGCATATTCTCAGAAATGTGCTCTGTATTTAGAGGATTGAAAATTTGGGGAACTTGAAGAAGCAGAAAATTGCAATATTTTTATTTCAAACGTGGAATAAATTATTGCAAGATATCTTCGAATAATAATTCACACTTTTTCTCAACAAAATGCTCCATATTTAGACTATCGAAAATTTTTGAAAACTTAGGGAAGCTGAAAAATTAGAAAATTGCAATATTTTTATTTGAAACGTAAAACAAATTTCAAGATACCTATCTTAGAAGAGTAATTTAGGCTTTTTCTCCGAAATATGCTCTATATTTAGACTATGAAAAATTTTCAAGAATTTAGGCATGCTGAAGAATTAGAAATTCTAAATTAGGATTCTAAACCTAGAATCCATTATTCCAACACGTATCCTCGATCTTCACGAGACAAAGTGCACCAAAAAATTTCATTTGCCCATTCTGAAGTAGCCGAAAGCGCGACGGGTTGGACATTCGTTGCTGCGGCAACGTGTTACGAGAGGAAGAGCCACGAGAACCACGAAAATTCCATCCGGCTTAACTCGCATCTACGATGACCGCTCTAAACAAACAACAGGCGTCTCCTGCTTCTGTAAACCGCGATAAATGGATGTATTTATGTATAGTTTAACCGTGGATCTATTAGGAGTAACCGGACCGGTATAACTGAAAACAAAGGTGTCGCATAATTTCTCTGGCTTGGTGGGTGGTTCGGTCGTACGGCCACACTCCATTTACTTCCGTATTAACGGCGTGGAAGTGGAAGGGTGAGAACGGGCGCGGATTAAACGTTGTTTTAACCCTTCGCCTTCCACGAGTGTTATTGTCTTCGAATAACAAACGCGTCGGCGAAAAGTCTGCCTTCGTTCGTTCCGACGAGGCGCGAACCGTAATGGAAACAACGAAGCAACGGACGCTCTGATAAATGTGCCGCAGAACCGGGGTTCGAGAATTTAACGCCGTTTATTATTTCGAACGGAAGGTTTTTTTCGAACAGCGCTGTTTAAGATTCTCGAATTTATGTAGCGTGAATTGTGAGGTCTGGGAAATTTGGATTTGGAACGTTAAGCGAGATAATGTGTGTACTCGCTCTTGTTCTTTATCTTGGATTTATGGTACTCAGGATGATAGCGAAATTTGCGATTTTTCGGTTTTATCCAAGTGTTTATCATTATGTAATACGC
Source organism: Habropoda laboriosa (assembly GCF_001263275.1). NCBI lineage: Eukaryota > Metazoa > Arthropoda > Insecta > Hymenoptera > Apidae > Habropoda > Habropoda laboriosa. The sequence continues at coordinate 3,385,586 of NW_017100262.1, forward strand.
AATCTTTTCGCCTTCAATTTAAGTGTTTTTTCTTGGAATATTGTAAAATAGTGTGATAATTTTGTAGGAACCGACGACAGAAAAATATTGAGGGACCCAACGGGAATCGAACCCGGGACCTTCGGTTTAGCAAGCCGAGGCTTTGCGCGCTACGCCAACTACACCCTCCCTATTCCCACGTGCCGGTTTCCTATTTTTGTGTATGGAGGCCCCGATGTCATCTATGGTGGAAAGACTTTCGACCAATTTTTCTGTCATCCATGCTGGAATGACCCATCAGTGGGTCATTTTGGTAAATAAGAGCATCACTCGATGACCCATCGATAGGTCACACAGTCTTGAACGTTTTACGTTCTTCAGTGTTCAATTTCTAAAATTGTGGCACATATTAAAACCCTTATGCTAATGAGAAAACCTGCTTTATTAAATTATCCCCTCAAAGTAGCAAGAAAATAAGAGATCACGTTAATATTTCTCCTGTTAATAGACGATAAAATTTTGCAGCAAGCTAGAACAGCCGAAATTCGACATATAAATCTCACATCTCACTCGCAGGCCCTATCAAACGAGAATCGTGGCGATTCGAGAGCCAAGAGGCTTCGGTACACAGGGCGAGTGTCTTTAATAGCCATCGTCAGGCTCACGAAAGGCCGTCGAACAATTTCTTTACGGCTGGTTGTCGGAACGAATCGTCGCGCAGTTGGCAAAAACGTACAAGAAGACTCCTATTTTTTTTTTTTTTTTTTGCAAAATCGGGTCGCAAAAGAGAACGTTCCCGGTGGACAAATACACACATATATATATATCATACAAATAAGAAAAGAAGTTTTTCCCGCGTGTCTATTGAGAGCGACGATCCCTTCTTTAAAGCTTCGCGAGCTTGGCCAGCGATACTTTTCTCCCCCGTGAAAAACACCGGAAACGTATTATTAACTTCGCGAAGAGTGGCACAGCTCTCTCTCTCTCTTCTCTGAAACTCGTTTCCTCGCGCGCGTCTTTTGTGATACGCGCGCATAGAGTCGCGCATAAAGCGGCTCGATGGCTTATTTTGTTCCTCTTTCGCCTCGTTTCTTCCCCTCTTTCTGCTTCTTTCTCTCTTTCTTCTCGCTCCTTTTTCTCGTCGCTAGCGTAACGAGCGTTTGTACGAGCCGCGGAGATAAATGTCCCTGATTGTAAGTTCTTTACGCGGTTAATATTCCTGCGAGGCTTTAAAGCGCACCACAGGTGTCCCACGGCGACAGAGAAGAGAACGAACGATCGTTCTATCGGTTGAAGATTCTATATTAAAACGTCGAACGTGGATATGCTTCGCGAGGTTCTCCCGGTTTACACATGTAGGTCAGAAATTCCAGTCTTTTTCGGTTTGTTTCGAGTAAGCCTGAGGTGGGGTCGAGCGAAATTGCCGCCGGATCCGTGCTAGTCCGTGGATCGAGAGACAATGGAGAGCGGTGTGCTTGTTTCTTTTTGCGGTTACGGGCCAACAAAGTTGAAATACCGCGTGTTCGCGGCCTCGTGGGACCAGCCAATAATATATCTGAGGCTTTCCGCCCCGGGTCCCGTTCCTTTCCAGGAGTTTCGACGCTTTGCTCCATGATTTACGCGGCCACCGCCCTTTGTTTCGGTATTCCCTCTAATAAACTACCTGTAGTAGTGAAATTCGCTGTAGGAACATCGAATCCTGGCGCGTCTATGAATCTTCAATATTCCGTAAAGTGCTACACGTTTCTTGAGCTTTAAAGAAAAACACTCCTGTCGAGTCTTTAAGCATTGAACTTTTAACCCTTCCCCTGTGCTCGGGTCTTTTTCGACCCATCGTTTTCTTATATTTTTAGTATCTTTGGCTGTTATCAAGTTTGTGTTCCCTTAAGTCTATATTTAAAATTTGTCGTCTAGCTTCTCAATTTTTACACGTAAACTCTTTATGCAAGAGAATCCTTTGGATCTTTTTTGACCTAAAGATTTGAACAACGTACCAAGGTTAATCGAGCCTTTTTTAAAAAATAAACTTTAATCGTGAATATTGATTAATTTTTCCGACAAAAAATGCAAGGATATTAGAACGGAACGATTACCACGAACTGAACTTTAGAATTTTCACGTTACACGAGCCGGCTCGATGAAATAAAGCTCGTATTCCGCCTCGACAGGCCTGCATCCGCTCGAAAATGGCAATTACACGCGGACGTGAAATGAAATTTACAGCAACTGAACCAACCGTTGGTTCTTTCGCGGCTCGTTTCGATAGGAATCGGCGTAATTGAGAACGACTGGCATATTCCGATCCGTTTCGCGTATGGAAACCACCTGCCCCCGCAATTTTTCCATCGCGATACGCATAATTACTCGATAATCCAACGTTATCGGGAATAATTAGTTATTAAGCCGCGTCGCGTGTTACGGTGGACTTTACTTTGTTGCCTTCGAGGTCGCTGCCTCTGTTGAACTGTAGTAATGGTAGCAGCGGTTTCGTGCTAAACCTTCTTACGATCCAGGCGTAATCGAGCAATCTGAAGAATTCAAATGTTCTGGTCTTCTTTGTACCGATCGCTTACCAAGATCGTCTGATATTTCAGTAGCTCTTTATCGCAATCTTTTTGTATCTTTATCGGCTGGAAAGAGGCACGCACAGGTGCTCGTTAGCACTAGATTCTATCGATTGTCCAAGTGTCTTCTTTACACTATTTTCAAGTTTCAGTTGTTTTTTTTACAAAAGTGACAAATTTTTGCGTTTCTTCGAAATCTTTTTCTAAGAGACTTCATAGTTTCAGTATAGATAATATGATAAGAAAAACAGGAAACTTTGAGAAGAGAAAATAAAAAGTTTCACCGTATAAATTGACAATTCTTAAATTAATAAGTTAGATATTTTAAGGCTCTGTTTGCAGAAGTTTCTGCGGATCATTGGGTATTTAAATTTTGACCCCTTGTGAAAGAAAAGATTGTCAACGTTTCTCTTTTTGCATTTACGAACCTCTTTATACACTCGAAAATTGTCCTTCTCCGAATCTAACGTAATAAAGGAAGAATTCTCGCGACACATTTTTCAGGCTTTAAACAATTACCTCTTCAGATAATAATTTTCCCAATTCTCATCGTTCATAAGCCTCTTAATGTTCCCTTTTATCCCCCATCTTCATTCCGGCCGCATTATTTTCGGTGCATCTCAATTACCCGCCCAATCGATCGTCCTAAATTGAATTCGTACTCCTGGATGGATATTTCCAAGCGAAGAATCGAGGCGGCGATCCACTCGAACACCGGAACTTTCAATTTCAAGGGCTCGCTTCTCTCCTAAGATCGTGATTTGTCTCGGTGACAAAGTAACATTTACCTTCTTATCCTCTACATTATGGTAATTTCACTTTTATCCTACCTTTCCTCCGTTATCTCAAACGTTCTCCGAAGAACTAAAAAAAAAGAAAGGAACATTCGAACTTATCTCTGTGTGGTGGTCGGGTATCGACCTAGACAGCCGCGTTTCCACTGGACGTAGACAAAGATTAAGAACGGTAAAGGTTTTTGTGAGGGAATGCGATAAACCGGTCTCGCGCGAACACGCTAAAAGCGGATCGTTTGAACAAATGGTCCTCTTACGGGCGAAATTTTACTGTTCACTTTGGCGGGATAATACCGGGATAGATAGTCGACGGTGGGTAATAAAAGAAATTAAAATACGACTATGGCGTTAGCGTTATTAAGTTAGGTAGGGACGATCCTCGTGGAAGTTTCGAGGGAGATTCGAGGCCAACGCAACGCAGAGAGAGCGCACACGGATTCATTACGACGTTTCAGCCAGAAATTGCAACCAGCCTCGTGTCAGAGATTTGAGGGACGTTGATACTGATATCTGCGATGTTAATCCCAACTCTGTATCAGTACCGGTGCATCCTCTGTTTAATGAAGTCCTCTGACGTGATCTTCTAATAAATCTCTGCTAGATCGAGATTTGGATGAAGATCTTCGTTGATTGTGTTCTTTGCTTTCTTCCTAATTCACGGGAATATTAGAGAAACCATTTTCTGCGCAATAACTTCTCATTCGTGTCTGAGCTAACGATATGAACGAAAATATGAAAATCTGAGGATTTCTATGAAAAGTAGTTGCAAGTCTTCTGAGCATAGTCCACCCAAGTGACGTGATACAAATAAGTCCCCAGACCACAATTAACCAGCAACTTTACCCAGGAACACATGTGGACCTTGACTCTAGCCATATTTACACCCTAATCGCAAGTACCTCGAGGATCAGGCAGCTCCATCGATTCACACGGCAATAAACCAAAGTTGGGAACAAGACGGGGGTATAAAAGCTGGTCCAGATTAAGATATTATCCTCGTACATCCATACCGTCAAAATTACTAAAAGGCAGAGCGAGCAGGAAACCCGTAAAAGGCATGAACGAGACTAGAAACAAGTCTCGCTTCTACGAACGATTCTCCTTTGGGAACAAAACATCCGGTTGCATAAAGTCTCGTTGCGACAATGCGAAATGTCATTCCAACCTGGTCCCTTTGCCACTTTTGGGAATTACGCCAGGCTAAATTATTTAAGTTTCGTACAGGAATTCACCTCTCTCTCTCTCTCTTGGTGATCAAGTTTGTCAAGCGCGATATAAGTTGATGTCACAACCGTGAATGGCGTGTGATTTGTAGTTTTTCCAGTACGGTCTCGAATTGAAAGGATCGCAGTGTAGTTTCCTGGACGTGGTCCAGATTTATACGAGGTACTCGACGTGAATCGAAAAATATCTGTATCGTATTTTATTCAAGAGACGAGAGATCGTCAAAAATTCTCTATACTCCTCGAGATGAAAGTTTTGCGTACCGTTTCTCGTCGTTCCGACACTTTCTACACTCGAAATTTCCTTGTAACTATCCATCCGAACAATAGTACCAGGCAGAGGACATTGAAACTTAGGTCACAATCTCGTGGAAGTCTAATTGCAGCGATTTCGAAAGCAGTACACTCCACTTCGGTGCTATTCTACTGCAAACGTAAAAGATTATGTGTGTTCTGTTCCTTCGTGTTCCAGAGTTTCAGGAAAAAGAGAAGAAAGGGAAAAGAGAGCGTTCAGTTTCAGCTCTGTCATTTGAGAAACGACAATCTCGGAACAATCGAGCAGAATGCGCAGCGTTCGAAGGACGAGTCTCGTACAAGCAAACGACATCGTCGCGTTTACTGCCTCTGTAAGGGGCGAACTTTGTTTAAGAACTGTGCGACGCGAAACGAGGCTATCAGCCGGAACTTCACCATTCTACTAAATTGCGCCGCGCGATCTCGCGCAACTTGGTTCGTCCAAAGACAGGGTAATCTGGTCTAGTCATCTGTTCTGCATCGCTGTGTGTTGCTTGTCCAGTGTGTTCCTGCATCGACGGGAACTATCGTTCCTCCCCGTTAGATGTAATTGTTCCCATCGTGTCGCGATATTGGCTACTTTTAGGAGATTGTAATGGCGGACGATCGATTGTTTCCAAGTAGAGAAGGTGTAAGCCAGTTCAAGTGCCAGTTTCGTAAAAGTTTATAGGATTGTTTGGGTTAAGATTGTTTAAAATATGTCGTATCTCGTGTAACGGTTTCAACAGTGATTGGACGTCGTTTGTGGGAAATGTTTCGCGTAGATTTTAGGTTATGTGAGTGCAAGATGAGCGAACGAGGGCTTAATCCTGAACTTCGGTGCATTAAAGAATAAAGACACGTTAAAAGAACTCATTTCTGTCGATCTAAGCATCCTACAAAGAGAATTCATGACAAATTCAGACACTCTGTCGTTCATGATTTCTAGGACAGCTGTTATATTCGTAAAGAAAGTATTACATGATTTAAATTACATTTCTTCGCCAAAGTAATATGTACTCGTTATACCACGAGATGCATCATATCAACTCTAAGTCACAGTTATAACTTTTTAACAAAGCTTCAAACAACTTACGTTCATACAACATTTTTTCCTTATGCATACCTGTAGAATACACCGACAAAGTTTGGTCGAAAAAAATTTGGACACCCGGTATACTGTGTATTTTCCCATTCCCAACGTGTCGATTCAAGAGTACCTTCCAGATAGACCATCTAAAAGAGAAACACTCGAACCCTATTGTTACTGGTCCCAACCGAAAATATGTAAGATCTAAATTATCCACCTTTCCTATCTCGTCATCTTCGGCCGTCATCCCCTTTAACCAGAGCCCTTCTAAGTATCTCCCAAGACGTACAACGGTGGTACAAACGGTATATCCAGTTCTCGTTTTGTTCCCACGAGGGTGAAAGTGAAGGAGTCAGCCCGGTTGGTCGATCGGGAATGGTCACTTTCCGATCCGAGAACGTTATCGGGGCATATTTTAAATCATCGTACAGATAATCGAAGATCCTTTTCACCGAGGATCTAGAATCGCCGAGGGTATCGAACCACCCTACACAGGAATATAATTCACCGACTTAATGGCCACGCCCGTGGCGAACCATTCGCCATTTCCTCTACGCACCGTGGCTGGAAAATGGATCCGGCCTTGTAAAAGGGTATAAGAGGATCCCTTGGGGGAGGTGGGTGAAACCGAGACCCTTCGAGTTGCGTAGCACTTCCTCCCGGAAGATCTTATCGTTCATCTTGATTCCGGCATGACGCGTATCCTTATTATTTCTCGTTACTCCGCTTTTATGGGGGTTAACCCCTCGATAATTTAGATTGAAAAGCCGCCGGTGGCCACGATCATGTGCCTCGGAATCGTCACTGGACACGCTTTATACCGCTATATTTCTTCTTCTCGATAATATCGCCCGGGTGATTCGATTTAATAACAAAGAATTATAGTCTCAGGGTTGTACGTGAATTGTGGGGAATTTGTCGCGGTGAACGAAGAGAATATTCGTGGAATTTTGAGATTGAATATCGGTTAACCCTCGGAAGACGAATGGTTTTACACGTGAGACAAAATTTCTATTGCACACTGGTTTCGGTATACTTTCAACTATGTATATTTTATATTTTTCTCCTTTATTTACATTTGATACGTGAAATAGGTGCATTTTCTGTACCAAACGTATTTTGAGCCGCCTGACTTTGTCGCTCTTGTGTCAAAATGACCATGGAATCGACGTACGAGGGCTAATGAGCGTTTGTAGCGAACGATTATGAGGGAACGTATAGTCTGTGGAAGAAATATTGCGAAAATTGGACATCGACAAGCGAATTCATAGAAACTCGAGAAGATAAAGTCTCGAAATCTCAGTGAAGGCTACACGAAGTGTTTTTTAGCTTTGAATCAGTCCCAATATCCAAATTCGGTTCCGTCTCGTCACTTAATGCTTCAATTTACGACCTTTCTACATTCCTTTCGTCGACTATACCTACTCACCGCACTCTGAAAAGTCACTTCGAATCCAGCGCTATTGTTTCGAGACGATATCGAATCAGAGTCGATTCTAAACTTCATTGCCCACCCGCTGGAAACTTCATCTCTGCCGATCGACAGTGGTATTTCGATGCCGCATCGCGGTACAGCGGCGGCTAGAAAAATGGCCACTGGCTTTTCTATTATCCCGATAAACATCTCGCAGAGATGGCTTGTCAATAGCAAAACGCCTCTACGAAGGTGTATAGACTGGCGAAAAATTCACAAGCTGTGCAACACACCTTCCTCAAAAATCAATTTGCTCGACATTTCGTATTCAGCTTGTCAGGTGGCGTCGATAAAACGATTTACAACACACGCCGAGAACGAGATTTATTTTATTTACGATCGATAGATATTTCATCTGCTGTGGAACGATCGAACGGTAAACGGAAGTCCAAATTTTCCTCGCGAAAAATAACGAGGAGAGTGAAAAGGGAACGAGACTAGGGGTCAGAGGTATAGTTAGAGGAAGCGAAACAAAGAGCTCGGGAAGAAGAAAATGGCGAGAGTTTTTATTGTCGCGACTGTAGAAGAGGTAAAAGAGGATACTTACAATTCATGTTCACGCGAACGGACAAGGAGAGCGGGATCGACCTATTGTTATTCGTTGCGTTGCAGGTCAGCACCGAGCAGACGTCCTCTCGTCCTAAATTTTTTATAACGAGCTCGCTGCGCGTCGCGCCGCTCGTCACGGTTATAGTTTCGCTGTTGACGAGCTTGTCGTTGCGGTGCCAGGACACCGTCGGCGCTGGCTTACCTGTGGAGAACGCATCACTTCCATATTTTTCTTTTTATTTTTTACTCCCTTTCCTTCTCTATTTTTCTTTCTTTTTCCAACAGAATTTTTTAAACCGTTCCACGAACTTTTATGTCGAGCACAGGCGTGTGAAAGGACTTTCTGATTGCGAATTTCTCATTTGTTTCTTTTTTTCCCTGCACCCCCCGCTGCCGCGTGACTCACTCTCTTTGTCGCGTGCAAACGCGTGCTCTTGTTCGGTTATTATTTTTTTCTTCTCTTTTTTCACTCATTTCATTTCACGTTCGAATATAAAGAAGTTCGGTGGTTGTTTTGAAAGGCTCGTTTACAATAAAGAGGGGAGGGGGGAGGCAACAGGGGGTTGGTATAATAGTAGCGAGCAGGTAATTGAAACAAATTGCCAACGGTGATAACTGGCAATCTTCCACGGTAACTCTAGTACATCGTTCCGTTCGTAAATCAAGCCTCCCTGTGCCTGTTTATAGCTGATGTACACGGGAATTATACTATTACGGCCGATACCAGAGGGTGGCGCTAGCTGTTTTCGTGTTTAGGAGGTCTAGTAAAACTGCAGTAACCTGGTTATTATTGTTCAGACTTCCGGGGGTAAGCTGTGTTTTTACGGAAAAACTGTTTCATTGTAGTTCACTTCGTGAAAGTTAGGTTAGGTGAGGACTGTATACAGGGTGGGCTAAGACTAGTGGTTCAATCGGGCAGGAAGTGATTTTATATGAAAACACAAAGTAAAAAACATTTAACAGAATTTTTTTTATAAAAGAATCCTGTCTGGTTGTAGCACCATTCTTGGGCCACTGTGTATATAATCGTCACATAACCTAACTTTTATGAAGTGAGCTGCAATCCTTGCGAAACGTTGGAACACTTTCCAGAAGCCTTATGGAAAGTTATAAAAGTATAAAATTAATATTAAAATCATCTATATTTTACATCTGGAAGTCTCAACAATAATAATTAAATTACTCGAAACTTATTCTCTTCGAAGATGTACGCGATGCTGTGAATTAATTCCAAGGATGTTAACAGTTTAATTTTCGTTGTTGAAGAAAACAAATTTTATGGTGTGCACGATTCGTGAAAATAGCAATTGAAACGATTCGAACAAATTTCCGACTGTGGCTGGAATTTCGTCTAGCACACACAAGAGAGGTTCACCGCGTAAACTTCGTTGCAAACGAGCCTTCAACGATCCAACGTGCTCGTTTTTGGAATTACTCTGGACGTTCCAGCGGTCCTGTCGACCGGACCACGGGAACTAGGGGCGACGTGACATTACATTGTACTTACCGCCGTACACGTCGCAGTAGAGCCGCAGAGTGTCGCCCTCCATGTACGGGCCCACCGTCGAATTCGGTGCGGCCCCGGAGTCATTGACGATCTTGATTTGGTGCGGCGGAACTGGAACAGAGACAAGAAACCATCCAGGGTGTTTGTCACTCTAGAAACGATTGGAAAGGCTGTGAAGGATATGGTGAAGTTTTGATACGAGAGCGAACTATCAACCCCTGGAAACTCCTTAACGAGCTATTAACCCCTTGACAGTCTAATATAATTACGAATTAGAGTGAATAAAATTCATATTTTGTGTTGGTATTTTTTTAATAATTACGTCAAGTCAGGCTCGACATAAGAATTTTTGCCTTCAGATATCGCATAACGATAAATGATAAATTATCAATGACAATGAACCATATTTTTATGCATTGATGTTATTTCGAAACTTAGTATTTTATGACTAACATTGCGATACTGTCCGAGAGTGACCAAACGAGTGCGGATTAACTGGACTATTTGGACCGGAAAGGGTTAAAGCACAGTGAACATAACCCTACGTCAGTTTTGATAACAATACCTCGTCCCTTTCTAACTTTCTTCCTAAATGTCTCTCACGAGTTGAAACTGTTCGTTATTTAACGCACTGCTCGAGTCTCACTTGGGATAAATTGTCGAAGGGTTAACGCTAAAATTTGTCCAAGTTTTTTGAGATCTCGGGTAGAGTTCAGAGCCGTGTAAAATTCGAGTTCTAACCTATTGTTAGTATAATTGTGTACAGAGTTGTAACGTTTGTAATTTACCGGTCTCTAAACTTCTTACTTCAGATCTCGAAATTACCGCTTTACTAGCATTGAAAGTTGGAAAGTTGCGAATTCAGTCGCGTTTAGGATTCTACTATTGTCAGAACAATCGTACGAAGTTCTAAGGTTTCTACAACAGTCGTACTCGTAACTTTTATTCCAAATTTCGAAATCGAGCGTAGAGAGTCACATTCTCTGTTTTAGAACGGCGACTACAATTGCGCTTGGAATTCTAATGTTCCGAGAGTAACAGCGTACTGAACTCGCGAAACCTTTTGATACGGTGGTATTTCGAAATTTTATGTGGAATCTCGAGTGAGTTAAATTTGGTTGCTTCTGCGGGGAGTTAGAGGAGTATCGGGGAGAGTAGTGATTTTTAATAACAATAAATAACTTCTAACGTGCACCTTCTTTGTCCTTTTTGTTCTATCGAACGATGCTTTATCTTTCTCCCTCTTTTACAAATTTCTCCAACAACAAGTTGCCTTGCATTCGTTCATCCCTCTTCGATAATTCACGATACCACACTTGTTGAACTCTCCAAACTTTCGCGACGATAATTTTCACCCCTTCAACACCTTAGAGTTCTAGAGATTGTCTTACAAGCATGTTACTGTATTTCACATCAGTCTAAAAAATTTCATTAAAAAATTAATTTCAAAATTTAGAATTTATCGATATCCACCCCCAACAACTCTATTCACCGCAAATCTCCAATTTCCGAACGGAGTTACATTCACCTTTCCCGCTATCCCACCTACAACACCATTGAAACCAGGAAAAAATCCCTCGAACCAAAGTAACCGGAGGCTGCGCCAGAATTCCCAAGGAGCTGGAGCACAATCGTGCTCTAGGATTGCCCGTACCGCGGGCAGAGTCGCCCTTAGGGTTCGAGGATCGCGCGCGCCGCGTCTGGCGGCCGCAAGACGGAAGCCGTCGTCGTCGAACGGAGGCCCGATAACGCGAAATTGGTATTGGAAGATCGTGGCTCGGATACCGCGACGGCATTAAATTGGAATCTGAAATCGATACTCCTCTGTCCCACTTCTCTCTCTCTCTCTTGCCGCATGGAAACGAGCGAGCGAGAGAGAGAGAGCTTTTCGAGCAACGCTATATACGCGGCGGGATAATTGAAAAATTACCGTCGCGAAAGTCGACATTACACTCTCTCTCTCGTTCGTTCTGATAGGCGAGAACCCTCCGGTGGGCACGTGCGTCGCGACGCTAGCTTCTCGTGATCCTGACAAACGACGCGTGGGAACACGCCATTTATCGGCATTAGCCTTTGTAGTATTTGCGGTATCATAGTCGGTCGTGTAATGCATTATACATCTCGCGGGACGTTCCTCGAGGAAATACGACACGCGCGTCGGTACTCGAGAAATTTTTCGGGAGAACCTGTGTCCCGAGACTTTTTATCACAGCCAGAACGCTGACCGCAGTTTGGAAAATCCTATTAATTCGACCGACGTTCGATATTTATTTTGGCACGGTTTGCCGTCGTCGAGGTTTGCCAGGTGAATTATGTCACCCAGGGTTTCGTTAGTCGAGGAATTCGCGCGGGGTTAATTCGACGTTCAGTTTGTGAAACGACGAAGTATTTATACCTGAGAATTTTAGGGTGGATTTTCGCCGGAGCCACGGGGATAAGGTAGCAATTTAATTGCAGCGTTAATGAGTTTCTTGGCAGGTTTGCGACACACCGCGGGCCACAAGGAGCGCAAGTAGCATTAGGGGGATCGATTAACTGTCTCTTGTAACTTAGACTATTTGAACTGTATCAGTGGTGTTCCAGAGGCAATCGCGGTACGCCCAGCAAGCCAATATTTGATTGTTCCAGCTTGCTTGAAGAGTACGTTAGACCACATTGATATTCCCTCTGAGGGAGCTGGTCAATGGTCCCTGTTTACCTGACGCACCAATCTAATCTTCCCTCCTTTCACCTGATAAAATAATCATTTCCAAAACTTTCTCCAACTCCTTCGCCAACTCGTCCTCGATATATCTACGTCTAAAGAACAAAAAGAAGGAAATCCTGTCTCCTCTTGATTAAATATTAAATCTCAATTCTTGAACGAAGCAAAACCTCACGTTGAACGTCAGGAGCCAAGGCTGGTCGGTCGAAAAAAGGGAGAGCTGACTCAGACAACAGCTTGTCTCGCGTTCTCCAACTGTCTCACCAATCCGAACATCTCATTACGATAATTGCTTCGGCAGCTCTCTCCTACCATTTTTACTCTCGATTTTACTCCAGCTTTTACGTTGGTGAAAAAACACTGCATAACGGATGCGACGCTGTAATATTTGCCATTGTACAGTGTACGTACGGCCTGTACACGCGAGGCTTTCGCCTCGACTACGTGCCCAGCCCGGGGATGTACATGTACGTGCACTCTGTGGATACACATCCGGTATAATCCGAAGGGTTAGCGGCGAGCAAAACAACAGGAACGCCGAATCTAGCCCACAAGGATGTTCCTTATTCCCTGAATCGACAATTTCGACCCCGTTCCCCTCTTTCTTTCTTCACCTCCTTTCGCCTTATGCGTTCTGTTTTTCGGGCAACTATCGAAATTCTCGTTCCTGTTCCTCGCTATTTTCCTTCCTTTTTGTTCCGGGGAATTTCGGCTTCGTTGCACGGTTAGCGAGCTGTAATGTCTCGTTTTGTGGGTTTTTAGAATGGTTTCACGGGAGGAATTCTGAAGTTTTTTGTTTCGTTAGCGTGGTAGAATTATGTATTTTATTCAGAAGTGTAGGTGTATTGTTGGAATATATCGGTGTACTTTGAGCAGGATATGTAGTTTTATCAGAGCATCCACTCGATTGCTTCTTCTCTCTCTTCGACAGTCAGTTGTCTCGAGTCTACAGGAAGATCACTTCTGTACAAATATTCTCTTGCAACTGGAGAAAGATAGTATTCTCTTTTATCGCTAGAGGGAAGCCGGAATTTTTCGTTCGATTGTATCAATCGTTTCTCTATCTAACTTAAGATAATAGTGGAATATTATACTTTGCATAGTATTGCAAAGCATTTATTTTTCAAAAGAGAATTCTTGCAAGCCAGCAATTTCACTTTGACTTCTTTCTTTTTTCATTTCAATAAATAACTTCGTTTAAATCTTAACCTTAAAATATTGTAAATTATTATAATTTGGCAATCCTTTGGTTTAAGTAACAAATGTAGCTAAATAGAATTATTGTAGAATTAATTTCTTTTACTAATACAACTGTTTGTTGTACCTTGACCAAAATATAATATGAGTCTATCTCGTTACTATAAAGCAAGGTGTTAACCCTTTGATAGCCTTACAAAAAGAGAATATAATTTCTTCCAAAAATTTGTTACATCGTTGAGTCTTGCACCCTGACCAAAATATGACACGAGTGTGTCTCGTTACTATAAATCAAGCTCTTAACCCTTTCATAGTCGTACAAAAAGAGAATATAATTTCTTCCAAAAATTTGTCACATTGTCGAGTAAAGAAACACAAGTAGCTGAGCAAATATGATACTTAAGAGCGATAGTGTCCACATATTTCACACGATCAGAGACAGTGTTTGCGAAAATTCCTCGTTCACAGAAGATTTGACTCTTCCGAGGCAATTTCTCAGCCTCGAATAGCGTCGTCGCGTCAATAATTTCTGTGGGAAGGCACGGTGTAACGATACACGCCGAGTCGGGGAATATTTCTCTCTCTTCTGCCCAGCGAGACATTTATTGCTGGCAATGTAAACGGCTTTCTTACGCATTCCGCGTCAGTTGCAAGAGCTAGTGGAATCGATATCCGTCCATGTTTCGGTGGAAAAGCAACCCTTCCGCCCCTCTTTTTCTCCCCGGTATATACGAATTTCCAAAGAGCCGACTCGTTCGTTCCCGGATTTTCGTCGACGCCGCATCGATGAATACCCGTGATCCAATTCGTTTCGAGTTTCGCGTTTCGATTCCACCGCGTTCCACTTTTCACCCTCTTTTCTGTCTCTCTATTCCGCCACTATCCCCTCCGTTTATTTCTCGTCCCCTTGCCAGCTCGCTCCCGTTCCAGCGCCGTGTTCGTTTATTTAGTCGACGCGACGCGTTTGTTAATTCCCGGCGTCTCCGTTGACAAATGCACACTTTCGTTCTCGAAAAGTGTTTTATGGACTTCGCTGCTGTGTAATTCGAACGAGCCCCGCGATCGTAAAACGGTGTGTGCACCGGTGCTTTAATGGAGAAACTTTCCCGGGGTCGCGTGTAGAGGCAGTTAAAAGTAGAAGATCAACTTATACTATTATACAATCCTCGTCTCTACTTTTTCATTCATTTGCGAAAGAATTCTCCTTTTAACGCGTTGTACCTCGCGGAAAACACCGTTCCGCGGAACGGCGCGCGTAAAAGTTGCACCGAAACGTGAAATAGAGTTTTGAGGCAGAGAAAAAAATTGCCGATGAAAGAATTTTGCCAATAAAAGTACCGTTTATATCGTTACTAATTAGAACTGTATTTTGCGTTTGGAGTGTTTTTTTTTACGGGAGCCACCCAGTATTAGCGATACCACGCGGCTGTCGAACAACGGTTCGTAATCTTTTACATTTCGATGGCCCGTAACAGAGGGTTTCAGCGAGATCGGGACAACCGATTTCACCCCCGTCTTCTCCCCCTCTTTTCGTCTCGTTCCTGTGAAAGCAGCGCCGATCTGGAAAGGTCTCGGGGACAAGATCTTGTCGAGAGTCGTTCGTGTTGGTTCAGACGTCGCACGAGACTCGTGGATTCTTCCGTCGTGAAAGGGAAATAGGGTGTGAACGAATCCCGGGGTAAAATGGGACGCCGCTCTGAGAATCTTCCGCTCTTTGGGGTTTTCGGCCTGGGGAGATGTTAATTCAACGCAATGGCGCGAATTTTCGGCAAGGTTTCCCTCGTCTATGACTCGGGGAATAACCTGGCTGGAATAATCTGCATTGTTAAGTGGTTTTTTATGTAATAGTTTATAAAGATCGTTGATAGAGTTGGATAAGTGAATGTAATATTGATTTCGTGGAACTTGTAACGCTAAGACAACTGTTACGCAATTCTAGCGACTATAAAACGACTCTTACAACTCTAAGATAACTCAAACAACACTTAAACGACTCGTACAACACTTTGACTCTATTTACGACTCTACTATCTCTAACATTCTGACGATTCTTGCAACATTCTGACTCTATATACAACACTTCTAGCTCTATCTGTAACTCTTGCTCTATCTACAACTCTCTAACTCTATCTACAACACTTCGACTCTATTTACAACTCTGGCTCCACCTATAACTCTGACTCTATCTACACTTCTAGCTCTATCTACAACTCTCTAACTCTATCTGCAACGCTTCGACTCTATCCACAACTCTCTGGCTCTATCTACAACACACTTTCTTCTCCAACCCTCACTCCGTGCCTCTTAAAACTACACAGAGAGAGGCGAACATTTTTACAATACTAGGAATCGATGCGTCTGTCTCGTACGATATTCGGTATATATTAAACGAACGTCGAGAACAAACGCGTAGCCCCGTTCTTCACGATTCGTTTAGATTCTCTGAAATATCAATGTATCGTGAATATTTCGAATGGAAACGAGTGATTTCCACATCGAAATGGAAGATCGTTTCCGTCTTCTCGAATTAATTTATTCGCGATACATCGAAGCCCGTCGATATTGCCATACAGTTGTCCCCCGCAACCACTATGTAGCGCACGTTCCGATATAATTTTTCCGCGGAAAAAAGGGAAAATTGACGGGGACGTATCGATCGCGTCGGACACGAAGACGTGAACGGAGCGGGAATTACAACAGACGGTAATAACTATTATTTACCTGTTTATCGACGAACGGAACAGATTGAATGGTGCTAGAACGGTTGAAACGTTATCTGTAATTAACTCTGTTGTTCCCAATAATTATTCTCAGACTGTATATACATGTATACACATATATGTATATATATGGAGTTTTAAACTTATCCAAGCTGCACAAAAGAGATATTACTGGAATCGAGAAAAATAAAGGAGCTTGATAATTTCATCTCGACCCATTTTCCCCAACGGGGGCGACCGATCGCCAAGAGACGATGACTCTTTATTTTTTCCCCTCGAAAGCCGCTGGTAAATTCGCTTTGACAGCAGAAAATACACTCGTCGACACGGCGACCTTCTTATGGATCGGACAACTGCAGCATTCAGAGGCTCGTAGGTGTCTCTTTTCTTTCGTGAAGCTCGCGAACCCGGGGATGAGATTGTCCTAGCGTGTCGAGAGACCCACTTTTCGATTCGGTACGCTCGGGATATAGAACGGGCCGCCGGTCTGCCATCCGTGAAAGGAATACGGGCTGGATTCGCGTGTAATAGAATTCTCCGGGAAAAAAGGAAACCTCCGTGACCGTCTTTGTTGGAGGGACCTAGCCGATTCTTCCAGCCTTCTTACTCGATCCTGTTTATTGAGATTAAATGAGAAAACATCGCGTCGTGAAAATATCCCTCGTTCCGAACACTTTAACGGTTATCTTTTGTTGAGAAATAGCGAGAAATTCTATCGAGTGCTTTTTTCTTCCTTTCTTTTTCGTTACGTAAAGTAGGGTTATTAAAGGTCGTTCGACGGGGGTAATTTGATGCACCCAGGTTGGAAAGTTTCACACCGGGAGATTCGTGTACTTTGGACATTGGGGATCTTTGACTTAGGGAACCCGATAGCGATGAGCTACCGGCTTCTAAGAAGGTCTGCAAGATCTTCAAAGTTCCTGGAACATCCCGTGGATTCAGAGGGCTTCGAGGCTCCTAGGACGAGAGTGCACAAGGTGTTCGAAACTTCCAGTTTCCTATCCATTAGATTCAATCTTTTTTTAATAGAACATGTGGTATCTTCTTTCGTAAAGCTTCTCTTAAAATATTCGAGGATGTGCACGGGAAATCCTGACAAAATTTGCTTTCAGAGAAATTACTAATTGTTTACGATGTGCTCGTGGTCGTTGCAATCAACCTTTCGAGCCTTGTCGAATTTTGCACGTGGTGTGCCGACTAAATCTAATGGTTCGTCTTCGAAGGACCACCTCCGTGATTAGGAGGACAAACAACTATTACTAATGGTCTAAAACTTCTAAAAGGAGCGACTCTTGGCGTGGTCAGATCACTTCTGGCGTTCCCTTCCGCGAAAGGTCCCACGACACCTCCGTGCGAGGACGCATCGCGGTGGTGAGGCTCTCGGATAGGTTGAGTACATTTTTCGATAGTGGTGGGGAAGGGTGGCTGGCGAAAACTATTGGTTAAAATCATAGGTGGGAAAACTACACGAAAATGCCACCCCCTAGACCATAGGTCACTCTCAGGTACCAAACGTACCCTTGAGCACGCGGGAATTCCGAGTGCCTCGAACAATGACCGTAGCAGGCAATAACGTTAAGACGCGCTTCGGCTCTGGTGACCATATGAATGCAAAAATGTACAAGCGAGAAAAGGGGCGAAGATTCTGAGTCGAAAACAGGGCAATAAAAGGTAAAAGCAAGTTCTTAGATTGAAAGACTACGATTGCCGTGGCGTCGTAAAATTATCGCTGCTACGAAACGAGCGAAGGCGAAAAATATATACAATAGAACTACATACTAAGAAATCTAAGGGTCGGGCGGCTGACATACCTGTCCGATTATCTAATCCTCTATACCCCAATTTCTTGTTTTGCTTAGAGCAGCAAGAATTAATAATTATTACAAAAGAAATTTTCTGGTATTAGTGCAATAGTATGACAATATAATGCAGTAGAGATTCATCGAGAAACTTTCAATTTGCAGATAAAATGGATAAGTAACTTTCAACTCACATGGTGTCATAAAGGGTTAAAGAAAATACTTTCTTATTTTTTAATTGTTCGACACACTTGTAATAATTTTTCCTTATTTTCTGACAATTACAAGAGAACTCACGGCAGATTCATAAGATCGCCTCTAAAGTGAAAGATATTTTAACGAAAACCAAAGAAGCTGTACAAAAACAGTGAGAGTAAGTCAGGAAACATTTGGCAGCATGGAAATTACACGAAATTTCGGCGTGAAATTCATCCTAATACTGTAACAACATTTCCCGCTTCTCTAGGAACGCCGGTAACAAAGCAAACCGGTTTAATAGCCGAGGGGAAACACGAGAGCCGTGGCGAAGTGGAAGGCGCGTGTATCCTGCTTACGAATATGCAAATCTATGGGGGGTCCGTGTCGCGCTACGCGGAGTCGAGCGATAAGTCTCATAACCAATCAGCCGGATCAGATTAATCCCTCCTTCGGTGTCGTTTAAGTAAATCCAGTCGGCGATGAATTGGATCGCCGCCCCTCTCGGATCATCCGCGCGACCAGACAAATCGAATCGCGTGAAATTTGTCCCCCTCGAGCCCGGCCTCTTGCCGGCCTTCGGTATAATTGAATCCGAGCCTAACCTTCCTCGTCGAAAACCGTGGATCGATCTTGCAATTCTCCAATTTTTATTATACATCTCCGAACAACAAACAAATATTTCATTACACTCGGTCTAGTTTCATTTCGAACTCGATCGAACCGTGAATTTGTTACTCGCGCAAAATTCAATTTTTCAATTTATATTCCGCGTTCTGTTGTTGCTTTTTTCGCCCGTTGCAAAAATTTCATCTCAATTTACACGATTTTTCAGTATTGCCGTTTCGTAATATCGCATTACGAAATATCCAATTGCTAAACGAAAGAGTAATTTAACGATGTTGTATTTCATTTCGGAGATATTCGAGACGTTACAACAGGTTGCAATTGTTGTTTCGTATAAGCAGTGAAATTTAAAGGGACGACCAGCGGGCCGTAGTTTCTCAAAGGTGAAATTTGGACGATGAAAGGATCTTATTTTGTCGGAGCTTCCTTAAAAATTGTTTGCATCAAGTTAGAGAGAGTTTCAAGTAGTTTCCATGCATACACCGGCTCACACACCGTCGTTCCAGGTTTCCACGGGCATCGAGACGACTCTATACCGGCGAAAACGCTTCGAACTTTAAGCAAAATTGCTTTTTCTTCCGCGAAAGGGTCCCTGGAATACCGAGATTGACTAAAAGTTGTTTACAGTTTATCGCTGGCCAAGAAAGATTTCACCCGCCTTCCGCGGGACTTCTTTCAAACCTGGCCGCCGCACCAATGGGAAATTTCAAAGGCGCACAAAACGAAAAGTAGAACTATTAGGCAGCGATATAGGTGCGATCTCGCGTTGCACAACAAGCTGCGCATCTTTCCGTTCATCCTGTTGTATCGAAGTTTCTAATTAGTTTCTAGTTAGGCTGTTTATTAATTCAGCGGAAAATTTTCGCTGTAAACGAAAAAATTCTCTCCTTGCAAATTCAGAGGAAAAATAAGTACCAAACAGCGTATCAAATTCCTTAAATTTACTAATTTCTACTTTGCAAAGTAATGAAAAATAAATAATAAAAATTGCACCGAATTCCTCGAACTTACTAATTTGCGTACTATTTTTTCATCATTTAACCCTTTCGTATCTAATAGGGCACAAATTTCCCACTCGAACAAGGATTGATCTCAATTTACCATCCATCGCAAATTAAATTAGAAATTTAATAAAAATAATGCTGTCACGAACGGGCTAAATTCCTCGATCACCGTTGAAAACGTTAACGAAGGAGTTTCAGAAGCGTTTCACGACTGTGACAGCGACGTTCGACGATCGTGTTGCAATTTTCATAAGGAACGTTCGAGTTGGTATTACCAGCTCGAAACTTGGCGTAACAATATTCCGCGAGCAACATTTTCAACGCTCGTAATCTACGCGAAGCGTTGTTCATAGCAAGTTCATATAGCGCGAGAGACGGCGGCGTGTCAAAGGATGTACGACGGGATTGCGGCATCTTTGTGCGCGGGGTTACAAAGGAGTTTACGTGTTTCACGGTACACGTCATCAAGGGTCTAATATCAATGCTCCATTGTGGCGAAACACCGTTGTATCTGGGAAGTTGCGCGTGGCTTCTTTGGAAACGCGTCCTTCCGAATGGCAATAATATTTTCCACTTTTTTCGTTTATCCTTCGGGAACGAACGATACTTTTCTCTTCACGAACACGATTTATCCGAGAGTTCGTTGGAGATTTCACGGAAATTAACGAAGAAAAGGAGAAAAGCCTGGATATTTGTCTTTTTCCTCGGCGATACACACGCGGGAACCACTCGCCAAGTATAAATTTCAAGCGAAATGTTTGTCAGCCCTCTCGGCGGTTCGCTTGCTCGTAAAAAATGATCTGTTTACACCGGCGGTCGTCCATCCTTTCGAGCACGTACTGTAAACGGAAGTCTTCTTTGCACAGCGCAATAAAAAGAAGAGAGGAGAGAAAAAAGGAAGAAACAAGGATCTCTATATTCCGTGATTTTTCTTTGGCAAAGAGAAGCAAGAGGGGTGGAAAAAGAAAAGAGAGCTTGCACCACCATCGGCGGTAACGAACGTCGAAGATCGATACGCGCGTCGAGTTACATTAATATTTCACTTTTTATCTTCCGTTCTGCACACGCCCGTTTCTACGTGTGCACAGAACACACGAGACCGCGGAAATATTTTGGAATTTTTCCAGAGGGGAGGGGAAAAAAAGAAAGAAAGAAAGACAAAAATACGTGTGTGTATGTCTTGTGGTGTATGATGGTGTAGAACGGGATAGGCGGAAGATCGATACGCGGTTAGGCAAGGGAAATAGGTCACGCTTTGGTCAGACAAGGGTGTATAATCCTGGTACACGGTCAGACAAGTGGAATAACCTGTTATATGGTCAGATAAGTGGAATAACTCTGTACACGGTCAAAATAAGTAGCATGATCCCCGGGGTACATAGCCAGGCAAGTGGTATAAGAGAGGTACACGGTCAGGAAAAGTAATATGATTCTTGGAGATGGTTATAGGAGTGGAATAACCCTGGTGCATAGCCAGGCAGAATGGTATGGTCTGCTATAAAATCGGACAGCTAATGGAACCTCTTTACGTGGCTCGCCGTGTGTGATCAAATAATCGATATGTTCTGATAACTTGATAGAACTGTTCGCAAATTAATTTCGTGCGCCAAATATTGGAGAACTGGTATAATGATAAAGTTTCGGAATAAAAATTTTTGTAACTACCAAAATTATAAAATTATAATTTCATATGCCAAATATTGGAGAATTGGTGTAACGGTAAAGTTTCACAATAAAAATTACAAAAATGTAATTTTTTCCTAGCAAAATTAGCAAAATTAATTTCGTGTGCCAAACATTGGAAAATTGGTACAATGATAAAATTTCCCAATAAAAATCACAAAACTATAATTTCCCAGCACAGAAAACGCTAACTCTCGTCAACCCAACAGTCATAAACTCCCCTAAGCACAGAAAACCCCTATTCCACTTGAAAGAGTAATCTCCCAAATCGAAACAACCGAGAGCGCACGAAAGGTCTCCTCATCGTACAAAACCAACCTGGAAACAAGAATCCCCTAACCCGACAATCCTCCCAATCCACTCGAGGATCCTCGTAACAACGTTAACACCGCTCTCGATCGTACAAACTTCCCCGCTCCCTGGTGACAAAGGCCGCGATCTAAAAGAACGAGCGTTCGTCCCGCGCCTCGCCTCGCGCCGCGTTGCTCTTTTTTTAAAGAAGCAACTTCTGAAAGCGGGGCGCAAAACGAGTCGCGCGCTCTAATTTGCGGACAACAAGACGTCTCTTTGCGGTCGCTAGCGATAGACGCGCTGACGTTCGCATCTTTGTTCATCCTCTTCCCCTTTCTCCGCTTTCGCCAATAGCGTGCTCTGGCCTGGATTCCGCGGAATGTCTCGATAGCTTTGTACCTCTCTCTCTCTCACTCCCTCTCTCTGTACAGTCTGGATAAGTCTGGTACCGAGGGGAAACTCATCAACGAAGGCCTGGCCAAGTTTTCACCGAGTTTTGATAGACTCGTTCCGCCAGACTGCCAGAAATTTCCACGACCGCGCGGCGGAATCATTCGAGGTCTAATCGAGAATCATCCAGAGAGTGATTTCGAGGTGGCTGCTTGCGGTATTCAGGTTGTTTCGTGCTGCTGGACTCGTGTGGATTCCTGTTTCGTCAATTCAAAGTCGACGTGGCGCTTTTAACGGTAGAGTAGAGTGGAACTTACCGGCGAAAACTCATCAGTCGTTTGGGGAAGTTTCTCGCGAAACTTTTGATGGATTCGCGTCCGCGGGAACCTCTTGCACAGCGAAACTATATTTCACGCGTTATTCGCGGGAGACACGGATGTTTGTTTTGGCTGTCTCGATTATATATCGCGTTTATTTTAATCCGTACTTCAGTTCTATCTTGTAACTTATCGGATTGAAGTGGAGGGGAGAAAAAAGTTTGAATGGTATTAAAGCGGTGAGAGAGAGAGAGAATGAATGAAACCTTTTGTCCGTGGTAAGTTCATTGTTCGGAGAGGATCGTAGCTTTAGGTACGAACAACTTTCAGCCGTTCGCGGTCCGAAGGGAATCTTATGAAAGAATCGCGAACAACATAACGCGGAATCAAACGAAAGCTTGATACAGTTGTGTCTAAATACTTGTAGACTTGTACGAGGCAGAAAACGTAGCCGCGGAATGCTTGCAGAGAGTTTCGAGTGATCTTCGTGTCTCGAATATGCATTCACTTTGCCGCTGTTTCTCGATCGTATTGTTACATTCTACTAATAAATTCAGTGTGTCAATGCCCGCGGTTGTTGCAAAATCAACTTTCGAGGTTGGTTTGTACTTGCACGTGGTGTGCCAACTTTATTTCAAAACCTTCCCGAAGGACCACCCAGTTAGACTGGGACTTGTGAAGTGGTTACAATTTCAGCTGGTTGCTTCTTGGTCATAGTTGGACGACTCACTCTCGACGTCGTCTCTCGGACGTCTGTGGGAGAGTTTTTTGTTAGAGCACGCTGATTGCTTAATCAGGGTGTCTAATAGCGTCTTCACCGCCCTTAACACGCTGTCACCTTGGAAGGGTGGGAGACGGCCGCGTGGGGTGGGCGGAAAGTCCC
>NW_017100262.1:3409183-3415153 GCF_001263275.1 Habropoda laboriosa
TATACGATTTCGACTCTTAACGATACGCTCGACTTCCATATCAACACTGTCCTTTTTACCGCAGGGAAAACTATCGCTAGCCCTCAACTTCCCCTCCGCCACACCCTCATAAAACCATCGGCGACGCATCGGGCCTGGTGTTTGTCCGTCGTCACTTCCCTTTTTATTGCCTTCTTCCTATTCTTAAACCTACACGCTAAGTTATAACTATTATTCTAAAAAACTACAGTCGCTTAAAACTACGGTACTACATATATTTCCCTCGTGAGCCTCGTATCTCATTAGTAATTATCTCATCTTGGTACGAATGTTAAAAAATTCCTCAACATTTCGACACATTTACCGTTCGCAACGAGATAAACAAAATCGCCAAAGAGGAATCGAGAGTGAAAGGGAGAAACGGAGAAGTCAGTGAAGAGTCGATTATTTCTTCGGATGAAATCGACGAGACGAGAGGATCGTCACGTTTTCGGGGCCGTTTCACGGTGATTTTAGACCGTATCCCAGACACCTTCTCTCCGCTCTGGCAATCGAAGACCGAAGGAGGGCGGGATTAACTCTATCGCTTTAGCCGGCTACGTGTCTTCGGTCAATGTTTAGAATGGAAGCTGCAATTCCTTTTACGACCACGTCGATTGTTGCCTCTTCACCCTCCACACTTCCAACGGAGTTACAACGGCGTCGCGGCGCCCTGGTGTTATATTGCCTCGTCGCCAAATCCCACCGCGCTCTGATGGATCCAGCAACCTACTGAAGATTTATTTCACGGATGATTTAATCCCCTCTGAGGTATCGATTCACCGGCTAATATTCATAAACTTGTCGTCAGCTGTTGCTTTTCATTACGCCAATTGTACCAATCTTCTTGGGATGTGTGACAGAAAATGGAGAATTTGATACTATTTTTTTAATTTATTTTACTTCGTTTAGATCTTAAAATGCAGGTTTCAGTCGTTTAGGAATTTAATTGGGTCTTCTAAGTGGTCCTCTGATGTGAGAATAGTGTTTAGGTTTGTGTCACGTTTTCGTTTTTGTGGCTCAAATTTTCTGGATTCGTGCAGAAGATGATTTTTGGTAAGGTGATT
The DNA here is from genome assembly GCF_001263275.1 of Habropoda laboriosa. NCBI lineage: Eukaryota > Metazoa > Arthropoda > Insecta > Hymenoptera > Apidae > Habropoda > Habropoda laboriosa. The sequence goes on from NW_017100262.1 coordinate 3,410,269, forward strand.
CTATTTTCTTAATTAAGAATTTGTGTGTAATTTTGAAAAAGCTATTATGTTCATATTACAGCTAAAAATCCACTACTGCGTTATAAATTTTTTTTTTCATTTGTAGTTCATATTTTGTTACATTCATCCTTTATACTGGTTTTTATATGGTTGACGGTTATTGTTTCGTTCGATAGAAAACGTTAACGCTCCTCTTTCTGCAATGTCCGATTTTCCGTTGACTCGTACTACTTGATTTCGTAGGATCCACGTGTAACAGTTACGTTCCTACATTTTTTATACTTTCAAATGTACTGTTTCTGCTTAAACCTGATAAATCTTCGACCATGCTCGCAGAACCTCTATAGGCAACGTGATTTCGTGGATCGTTTGTGCAAATCTACTTGAGAGAACCGATAATTGCACAAGCTTCAGCAGCGAGAGCAGACGTTGCTTCGGGTTGGAATTATTGATTTATCAAGTAAATAGTCTCCTAAAAGAATTCATCTGTCGAGTCGTAAAATTCCTCGTTCTTTACGTTCATCTAAGTTACTCGAGTAAAAGAAAGAATTTCATCGATACAAAGTGTATTTCCACGTACAATCGAGAGAGAGAGAGAGAGAGAGAGCAGAGCAAAGATCTACCAGATCCGCGATGCCTCTTTGAACATTATTCGTTCGTTTGTCTCGGCAAACTGCAAAGGATGCTTAATTGTGTCCTGTTATTGTTACTTTCTATGATTTCTCTCGTTCCTTTCCTTCTTTCCCTTCGCGAACGTCGAACATCGCATTATTTTCCCGGCTGTGACGTCGACTGGGTGGGCCATTGTTCGCGTGCAACGCTCGGAACAAAGCGTTGAATAAACAGGCGGCTGAATAAACAGCTTCTTTTCCGTGCGGTTCGAGCTTCTCATTTCTCTTTTTTCTTGTCTTCTTTCCATTCGTCTTTCTTTATGCGTGAATTTCACGCGGAACACACACATACAAGGTTGCAACGAAGGATGAAAAAACGTCTTCTAATTGCTAGTTTGCAAAGGTTTGGTGCGAGAGCAGGCAAGAAGTTAGGTGGAGTAGCCACACGGTCAAAATTCCAACTGCGGCCGCGATAAGACGGCCGGAGAACGTTTCAGTTATTGCATTCCATTCCTCGGTACGAACGGGGAACACAAATTGTCGCAGCAAGCTAAAACCCGTTGGTAATTAACTGCATCCATCTTGTCCTGTCCCACATTTCGCGACGACACGATTGTTTGGCAAATAACGCCGCGTGAACGACCAGCTGCATGCAAAAACTTGATTGCGTTCGCAATCGCGTTCGTTCTGATTCGTTCGTGTCTTTGAGCGACTTAATTGCCGCTTGGTGTACGTTTCACGACTGCTGAGAGATACATCGACGGTAATGCCTCGCTAAAATGTGCCGCTTTCACCGGGAATTTCGTTCATATTTCTCCTTTTTTCATCCCTGACCAAGAGGAATTCAGATTGCCGAGCGGCCGTTTAAGTTCGTTCGCCTCGGGACAAAGTTTGTAATCATGGGAGGACGTGGAATTTTTTGGTATTCAGATGTGAATTGTGGAAAATTTTGGGTGAAATAGAGAACGCTAGAAGATTGCAAGAGGTAAATTGACGAAATTTTAGAATATTCGGTTACAATAATTGTTATATTCGCAATAGAATTAATTTTCCACGATTAAAAGCAAGTATTATAGATTATTCTGACTGGTAAAAGGGTTAGACGACCGTTGAAATGCCTGCTGAATGAAAAATACCTAGTATGAGAAGGTGCATAGGTTTGTGCACAATATATTCGCAAAGTAACGATTCTTTCCTAAAAAAGTTCGGTGGCTAAGTGGCTCTGATGAGTGACTACCACCACCAAGGTCCTCCGTTCAAGTCTCGGTTACCTCGAAAAATTTTTCTTCGAATTTTTCCTATAGTAATTTCCTCTGATTAATAAGTTAACAACTATAACTTAAACTTTGCTCAGAGTTTTTCAATTCCGCGATCCCTACAGTGAATTCATATTTAAATATACCTCGCTCAATCGACCAAATTCCGTGCTATCTCTACAAATTCGGTTTCTTCCGTGTGCGTTCACGGAAAAAAACACGTATAATCCAGAATTTCGTTAGGCAATTCCTAGCACGGAAACCCAACTATATTACCCCCCGGTAAAATACTATTAAAAGTTCGCAGAGAAGGCGTGAGCGAGGGAAAATCCAGATCAATTACCTTTCGGGAGAACAATTCGGCTTTAAGGCCGAGAACTTCGACGGTGGGGAGGAGGAGGAGCAGATGAATTTCAGCAAGGGAACTTTGGAATGGAACCGAGCTAGATATTTTATCGCGTGGATTATGATACGTATAGAACAGTTTCGATCCAACCGGCTCCCTGGCTCCGTTAATTGCACCGAATATCGACGACAGATTTGGTAAAGTCGATTGAACTTCAATGCGGCAGAATTGATATCTTGCGCAGAGAGAGAAAGAGAGAGAGAGAGAGAAGCAGATCTTTTTCCATCGTTTGCGAAAGGTATCTTTGTCGAAATGAATCAGGTTGATTGAAGTGGTTGGTAGGTTTCGCTGCGCTATACGGAAGAATTCAACGTTGGCTGAAGTCGCAAAAATTTTACAGGCGTATTTTAGTAGTAATTCGCGAGAGAAGATCTCGAGCGTATTCTCCAAAGAAATCATCTCTGAAGCCTGGGAGGCATTTTTTAAGAGCGACGAATAGACGCAACGTTTCCGTGCATATTCGTCAGAAACGTCAAAGAGTCGACGGAGAGACAGCGGGAGGAGGAGGAAGAAGAAGAAGAAGCGTGTCAAGGAACTCGAAAAGAAAGCCGGACTTTGAGTCCCTGTATTTTCACCGCGAAAGCTTCGCTGTATTTAGCAAGGAACCAACAAAACGAAAGCGCGAGGAGCTGGTTGTTAAAGAATCACCAAAAAGGAACTGCCTGGTAGAATATCTGAGCGCTGTCAGATTAACAACAAAACAGTTGTAAAAGGCTCGCGTTGAACGGAAGAAAAGGACCGTGAGATGTATGTTTACCCGAGTAATTATCGCGTGGCCGAAAGTGGAACGTGCGCGAGAAGAAGCCCTTCAAACCGTTTAATCCGCTTTATCGTCCTTACTGTCATCCAAACCCTTTAAACTCGGACTCGGCTAATTTTTATTCCTATCCGCGTGGCTCGTGTGTTTGCCTTTACTCGATGCCCCGGCTTTCGCATTCATTAACGAGATTACGGAAACGGGGACGCCCCACGGAACATCTTAAGCGTCATTGTTCCCTTCGCGAAAAACAGACGAACCGAGATCCTAATCTTCCTTAATTCCACCAGACTATTCGAACGCGCCGCCGCTGCCGCTTCAGGCTCGATCGTTCTTTAGAACGAGGAGCACAAAGACGTTGCAGCAGGAGGGAACTTAAATACGATAAATCTACAGCCCTGCATTATTCCATCGTAACGAGATAGTACAGGTGAAGCGAATAGGTTTCTAACAATTCAATTTTAAGGCTTCTAAGTAGAAACCTCCGATTCGAAGGTTTTTCGTGGCTTCCAAAAATGAAACTGAGTAGATCGTGTAATATATGTCGGATTTCTAATTGATCTATCGAAGAAAATTTCTCGGTACTTTTGTGTTAATTTAACGTTGCAAACAAATCGAGAATCATGATTAAAAATGCTTGCTTTTCAACTCGCGTAACTTATTCATCTGTACACTTCAGAATCGACCCCTTTTCAATACTAAGAGTTCATATCAGTCGTCAATAAGCGCGCATTTCATTTCGCACAAGCTGAAATCTCCGCAAGTCTGCACACCGAGAAATTCCCGAAACCGAAGTCAGCCAGGGTCTCCCCATTGCCCAGAGAAATTCAAACCGCTCGATTTTCCCCCCGGACGCGTTCAGCGGCGTTCAACAGCCATACGTAAGACTGGAAAGCGGAATCAGTGACCCGAAAACACACCACGTTCCCTAAGACTCGTAAGACTTCGGACCGCAGTCGATACCGTAAACCTCCTAACGCAAACATACCTGTTACTTCTCTTGCACACGTTCGCGCCTCTCCTCTCGTGACCAAACACTCGCGAGACCAGCAGCTCCGACCGTTAATTTATCGCTGTGAGATAAGATCCGTGTTACAGAGCGGCGACAAAAACAAGAAGGAAAAGAAAGAGCTCGAGCGTCTTGGCCGGTGATTGAACAGCGTCGGGAGAGCCGAGTAATCAAGCTCACCCTCGAGGACGCCGCACACGTTCGATCGGTCTCTCGCTTCCGGTCAGTTGGCAGAGTTTACCCAGAACATCCAATAAAGCGGACGAGTCTCGACGAAGATCGTTCAAATTTACACAGTCGCGTTTTCTGTTGTTTCAAGCAGGAAGCTCGCGTGCGAAGAAGGAAGAAACAGAAACGGTGTCGGGAGCATCGTTGTGGACGTCGCCGTCGCGACGCCTCGTTATTCCCGGTAGAAATACCGTTGGAAAGGGTCGAGACGCGCGTCGAACCGATGGCAAAATTCGACGAGTTACGTTTGTACGGTTAATATCGGGGGAAATTTACATTTCCGGTAAAAAGGGTAAAAGCGGGCTATTTTTGTTTCTCGCTGGCCGACACGGTAACTGTTCGCGCCTCGGGATATTTCTAGGTGTTCGAGGATGGCGCACGGCAGTTTCCGTTTAATCGAATACGCGCTGATAGAACGGGAGAAGGAACAGGATGGTTGTGTCTGGATCTGTTTCGAGATCGGCCTTGTCGCTCGATTATTTAAATTCGAGGGAGTTCCCGCGTTTGCTGATTTCACTTCAGATCGATGGCCCGGAACGTCGCGATGGTTTTCTAATGGAAAAAGGATCCAATTTTTCGGAGAAATACAGGCTCGAAAGTTTGTCGATTCGGTGTTTT
>NW_017100262.1:3415339-3419120 GCF_001263275.1 Habropoda laboriosa
GGTATGAAATTCTTAAGGTAGTATTCAGAGTACTCAAATTAAGTAATTTCAAGTCTAATTTTTAAGAGTTCAGGTTCAAAATAGTAGTATGTTATAATGTTGCATATATTTCGTAATTGGTAAGAACGTTTTATAATTGTCATATTTTTTTACAGAGGGATGCAATTCTTAACGTGGCACTTAGAGCGCTCAGATCGAACAATTTCAAGTCCTATTTTTAGGAGTACTAATGCAAAATAGTGGTACGTTATAACATTGCACATATTTCATAATTGGTAGGAAGAGGAAGCTTTTCTAATTGTCAGACGTATCGCAGAGGGATGAAGTTCTTAATACGGCACTTAGAGCACTTAAATCAAATAGTTCCAAGTGTTCACCTTATTACATCACCGAAACTCTGAAACTCTTACAATAGATTCACCTCCTCAGAGGTGAAATTCCCTGGAAATTTTGAACAGTTTCGCGAACAAATTCAAGTAGTCATCGCTTCGCTTGTTCGAGGAACCGAGACAGCCACTGTTTTCGTTTTCGCCAACATGGAAGATCCCCATTCGAGAAGATAAATGGTGTTCTCTATTGTACAAGTATCTCTCCAGATGATTTTTCTCTATTATTTCCACGTTCAAATATTTTCTATTTCAATTTTGAACCGCGAATAATTTTTTATCGAACAGATACAAACTAGCTCTGCTTTATTCCACAAGATTAATATCCTCGTCTCGAGAAATACGTTCAAGCAGAGTTGAAGTTAACACGGTGAAACGGAGAAGCTTCACCTTCAGAGTCGAAGCTTCTTCTCTGCGTTCCGTGCAATCGTTAACCTGTTTAACTTCAGACATTGAATTATAACGAGCGTTCGAAAAGGAGAAGAATCGACGACTCTGACGAAAAAAGAAATTTTTCTTCTAAATAAGCTGCACTTCTTTCTATCGAATTTCCGAAACTTCGCCATTTTAGACGTATTATAATGATCATTGTTCAGAGAAGAGACGTCTTATCGGTGTGCCTCGTATGACAATACAATCTTCTCGCAATTTGTACGCTGCTTCTCTTCGATCCTCCTCGGTAATCCATTTTCCTTCCTCCTCTCGGTCAGTTCTTCCAGAGAAAACGTCCATCCAGAGGTCAAGTAACCGGTAGCTTCACGATTGCACCTTTTTCCAGCGTAACGAAATTTTTGCGGAGTCGCAGGATTTCACACTTCGCGATACAGTCGAATTACAAAGGACTTCAACACTTCGAAATTACTTCGACAACGTTCCTATCAAAAACTTCCAGTCTTCTCAGCAGCAAAGGCTTCTCGGAACAACGGGTAACTGATAAAGAGTAGAAAATTTTTATCTACGTTTGAAACAGTCTTCTCGAAGCTGGGATGAAAGGAAAGTGACAATTTGAAGCGACAAATGCGTCTTGTAGCGTTGTTCCGGCTTCGAAGTGGAGTTTTGGTTTTATCGAATCCCCTCGCGACCCTCCTCGCGACATTTTCCCCGCCACCGGCGTGCAAACTTTCGAGAAATAACTTTAATTCACCGCGGGAACTCGGAAATCTATTAAAGTAAGATCTGATCGTCTTTAAAGAACGTTCGTGCTCGCGATTCTTTCCTTCTTTTTCTTCCTCCTTTCTTCGCTGCTCCGCGCGCCTGCCTCGGTTTTTACGCTTCCTCGGCTAGACGTCGAGCTTTATTGTAGACCTCGTCTCGCCTCGAAAACAGATTGCAACGAGTTTCACGAAGCAGAAGCGGCTGTTCCACGGGAAACGTCGAATCCTCCCGCGACTGAGCCTGAGTGTTTTCAACGCTGGTAGTCGTTCGTTACATCGACGACGAAATGACTATCAGAATGATTTCCGGTGGCGGTATTCCCAGCAGAAATCACGCCGTGAACGGTTTCAAGGTATTCGGTTCGCGTGGCCGATGAAAAATTCGTGAAATGCATTCGTATTTCCTGGACGACTCTCCTAGATTCCTCTCTCTCTCTCTCGCTCTTTCTCTGGCTCGTAACTCGTCTAGGAAATAATCTAGCCTCGATAGAAGAGTCTCGAGATAACGTTCTCTTTGATAAAACGAGCTGGTATTTTTCGTGAAATCGAACCGCAAGAAGCGAATACAATTTTGATATTTCACAAGAAGAAGACGTGTCTAAATTCTCTTATACTTGAGACGAGTTGCTTTATTATTATATATACATGATATCGATAGTGGTTACTAACGAAGATCAAGATCGATCGAAGCGATCTAAGTTTCTGAAGGAGATAAAGTCAAAATTGAAAATAAGGCATAAAACGAGGCAATAAGAAAAAAGCGTAAGTCGATGCAACGCTTTCCTATATCCATCGGTACGTTTAAACATTTCCAGGTACCTCGGCGTTCCGTTCCTTTGCATCTTCACTATCCCCTATGCATAGGCAGGAACTATGAAACTTTAAAGTTTAATAAAAATTCATGCTCCGTGAAACCGGATCCTTCTGAAGCGCCTTATGTACTCCCTTTCTCTCGTTTAAAAATCGTCGGCTGCACTCATAAAAAGCCTCTTTGCCGCGCCCAGACTTATACTCTCTTCCCACCTGCCTTTCCTCCTCCTTCTCCTTCGTCTTTTTCGTTTGATACACGTCGATGTATCGAACCGGAAACTCAACGAACCCTATCTACAACGTCTGCATTCCTCCCTCTTCTTTCTGCCTCTCGACGACTTTCCCTTTGCCTGGTGCGTCCACTTTCTTTGTTCTCTCTGGCAAACGGATAGGACCAAAGTCAACGGACGAAAGGCGACGACGCCCGGGCCTCGTCCTGAAGTACTCCTCGATTTAAATTTCTCGCGCGCGCACACTGTTTAACGCCGTTGCTTTCGCCGTCCACCACCGACCAAACCTCTTCTTCTTCTTCTGTGTGCTTCCTCCACCGGAAGAAACAGCGCTGCTGATGGTTTGCGTCCCGTGACTAACTATACATACTCGCCCAGCGACGTGTTCTCGCTGTCTGCAGCGTTTGAACTTGAACAAACGTCGGAGCACAAAGGGATGCGCGCCACGCCGCGTTACACAGAGGCTGCCCGCCGTACACAGAAGGAGTTCGAGAGAGAAGTGTTCGCGCAACTTGGATCCCAAAGGTGGTACAAAGGAGCCACCTTCTCCTCCGGCTTAAGCCCGTGACAAAGGTCAGAAACAACGATCGGAATTTTGGGGAAATTAATTTAGCATAGCACCATCGTGTAATTAGTTTACGCTCACCATCGCCCAACGGATGTGAACCTTTGAAGGGGTCCACGGAACTTGAATCACCATTGTGTTGTATTGATTCTGTGCCCTTTGTACAAGCTTTCCTGCACCCTTTGTATGGATAGCACTTTGTGTTTTTTTTTTTTTGTTCTTCAAAGGTTTGTATAGGGTGTACTTGCAACTTTGTGTTGAGTTTAATCATTTTTCTTTGACCGACTCTTTTGTATTTGCGTACTATAGTCTTGTTTTTTGAAATTTCGTTACAGTGTATCTACTTGAACATTCGTTCTTTTGTAATCACATTTGTTTGTGTTCTGTAGTTGTCTTTTTTCACTTGAGAGATAATTTTTTCGGAATTTTGTATTATTTTACTGTTTCAACACTTTTATTGGTTAAATAATTGTCGAATTATTCGAAGAATGTTGTTCAGGAAGTGTAACGAAAGCATTAGAGCTCGTGAAAATGAATGAAAAATTTTTCAACCCACCGGAGAATCGAACCCTAGTCACTTCGGTGGTATGCGAACACCCTATCCACTACGCTAAAAGACCAGCGTTACTTCTTCTT
>NW_017100262.1:3419179-3419727 GCF_001263275.1 Habropoda laboriosa
CAACCCATCTGACCACCAGCACGCCCTCAAATAGACCACGAAAGACCCCGGAGACGTGAAATCTAATTACCGTCACTTACGACGTTTCCGTGACCGGTCCGAAGATAGGAAATTGCGCCAGCCACGCTTCATTGACCCTCCCGAAAAATCCTTAAGCGTGAACCGGAAGTAACGTCGGTTGGGAACGACACGTTTTGGACCAGAAGGAGATCGATGCGAGCCGTGCAATTTCCTCCGGCGTGCGAAAGGAGGGAAGCACGTTAATTGGCGTTCATTTGGAAAAGGTTTACCAACGCGACAGACTTCGGAAGAAGGGATAGACGAAGAGAGAGAGAGAGAGAGAGAGAAGGAGAAGCAGCGTAGAAAGGATGATCGCGCGAAATGGCCGGTAGGAAAGAAGCTAATTATCCCGCGGGAAAAATTCCTGAAGCCAGGAGAGAGAGCGGAAGGCAGCGTTCCAACGCTTCTCACCAGCCAGCATCTCCATAACTCTTAAACGGGATTGTTAATTGGATCTTTTTTTGCCTCGACGCCGCGTGTTTCATTAT
>NW_017100262.1:3419809-3430029 GCF_001263275.1 Habropoda laboriosa
CCCGTCACTTACTCTCCCCCATCCGGTGTTCCCTCGTTTTTCATTGGTCCTCCACAGACCTCCTCTTTGATTCTCTCTCCTTGACCTGTTTTGTACGTCGTCGATCCTTTTTTTCTCCTCTCCTCCACTTGACAATGACTTTCCTTCGTCCATTTCCTTTTAACAGCTCCCACCTTTTCCCTCCTTTTATTTCATCCACATCCACGTCTCCTCTGCTCCACAATCTCTCGCTGCACTTTTATCTCTCGCGTCTGTTCTCCGAGAACAGCCACCGAGAGGGGGCTTCGTTTCGACCTCGTTATTTCCTCGTCTCTCGTCGGAAAAATGTTAAGTGGTGTACAATTGACCGGGTGTATCGAAGGTGAGCCAAGAATAAAACCGCGTACCCTCACGTGGCGCGCTGGCTTTCCAGAATTTCACAGTCATCGAGGCTGCTGCGAGGAACGAACACGTTCCATCGTGTCGTAAAATAAGAGGAACGTCCTAGGACGTCGCGAGGCATTTGGGAATAAAGTCGATCTGTTCAGGTGCTCGTTCACGTCCGCCGAAATGATTTATCTTGCACTGTGTACCGGGGCTTTATTATCCTTTAAAAGGAAAGTTCCACAGTGTCTGTATCATCCTTTAAGGCCTCTTAAAGCCGATCTCGAATGGGAGTACAGTCTTTGGAGGAAATAGTAAGTGGCACTTATGGAGATTCCTTCAGTCGAACTATAATTCACTCGTTGTCTGATCGTTTTTACTGTTCATTGGAGAAATGGTCACTGCTCTCAATTTGGTTTATGTTTTAATATCGCGAAAATTAAATTCAGCGATAATTTTCATCGAAATTAGCATCGCTTTGAATTTAAACGACGCAAAATTTATAAACGCATCACCGTTTCACGCATTATTCCTTAACGAAGTATCAAAAGTATCTTTTTCCAAGTAAAAAATTGAATAAACATCGAAAATGTAAACAAACACAAATTTCCTCTCGAAACTTGGCAACTTAAAAATTCGTCGATATTTTCCTTCAGTTCCAATTGAACCGATCTTTATTGTTCCTCGAAATTACAGAAGTTCGCGTTCTGTCCGTTCTAAGTCTCTACGGTCGCGACCTTTAGAAATTCTTGCAGCTTCAAAGCCTCTGTTGCGCAAGCAACGAGCGATTCGTAACGTTTTCGCTCGGGAAAACGGGCAAAGGGGGACGTAAATTACGTCACACGGGGATCGTACGTATTGACCTGTTCAATTCCGCCGTTAGTATCCGACGCAGGAAATGGAAGTTGAGGGAAAAATCGAGGTGAAGGAGACGCGACAGACGAGGCTGCCTGCGTTCCTCCGGAGCGAAGATTTCCGGGAACCGTTCGAGTCGACGCGCATCCCTTCATCCTGGTTCAAGAGAGCAAAATCGAAGCTAACAGAGAAGTTGCTCGTTAACGACTACGAGACTTCATATCCGTGCCAAAGATCACTAGCTCGGATAATTCGACGTTTACTGCGCGATGTTAGAGCTTCGTTTTTCATGTTCCTTTTAGATGTGTCTTGATAGAAAACGAAGGGAAATGAAGTTTACGGTAGTTTAGGACTTAGAGATGAAATTTGTAATATAACGATAGGCAAATACGTATTGAGTAATATTTATTTGATCGTTTGTCTGTTGAATTTACCAGAGTTTTCTTTTTTTAGCATTTTTCTTATCGAAAGGAACGAACGTATTTATGACCATTTCTATCGGATCGAAGTGGTCAAGCGTGTGATCCCGTTCATTTTTCACCGCAAGTGGGAATCGTTAAAGGGGAATATACGCGTTGTAGATCATCAGTGGGGCGCTATTCATACTGGAGAATCACGGCAAAATGATAACTTTAAGCATGACATAAACACGGAAGGGATTAGTCGACGTCGATAAATGTTACAAAAGACACGGACAAGGTCTGATCCAGCGGCTTATCCGGGATAGAATCTCGCGTTTCGTTGCTTTTGCTCGTTTTGATTAATTTCGTTTGAACCGGTTGACGAAATAATTTTCACATCGAAATGGGAGGTTTACGTGTTTTCTAATATTTTCGCCTGTGTGCCTACTGCTGCAAAGCTGCTGTAAAGGATGGAGCTTGTTTCGAGAGAAAATGAGAAGAAAGAAGAGAGAAGAGAGAGGAGAGAAAAAGAAAAGAGAGGAAAAAGAAAGGAGAAAAGAGGAAAAAGAGGAGAGAAGGGAAAGGAGGGAAAAAGAAAAGCGAAAGGAGGAAAAAGAGGAGGGAAAAGTAAAGCTAGAAGAAATAGAGGAAAAGGAAAGAGAAAATAAGGGAGAAGAGACAGAGAAAGGAGAGAAGAGAGAATACTGAAAGCAGAAAAAAGAGGAAAAAGATGGGAGAAAGAGGGAAAACGTGTCACGCGATCACACCGCGAAATTTACGACTATAACGATCTCATTCGCGCAATAAAGCGCAACGTGATATCGCATTTTATATAAAAGTGTTTTGTCCTATCCTTTTTTTTTTATTCCACGTTGATGAGCGTTCGCCTGAATCGTCCATCGCCGGTGAATAAATGTTATCGCTTCTTCGTTTTAACCTGCGTGTATTGCAGGTATTAATCCTGCCAAACGATTCCGCCGAAGCATCACGCGCCACCATGCAAAAACATTACCATCGTTAATAAAAATTAGATAACAAAATGACAACGTCTTTTTCAACCATATATACATCATCCTCTATAAAACACGCCAACACAAAATTCAAGATCTCCCCAGTAAAAACAACCGTTGTTTAAGCAACTGATTAAACTAGTGGAACAACTCAATACATAGTCAGACCTATAGAACAAGCGTTACACTCGAGAATAAGTAAACGTTCGACGATATGAAATTTTCAAAAATTTGACTGACTGGTTAAACTAGTAGAACAACTCGATATGTAATCAGACCAGTGAAATAGGCATTACACTCGAGAATAAGTAAACGTTCGTCGATATGAAATTTTCAAAAATTTGAGTGACTGGTTAAACTAGTAGAACAACTCGATATGTAATCAGACCAGTGAAATAGGCATTACATTCGAGAATAACTAAACGTTCGACGATATGAAATTTTCAAAAATTTGACTGACTGGTTAAACTAGTAGAACAACTCGATATGTAATCAGACCAGTGAAATAGGCATTACACTCGAGAATAAGTAAACGTTCGTCGATATGAAATTTTCAAAAATTTGAGTAACTGGTTAAACTAGTAGAACAACTCGATATGTAATCAGACCAGTGAAATAGTCATTACACCTTACACTCTCCAAAAATTGAATTCTCCACTTTATCGCTGGCACAAACTATCCAGAATCGAATCTACAGAGCTACAAATCATTCCCGTAAAATTCCCCCATAAGTAACTCGTAAATTTCCAATTGCCTCTCTCTCGTGTTTCACCCAGAATTCGTCTTCCTTCTCCTATACATTAAAGAACAACGATACTCGGTGGTTGCGCGGCGATAACCAAGGCGTCCCTGAAAAGAAAAAAAACACATCGCGTGTTCCTTCACCGTGATCGTGCCGAATTCCTGCGAGATAAATTGCACCGGCGAGGAGGAGGAACGTTAAAAGCTCGAAAAGCGGCGATGTGTCGAGCAGATAAAACGCGTGCAACCCTCGGAGAATGCTCAGTGCGCGCGACACGGTATTGTCCGTGGACGGTTGGCATAGTTTTCATCTTGATATATCTCCTGGTTCCGTCATCGCGCGAGAACGCTCGAAAAACGCCCGCCCGGACTTCACGAGCAGTGACCAAAAGTGCTCCGGATACCGATCTCCATGCATTTCCTTTCGTGACGTCTCGTCGAAAATGGTTTCCAGAGAAAAATGACCCCGCGTATCTTAAGGTTTCGCGAATGAGAAACGTAGAAAAGAAGAAAACAATACGAGGTAGAAATAACAGCTGTACCGAAAATTATGTTTTTCTAGGGAGAATTTTGGTTTTTCGTCGCTTCGCGGACTCCTTTATAGGGCAGGTTTGTTCGTCGTGGATTTTCGAACGTGAAGCACGATTTCGAGGGAAAGCTGACAGATCTCTTTATTGCCTACCGGCAGGAAATTCTGTTTGCTATTCGACAACAATATGTTCCGGCGAATATTCGATCGCGTTTCACGCTTCCATTCCGCCTGACGTTTCTCGGTATAAACAGATGAGCGCGCCGAGATCGACAATGTTTTACCTGTTCTCCTTGTTTTTCGGAGCTTCTGTTTTTTTCTTGTTTTTATTGCAAACGTGGAAAACGACGGAACGAGAGGAGAATTTAATTATCGCTGAAATGTTATCGCTCCTGGTTCGTTCTTCGGATGTATTGTTTGAATACGAGAATTGATTTGTGAATTACTCTGTACAATTTTTACAATCCTTCGTGAGCTACTGGTTTTCTAGCAGATTATTTCTCTCCTTTTGGCCTGCTTTTGTTTTACTCGGTCGCGTCGCGTTCTTTTGCGATGTTCGAAATGAACCGTTACCCGCCAAATTCATTTTCGGTAACTAGTTCAAATTTGTTCTGCTGATACATAGCAAACGTGGAGTGCGTCACGAAACGATTGACGACTTGTTTGAAAACTCGAGTATTCGATCGCGACTCGAAGTGTACTTGTGTCTCCTCGAACGGCTGGAGAGTGTGTCTTGTTCACACGAGAGAATCTTTGCGAATGTGTTGTGTCTCCTCGAACGGCTGGAGAGTGTGTCTTGTTCACACGAGAGAATCTTTGCGAATGTGTTGCGTCTCCTCGAACGGCTGGAGATCTAATGGTGTTCGCTCGATAGAACCTTTTCTGAATCTGTCGCTCGATTGCCGAATTTTTTCGCAGTGACTCCCCCGCCAAGTGTAAAAAGGCACGCTGATTGGTTTTTCACGTACGCACAAATTACCAATCCACGTGCCCCTTGAGTGTCACCCACCCTTCCATTGCGCCCTTAGCGCGCTTTTCCTTGGAAGGAGTGGGGCCCTACCTGCGGCTGCGTGGAATCTTCGCCGTCCTTCGGTGACGCGTCGGAAATTCCCGCCAGGTCAACCCGCGGCCGAGAGTGCCGTTATACGCGCGTGTCGATTGACCCTTCAGGAATACCTGGTTTATGACACGTCTTCGGTTATCGAGGACGCGGAAAAGTCGAAATTCTGAAGGCATTGTTCTGTAAGAAATTACTTACTTTTTCGCGGAGCTACGAAGCGTCTTTGTTCTCAAAAATAACCTTCTGGTGCGAGCGTGCCATAAACCCGGTCAACGAAGACCCCACGCGTTCTGTACCTGCGCGACGGAACAGTTATTGTTGTGGAAGTTTTAAGAGAGAAGCTGCCAAATGCGTTACGAATACAGGAAAATTTTGTCGATTACAGAGAACTGCCGAGTGGAATTGATTAAGTTTGTCTGATTTGTGAAAAATTAAGCACCAAGTGGTTTGATACTGGAATCGAAGGGACGTGAACGAGTGGGGATTTTGATTCTCGAGTGGCTCGATTAATTGGAAGGAAAGTGAAGGATTAATTTACTCACCTATCACCGTTAAATTGACTTTGGAATTTCTGGTCTGGCCGATCTGGAAATCCACGCGACACCTGTAGATCCCAGCGTCTTCTTCTTTCGTGTAGTTCACGCCAAGTTCGGCCGGTTTCTTGTCCGGCATGAAGTAGGCTCGATTCGAGAACACGCTGTCTGACCATCGTTCAGCGATACCGAAATCTCGATCTCTCACATCGACGCTGGAACAGAAATTTGAAACTTCGTGTAAAATTGTATTCAGCGATAATGTAACGCTGAGATCTGTGATCTCGCGATCCTAAGATCTATATTCATTTATTTAAATAGTTTAAATAAAAACAATGATTTGTGGAATCAGCAATGTAAATATTATCTACTTTAAATTATTATTAAAATAATAACTACAAGCTTCATTTTAATATTTATAAGAATTATATTTTTCATAATTGGAATAACTTTTACTAACTTAAACAAAATCATTATTATTGAATGAATAATTATAGAAATTAATTCAATAAAATTAAATATATTCATTATATTAGACAATAAAATAATATTTTTTATTATAATAATTTTAATTATTTCATCTATAGTAATTATCTATAGAACTGAATATATAAAAATAAATATTTATTTAATAAATAAATACTTATATTTAGTTATTATATTCCTAATATCTATAATTCTTATAATCATAAGTCCTAACATATTAACCATTATACTAGGCTGAGACGGCCTAGGATTAATTTCTTACTGTTTAATTATTTTTTATAATAACATAAAATCTTACAGAGCAGGAATATTAACAGTAATTTTAAATCGAATTGGTGATTCCAGACTAATTATTATAATTTGTATAATAATTAAATTCGGAAGATGGAAATTTCAGGAAATTTATTATTTCTTTCGTTTCTGTCACATCGTTATTTATTACCTCTTTTCTTTCTCTCACATCGTTATTTACTATTCCTTCCTTTTCCTCCGTATCATTATTTTCACTAACCTTTCTGTACCATGTATCTCGTTTCGTTTGACTATTTTAATTACTACGAAACCGACTAGGAAAGAAAAAAAAAAACAACATTTTCCTATTTTCCAGCTTTTACAATAATACACACTTATTTCGGCGAATTTCTGTTTTCTTTGTAGAAAGTCTGCGTGACGACGAAATTTCTTCAGAATTATTTTAATTAACGCTACAGGCAGGACGTTTCTGTCAGATGGATAGACGTGTTCCCCGAGTTAGCGCGGTGAATAAATTAAAGTTTCTCCGGGAACACGAATGAATCGGACGGTTTTAAATGTAGAACGTCCAGGGCCCGCTCGTTTTAAGATTCTCGCCAGTTTTGACGGCGCCATGACGAAGCTTCTTCCAGAAAAAGCGTTTCGCGCCTGAAAGGACGCGATAAAAACGGATTTATGAATGTTACCGCCAACTGAATATCTTTGCCGCCGTCTAAATAATTAATCTTCAACTTTTTATTCGAGAAACTTGGAATTAATCTACGTCGATACTTGAAAGAAGTTATTTTACACGCTGCTTCGAGGTGCTGTAATTAATTTAGACGCGATTCAGATACTTTTGAATATTTTTAAACATTCACCTTTTGATATTTGAAGTAATTTTTTCGATGTACAGAAAACATTCGTTTACTTCTTTTATAATTATCGGTACGCATCGATCGCTGTATTATTTTGGCGCTACAAAAATTATAGTTGAACCTATAATTAATGTTTTTAAGAATTTTGAAATGTTGCCTCAAGTGAGATTCGAAATAAAATTTGCATCGATGAATTTTCCTCGTGATCCCTTAACGTAACGAAGAAAGCTTCTTTAACCCATTTGTATTGTCTGAGAAAAATGAAAAATAGACCCTTAACACGAAATTTTAGTAGTCAGGTTGTGGAAGAGTTAGTCATATTCCACTATTTTAGGCTTTTTGGGACGGTTTATGGCTTGGCCTGAGCCTCTTGGCGAGTGACAAACACCAGACCCGAGTACCCATCGGTTCGGCCCAGCGATATACACTATCGGCCAAAAGTTTGGAATCACTGTGCATTGCAAGTTACACAAAAATTCGCAGAAAAAAGTCGAGCAGCTTTAAGAATTTTTGAACGAATTTTGTATCATTCAAATCAATCGATACGAGACAAATTGCTATTTATCTCCATAACATCAATATCAAGTCTATGAAAAATTAGTAGCAGATTCAGTGCTGATGAAAATTGGGAGGTGATTCGAAATTTTTGGCCGGTAGTGTATGCATCGTTCTTAGCTTCGGTAGTAGACGGACGCCGAAGAGTCCGGAATAAACTACTTTGCACGACATCCTGATTTGAGTGAAGTTCATTAGACCATCTCCTACACTATATTACTTTAATTTATGCATTAGATCATCCCGTAAGTTCGCGTCGATAGCGAAAAACTCGGTAGTAGACGGACGCCGAAGACTACACTATATTACTTTAATTTATGCATTAGATCATCCCGTAAGTTCGCGTCGATAGCGAAAAATGTTTGAACGAAAATCCAAGAAAATTCTTACCAAAAAAAGAAGAAGAAATGAGAAAAGGTTGTGGAATTAGAATGCGCTTAAATTTTTTTTCTCAGATTCAAAGATTCATTGGAAATATCGATCTAAATTGCAACATTCGACTCGAATAATATTCCTCCTTACGAATTAACAAATTCTCCTCCCAAGATTTCAACGAAAATGGCTCAATTTTCAGCCCACTTATACACCACTATTTAATTTTAATTTACGTATTCTCCATTGGTGATACCAAAATTATAACTTCCACTTGTTAAAATTTCCAAGCATTCTCCTTAAAAATTAACGAATCCTCCTCCCAAGATTAAAAAAAAAATGGCTCAATTTTTAGTCCACTCATGCACCAGTATATGATTTTAATTTACGTACTCTCCATTGGCGATACCAAAACCCAACTTCCCCCTGTTAAAATTTCCAAGCATTCTCTTTAAGGATTAACGAATCCTCCTGGTAAGATTTCGAAGGAGGACAGGCTCAATTTTCACTGGATCGAACGTGTATCGAATGGAGACACGATCCATCTGCCCGCTTGTGTACAGATTGATTTACGCCTTACCTGTAAACCGATGTACCGAGGTCCTCGCGGTACCAGAGCACAAGGTGCACTGAATCCTCTTCGTGGGTGGTTGATATGTCGCAGGGAAGATACGTGGGATCTCCGACCAGTGTCACGATGTGCGATATCGGGACTGAAACAGAGAAACCCGTGGAAACGTGAGACATTGCTGAGATTCTCGAGTGTGACGACGTCGTGTTACACTGAGTGCTGATTAATGTCCTATTACCGGCGCCTTGTTGATTTTGTAATTGTGTATGCAGCGTGATTAACATATCTTCAGTGGATCACGCCATTTTTTCGTTTCGCTTGCTTACGTACATAGATACTCTCGAGAATATTGTCGAGAAATTCATAGTTTTGTGAATGCAATTCAGATTTTGAGATTCGCTCGTTTCAAGTCTTTGAGATTTTCACTCATTTCCATCTGTCTCGAAAGAAATTTATAAAAACGCTACGAATGGCTCGATTTCTCTTCAGAAATGCCGCAACAAATGTAGGAACCTAAGGAAAAAAGTATCGGGGGACCCAACAACCTAGGACCTTCTGCTTTTGCGCGCTACGCCAACCACTCCCTCAACATTGTCCCTTCGAGGTTCCCTATTTGGGTATGGAGGCCCCGATACTACACTCGGCCATTCTAAACTGACCTAAGTTCAGCAACTCAACACTTTCGGGTACACTCCCCCAACACAGTGGCACAACAGCCGAAACAACTCATTTTCGGAAGACGTGCAACTCTCAACGTGTTTTTCACCGCACAACTCCTGGCTTCGTGTAGCCGTAGATACCTCCATCCCGGACGAGCCCCCATTTATAGGTACCTAGGGAAAAAATATCGACGGACCTGAACGGGAATCGAACCCGGGACCTTCTGCTTAGCAGGCCGAGGCTTTGCGCGCTACGCCAACCACTCCCTCTCTATTGTCCCTTAGAGGTTTCCTGTTTGGGTATGGAGGCCCCGATATTACACTCGGCCATTCTGAACTGACATTCGCCCTCGAATGTCCTTAGTGCAACGCAACTCAACTCAACACTTTCGGGTACCACTCCCCTCACACAGTGGCACTCTCAGCCGAAACTCTATTTCTCAACTCTTTTTGGGAGACATGCAACCCTCTCGCATGTTTTCATCTCACAGCGCCTGGTTTCCCCCATGGACGAGCCCCCATTTATAGGAACCTAGGGAAAAATATTGAGGGACCTAACGGGAATCGAACCCGGGACCTTCTGCTTAGCAGGCCGAGGCTTTGCGCGCTACGCCAACCACTCCCTCTCTATTGTCCCTTAGAGGTTTCCTATTTGGGTATGGAGGCCCCGATACTACACAAATAAAATTTTTTTGAAAAATATACTTTAGTTGTAGCAGTTTTTCTCAATATACCGCTATTGAAAGAAATAGACGCGAGATCACCCAGAACCCATATCAAGTGCGGCTCCAAACGCTCCGACACGAATGTGTTAAGAAATGTAGAAGCTAGATAGGCAATTGTTTCATTAGCTAAATATCACATTTTTGTATATTAGGTGCGTTCTGCGTCCGTTTGCGCCTTGAAATTTTTATGGCAGTCTACAGATAAGATTGCTATTAAAAATAAGGTGCAGGCGGAAATATTTTTGATAGGT
>NW_017100262.1:3430064-3506438 GCF_001263275.1 Habropoda laboriosa
GAAAGGAGGAGATGGAATTGGGTTAGAAGGACGATTTGCCAGGAATTGTCAGTGATCAAGGATGGGAAGAAAGCCTGTTAGATGGTTGGGAAAGTTCCCGGCGAAAATATGTCAGTCACGTCATCCTGAATGGTGATTTATATTTCGCGAATCCCTGGACTCGGATCAAGGAGCGAACTTAAGATTTATGGGCCGTCTTCTTCAAAAGCAGCGACGTGTGCAACGTCCCCGTAATGCACACCTGCATGCTTATGCGGAGTGGAGCCGTAGGCTACATGTAAAATTCACGAAACTGGCCAGGAAATATCCGACCTCGAGGAACTTACCTTCGAAAACAATCAAAATTTATATCTTACTTAAACCATCGCTCCGACAACCAGAAGCAACAATATCATCGTCTTTGTTTAATTTAACTTATTCCAAAAATATCCAAAGTAACAGTATCCTCAGCTTAATCATTTTCATCTTTGCTTGACTCAACTTTTACCCAAAAGTATCCAAAGTAACAGTATCTTCGTCTTCACTTTATTAAAAAAATATTCAAAGTAATATCCTCACTTAACCAGTTTCGTCTTAATCTAGCCTAACTTAGTCAAAAAATATGCAAATTAAAGTATCCTTATTTTAACCACTTTCATCTTTGCTTGACCCAACTTTTATCAAAAAGTATCCAAAGTAAGAGTATCTTTAACTTTACCCAATTCAACTTAGTCAAAAAGTATCCAAAATAATAATATCCTCACTGAACCATTTTCGTCTTAATCTAGCCTAAGTTACTCAAAAAATATGCAAATTAAACTATCCTCATCTTGACCACTTTCATCTCTGTTTGACTCAACTTTTACCCAAAGGTATCCAAATTAACAGTATCTTCATCTTCACTCAACTGAACTTATTCAAAAGATATGCAAACTGAAGTCCTCTCATCTCGACCACTTTCATCTTTCCCCAACTCGACGTTCATTCAAAAACCATTCAAGTCGCTTCTAACTTATTCCCCCGGTTTCCAACTCGTTTCCTCTATTTTCCCTTCGCAAGTCCGCGGTAGAAACTTCCTAACCTCGAAACCAATAACAGTAGCGCGTACATTTACAACTGTTCGTCTTCCAAAGATTCCGCGACGTCGGTACACCCGGAAATTCCGTTAGCAGTGTGTTCGACGAGGCTCGAAAAGACACGCTCGTGTCTCTCGAACAAGGCCAATACTCCGTTCTCAAACCTTCAGCTTTCGCAAGCTTGTTTCTTCGTGAAATCCAACCGTACTGTTTCACGGGCTCCAACTACTTAACCGGCCGTTTCGAAACAAAACGAAGAACCAAGAAACGAAAGAAAGAAGAAGAAAAAAAAAACAAAATAAAAGTAGAAACGAAGGGAACAAGGGAAGACAGAGAGAGAGAGAGAGGGGTGAAACGAAACGTAGACGCTCGTTTTCCTCCCTAAGACGAGGGGGAAGACGAGCCTCGAGTCGTCCTCCAGTGACCCAGATGCGAGTATTCCAGCAGCAACGGTTAAAGACGAGCGTACGGAAGGAAGGGACACATCGTGACACATCGGAAACATTGTCCCTGGTGTTCGAATGGTCATCTTCGAGATAAATGGATATACGGGCGCGCATGGTTGGAAATAAAGGTTCGTTGTCGAACGCGCGTTATTTACCGCGTGAACGGTTTTAATCGCGCGCCAGCCAATTTTCTGATTAACCGGGACGAACCTGTTAAGAACGCTCGTTCATGCCAGTCACGTACGGACCATTTGCTGAATCGGCCACATTTTTTTCCAACCTCTGCCCGAGTATTCTTGGTTTAACAAATTTTCTTTCTTAATGTTAGCCGGGAAGCTTCAGGCGAATTTATAATATTCGACAAATGTTGAACAGTGTAACGAAATTAGCGATTTTTTGTGATCGTTCAGAGATCATTTTCTCGATCGTAGGCATTTTCTAAAATTAAGCTCCAGTATTTTTGGTTTATTAAATTTTCTTAACGAAATTTAGTCAGTCGAAGTTAGCGATTTTTTGTGATCGATCAGAGACCATTTGCTGGATCGTAGGAATTTTTTAAAATTAAGTTCGATCATTTTTGGTTTACTACAAAATTTGTAACTCATCGTACACAACATTTAACAAGCGTTGATCAATGCAACAAGGATGTTTGTCTTCGATTAGACAAGAGGCAGCCAGTTTCGGCGAGCAACTTCGATCGCTAAGTGATCCACCATGCTGTTTACCTTCGATTATAATTCATAGATTCCTAGACACGAAGTGCGAGCCACGCTAGATTTAAGGATCTTCGATGCGAAGCGTATCTAACATTACCGAGGAACACAAACCTCGCAAAGAGAAACATATCGTATCGCGAAAAACACCACTGGAATATCATTTCACTCCAAGATTTTTTCTTCACAACGACCAGCTTCCTTGAACAGCTCGTTCCTTCTTGAAAAACAATCCTACCGAACAGAACATAATACGTTTGACGCGTTCCCTAGCAAACCAACACATTTCCCTCCAAATCCCAGATTTTCTCGAGGTTTTTTCCAGTTTTAAAAAAATTCCTCCGTGAATTCTTTTTCGATAATCGAATTTCCCGAATCAGCAATTAAACACGTGCATACGTATGTAAAACACGCGAGTGTTTGCAGAGGTGAGACGGCGCGTGTTGAAGCAGCGAAATGAAGTAGCGCAAGGCAATGCTTAGCGCGAGCAAGATACCGGGATTAAGTAGTATAGGTCCGTATTTAGACGATCGATTGGTTCGCGGGCCCGTGACTTCCGTATCGGAGCGAGGCTGGCTCCGTAATTAACCAGGCGATGTCTTAATGCATATAATATCGAGAATTAAGCGGCAGGTAGGGTGTAATTAAAGGGGCTGTACCCGTGGATTAAGTAGCACGTGTCAATAATTAGCGACGCGATAACTGCACGGCCTGCCGCCCGAGATTAAGTAGTGTAGATCAGTATCTGTCGAACCGGTGCGTCTGTTATCTGCGTTAAATCGCGCAACAGGCTGTAATTAGCGGTACGGTTGTTCATGCTTCGCGTCGAATTTACATTTAACAGTGTTTCACGGAAGGAAATTGAATTTTTCCTTGGCGAAACTGCAAGTGAAGTAGTACGAGCCTACGATAAATCGGGCGGTGGAACTTGAACGAACTGTTGGAAGCAGACGAAAGTTTAGGAATAGAGAGGAAACAGAGAAGAATGTCAGATATTCGAATGGAGGAAGTTGTATTAATATATTCTAATTCAAACGTAAAGAACGGAACGTTCTGTACTCTATCTCGGAGTTGCGTTATTCGAAGATAAACTCGGAGATTTCAGAGTGTATCGGATAGAGCTCGTTGTGAAACTTCTTGTTCCAACAGCTCTAAACACAAACTAACACATCTTTATGCAGCAATATTCGGACTCGTAATTGTTCAATTCGCGGTTCGAAATTGGAACTACCGATAGAAAGTGAGCAACGTTGAGAAAATACAATTCACGAAAGCACAGAATACACGCAGACGTGTGCTTTACGAAAGTACAGAGCGTACGTTCATTTCGAATAGAATGAAACGATCCACACGGCGATGCGTCTTCGCCGATATCGGATCCCCGATGAAAAATCTGGAAATGCGCTAAAGCGTTGGGGAACTCGCGCGGTATAGCGGCAGAGGGGATGCTCTCCGCGTGAAATTAGACCGGCAGCCATCTCGTCGAGCTTTCCATTCTTCGATTTCGCGTGGAGGAGGAAATTCGAAACATTCGCCGCGGAAATTGACGCGGGCTTTGTTCACGATCCACGCTTTTCCCCCGTCGATTTTCACTCGTCCTCGTCGTCGTCGTTACTCCTCCTCTCTCCCCCTTTCTCAGGATGTCATATCGAGGATATCGGAAAAGAGGTTGCGGCCCGGCGATATTATCGAGCCGACGTCTATCATCCTAGCGATTTTTGCCGGATTTCAAAATGGTAAAATGAATAGGAATGTACAGGGAAAAGGGCGTGGGTGGCCGCGGAATCCTCGATTCGAATTCGTTCTTCCTGTCACCGAATGAAATATGATCACGGTCGGTGGGGCGGCGTTGCTTTATTGATATTCGAGCATGTCCCGCGACGATCCTTCCATGACGTTCGACACGAATCCCCCGACAGGGGGGGAAGTGCCTTTTTTTGCTTTTAGAATCGCCAGATCGATGTAACGCGGGTTCGTCCTCCGAGCTTTTTCTCCCCCTTCTTCCTTTTTTTTTCTGTCGATTCTCCGGTGAGCTTGATTTCAGACGCCAGGCAAATGTACTCGCGAATTGTGCCGCTCGACAGGGACATTTGTCGCGTCAGGAATGGTCGATCAGGTGAACTGACACGATTGTTGTGCTACTCGAGAGTCAATTTTAGGGGATTTTTTTGGAATTGAGGGGTGAAGTGGATATCTTTTGTGGTGTGATCTTGAAAAGATGTTTTGGGTCGGCAAGGTAGGAGAATTTATTTCTCTTTTAAATAGAGGTATTGTAGTTAGCGTTATTCTTCACTTTTTTAGAGCAAGAATTTTATAGTTAGTGTTACTCTTATTCTTCCCTTCTTTAGAGCAAGAATTTTATAGTTAGTGTTACTCTCATTCTTCACTTTTTTAGAGCAACAATTTTATAGTTAGTGTTACTCTCATTCTTCCCTTCTTTAGAGCAAGAATTTTATAGTTAGTGTTACTCTTATTCTTCCCTTTTTTAGAGCAACAATTTTATAGTTAGTGTTACTCTCATTCTTCACTTTTTTAGAGCAACAATTTTATAGTTAGTGTTACTCTTATTCTTCCCTTTTTTAGAGCAACAATTTTATAGTTAGTGTTACTCTCATTCTTCACTTTTTTAGAGCAACAATTTTACAGTTAGTGTTACTCTTATTCTTCACTTTTTTAGAGCAAGAATTTTACAGTTAGTGTTACTCTTATTCTTCCCTTTTTTAGAGCAAGAATTTTACAGTTAGTGTTACTCTCATTCTTCACTTTTTTAGAGAAAAAATTTTACAGTTAGTGTAACTCTTATTCTTCACTTTTTGAGAGTAAACATTTTATAGTTAATGTTATCCTTATTCCTCACTTTTTTAGAACAAATATTATTCATTTTCTCGAGTGTAGAAGAATATTTTAACATTTTTTACCAGGAAAAATAAGACTGAAATATATTTGTAAACTTAACTATGTATTTCGTTCAAATGAAACGCAATAAAACGACGAAAGGTGTAATATATCAACTCAAATCTTCTTCCAGAAACACTCAAAAGTCACGATAGTCCCAGAAACCGAAAACGAGAAGAGACAAAACGAAACCGGGCGTTCGTTTCGCCAGATAACCCCCGCAAGACCTAGGCGCTGATACGAAATTACGTTCCTCGATTAATTTCAAGTGCACCTTCGCCCACCAAGCTAAACGCTGCATCCTCTGTTTCATCAACATCGCTCTTCTTTTTTAATCGACTACAGAACGACCACTTTAACTTCTTCCATCCCCAGATGGCCGTCCCTTTTAATAAATTATAATTACCAAGACCGGATAAAATTTAATCGAGCAGCATTGCTCGCGAATCGATTGCCAAGTTTATAGAAAGTGTCTGCCAGAGCGTAGAAACTTCGTAGAAAATTTCCCTTCCCTTCTCTCAGATTTACAATCTTCTTCTTTGGATTTCGTTAACAGGTTGTTAGCGAAGTTTTATTCGCTTCGACGACGAATAATATTTATCCGTGAGTAACTTCCCCGGGAAAATTCCGGCAAGCTTTCACGGGCGAGAGAAATAAATTGAAACATCTTTCTTATTATGGAAGATATTAAATAGATGAAATTGGACGGTTCGGCGAGATTCTCTTACCGGGTGAACAAATAATTTCCCTCTGAGATAGAAGTTGATCCAGTTAGCGAGATATTTAGGAAGGTTGCGTAACGGGTCTGGCGCAGTTATTAATATTCCCGTGTCACTGAACCGCAGCTACGAAGTCCTCTCGCCGCGAAATAATCTCATTAAAGTATCCACGGCGTATCAGGCAGCCTTTCCTCTATCGTCAAACGATTCACCCGTATGAATCGCGGCCACCGCCACGAGACTCCTCCTCGCGCTAAACAATTCCGTGCCGGCACCTCTGCCATCTTCGTCGTTCACGAGCGTTCTCGTACCTTCCCCTTCGTTTCTACGTTCTCACGTACGACTTTCCCCCTTTTCCAGCGTGTGAATTAATCGTCAAAACAAAATGGGAAGATTTTTATTTGCAATTTTGTTTTCGTAGTTGAATAATCGATAGATTAGTGTGAACGAAACATCAGAAATGGGGAAAAATGGGGAGATTTTTATTTGTAATATTTTTTTCGCAATGAAACAATCCCATAGGTCAGTGTGAATTAATCGTCGGAAACGGGGGAACAGAATGGGAAAATTTTTATTTGCAATTTTTCTCTGTGAATAAATAATCCGTAGATTAGCGTAAATTAATGAACAGAAACGGGGGGGAAATTTTGATTTGCAATTAAACGATCGATAGATTAGTGTGAATTAATCACCAGAAACGGGAAGTATTTTTTTCGCAAGGAAATAATCGATAGATTAAGAAGGTTCGCGCGAAACAATCGGGTAGATAGGAATTAAAGAAGAATTAGAATGATCTATTGCTTCGTGTATAATTCAAGGATCGACCATTAGCTAATGGAATAATTACGCTTCTTTTTCCAGCTGCGTAACACCCGCTACAACAACCGCCTCAAGGATTAGTATTACGCCCGTAGAATGCTGCAGTTCGAGACGTTTACAGCTAGGAAACAGGTCAGTGGGACTCCTTCCCGTAGTAAACCCTTCGCGCTTCCATTTCCTCCGAGAAATTCACGATCCCGTTTCCCCGTATTAAGCTACATCGTTATTTTCTTTTTCACGATCACCGTTATCTAGTCTCTCTTCTGATTCTTGCTACGTGTCTCTTTAAATTCTGTATTTATTCGGAATTAACCCCTTAATGACACGTTGTATTATTGTTATTGTTTAAATTGCAATAATTTGGAGCTTTCGTCTTTTCTCCCATTTTTAAGTACTAAAATGAATTCTATGATAATTTAAGCAGAATTCTTCAATTAATTTCCCATTACACAAACATGCATTTCGTTACTTTTCAGTACTTTTCATTTAGTAAAATAAAAAATACATCCTTATGTATGCATATGTAATAATATGGAAAAATTGGCTCTTACGCTTGTTCCCCTATACTCTTCAATTATAGTTTCTACCGTCTCTCGTTTAATAATAATTTGTAACGTGACTCGGGGTGCATAACAGGTCTGTATCACTGTGAACACTCAGACCAGTTAAACTCAGGATTAACAACTCGAATATTAACACTTTAATACAAAAAACAAAGTTTCAGGGTTGACGTTAAATTTCACGACGGCGCGTCAAATGAAATGGCCCGAAATTTTCGGCCATTAGCATAATTCTCGACCATGCACGTCCGAGCGTGGGTTTCGAGGCCTCTCGACCCCCGGATGCTCGTCCATCGGCCACGCGTGGACGCACGAAAAGCTGCCTTGACGTTTCACGCGGCGTATCAACAAGCCGCGCGCATTATGGCCGCTGTGGCGTCATGCTGTTTGTCATATCGCGGGAACGGTGTACATAAACGGCTGTCGCGCGGCAGCTAGAAGCGCAACGCGTCTCTGGAATCGATAATATCAGCCTAGAGAGAGAGAGAGAGAGGGAGAGTGGCGCCTCGTCGCTTAGGCCACTTGCTTCACCGATTTTATCGGATCAGACGCTAGCTAGAACCGTGATTAACGCACCACGTCCAAAGTCCCTTGTGCTCTGACTATCTACGTGGATGATCTTGACCCTGGTTGATGCGTAGCTGCTGGATCGTAGAGGTGGTTCATCTTTGGGACACGATGACATGAGATGTTTTGTGAAAATTTCGGGGACATAGTGGATTTTCTTGTTTCTTTGGTATTGGGTGATTTTTGGAGGTGGTACTTGTGGGTGAATATTGACGAATCGAGGAATGAAGAAATGCTTTGCAGAAATTGCAATTGATAGTAGACAGCTGTTGTGCAATTTTAACTGTGCAAATCTATCTCCAACACTTTGACGATTTTTACAATATTGTGGCTCTATCTGTAACATTTCTATTGTGTCTAACAGTTTGACTCTGTGTATAACATGTCTACTCTATCTGTAACTGTATCTGACCCTATCTGCAACACTCCTGCTCTATCTGCCACACTGATTATCTGTAATACTACTACTCTATCTGCCACTGTATCTAACTCCATCTATGACACTCTTACCCTATCTGCCACTGTAACTCTATCTGCAACACTCCTATTATATCTGTCTCTCTGACTCTATTTACAACACTTCTGCTCTATCTGCCACTGTAACTCTATCTGCAACACTCCTATTATATCTGTCTCTCTGACTCTATTTACAACACTCCTGCTCTATCTGCCACTGTACCTAACTCTATCTGCAAAACTCCTACTTTATTTGTCACTCTGACTCTATTTAAAACACTTCTCCTCTATTTGCCACTGTAACTCTATCTGTAACACTCTTATTATATCTGTCTCTCTGACTCTATTTACAACACTCCTGCTCTATCTGCCACTGTACCTATCTCTATCTGCAAACTTCCTACTCTATTTGTCACTCTGACTCTATTTAAAACACTTCTGCTCTATCTGCCACTGTAACTCTATCTGCAACACTCCTATTATATCTGTCTCTCTGACTCTATTTACAACACTCCTGCTCTATCTGCCACTGTACCTATCTCTATCTGCAAACTTCCTACTCTATTTGTCACTCTGACTCTATTTAAAACACTTCTCCTCTATTTGCCACTGTAACTCTATCTGTAACACTCTTATTATATCTGTCTCTCTGACTCTATTTACAACACTCCTGCTCTATCTGCCACTCTACCTAACTCTATCTGCAAAACTCCTACTCTATTTGTCACTCTGACTCTATTTAAAACACTTCTGCTCTATCTTCCACTGTATCTAGCTCTATCTGCAAAACTCCTACTCTATCTGCAACATTGACTCTATCAGCAAGGCTATTTGTCACTCTGACTCTATTTAAATCATTTCTGCTCTATCTTCCACTGTATCTAGCTCTATCTGCAAAACTCCTACTCTATCTGCAACATTGACTCTATCAGCAAGGAAAAATTCTTCTCTTCATCTCCTTTCTCTCCAAGCATACCTCATTTTCTCTTTTACAACCCTCTTCGCCTCTTAAATCTGCGTAAGGAGACACAACATTTTTACGATCCTACATCAACGTTCACTCTACACAGTTTATCGCAATCTCATAGACATTAAAATTTGAATAAACAACTTGTTGAAACGCCCTATAATCTTACGATTATACTTCTCCCGACGCTATTGCAAGCAATATCCGAGGAAAATCGACATACTCCTTCAAACTCCTGGAAGCTCATATTCGCCATTGGAAGTGTGCTCCATCTTTCCGTCAACCTTAAGACGGACAAATACTTTCCAACCATCCACAGATCCACGTCCTTCGATCATCCCTTCGACATATCACTGCGAATTTTTGGAATCTTTCGAAACTCTCCGAGAAATCCCTTAGCCGACGTTTTATAAATGTTCGTCGACGCTTAAGCTCGTCACCGGAAGTTCGAATACCCTTCAACTCGCGACAGAAGAGTTTCCAATCGATCCTCGCGAAAATGTGTAACACACCGAGAAAAAAGAAGAATCTTGAAATCTCGAGATCACAATTTTCACGGAATTTTTCATCTCTCGTTTGTCAACCAATGAACGCTTCGAGTTCCACGGTAATTCGAGCCGCGCAAATCGTTCGGTGGATCTGAAATACGATCACGAACGCTGCTCCACAATTTTTCGAAACGAATTTACGCGCGTGTTTCGGGTGGAATTCTCTCGCGTATCGTTTTCCATAAACAAACTAATCACCGAGAGAGAGAGAGAAAAAAAAGGAACAATAGAAACGTATTATTCCTTAATTTCGCGGAGAATCTTTTCCGAATGTCTGCGTGAGAGGAAATTTTAGCAACAATAGTTCCGGCGTGGCTCGCTGTAAAATTCAACGTCATCGATCATTGTCCGCGGATTTATTATTGAAAACGCACTCCGCGTTCCACGATATTGTCACTGGTCGACGTTAAATTTTCAATTGTATTCCCAGCGCGAATTCGAGGCTCCGCTGTAATTGCCGTCGTGAGATAAGGGGTTTCGTAATCATTTTCCGGAACCTCGCGCTTTTGTCCTGTATCGTGTTAAAGATTTCTCAAGTGCAGCGCCGAATCAATTTTCCGGGATTAATTGGAACATTCGTTCGAAAACGGTTAAATATTAACGCCGCGCTAATATTAGCGATTGAAGAGGGTAAATGTATATTCGGCCAAGTACTAAGTTGTACTAATTATTTCCACGGTGATTGTTTGCTCGTTTAAATAAATTACAAATATCACGATCTCTCGAGCTTTTCGTAACGGTAAATTTTCACCGTAGAATATCAATCAACACGAGGCAAATGTCGGTAATTATCTTCGAAATAAACACGTCTACGTGTACAAATTGAAATTTCATCGAAGATTATTCGCACGAACCGATAATTAACTCAATCTTCTCCGCTCAAATTTCAAGCAACGATCTACAATAAAGTGTAATTAAATTAAGCCACGCGTTTGGTCAAGGAGCTTTCTGAACCTCGAGAAAAGCTCGGTTAACGAACCGTCCAACTCGATACGGGAAATAAGTAAACGTTCGTTCGTTTCGGGTCTGACGACACGGAGAGCAAAGCTAGAAAGAGAGAGCTCGCATATCTCGAAGTTGCCTCGGCCGAATGTAAATTGACTCGCTAATTTCCACAGTGTGCAGCGTTCTCGCTATCGTGAATTCGCGAAAAATTAACGAAACCGGTTTTCCCACTTACTTTCAAATTCCTACGGAAAATAAGGAAGAAAAAAATACTACTCGGAGTGAGAACGTTTAACCCTTTTCCTTCGTCGAGAGTGACTCGACGTGAATTTCCTTCAGTCACACTCGACATTCTTAAATGGCCAGTTTAACCCTGCGCAATCGAGTGGCGACGTTAAATAATCGTCACTTGGTAAATAATTAACGAAGACAGAGAAGAGGTCTATGGGCCTCGATAAACTTCTTCGCCACTCATAAACTTCAATGCACACCGAACGAGGCAAGCTTTCCCGCAACGAAATTCCGCCGGCTAATTCCGATCAAACGTTGCCCGGTAACACGCTAATCGAGCAAAATACCGTTATTTGTTTCGAGCACGTTATTTATTACAGATTAACGAGAAAATTCGGCGCGGCGGTGAAACGAGGAGGAGATGGTAACGATAATTTATGTAAAAGTAGAATCCACCGCGAGATAGGATCGTTTAATTAAATCGTTCGCTCGACTCGAAATCACCCAACGTTCGCACGCAACACACGCACGCAGACACAGACACAGGGTTACTCTGTGCGGTGAATTATTAAATATTTATTACATAATAATGCACGACACGTGGACCGGTGTTGTAACGCGCGGTAGAACGACAGAAGGGAAGGCGAGCGCGCTGGGTGTTATTTCGGTTCGCGAGAGAACCGGAACGCGATTTTTCGATGGTCCTTGTAATTTAATAATAATATCCCCGTTTTACAACAATAATAGCTGCATCGTTTGCCGCCGTTACAGTTCGCTATGCACATTCGGCCGAAATGTTCATGGAATATCTCTCCTGTTACCAGGATTTACTCTTGGCTAATGAAACTGGTCCAATTCATAAGTTCAAATCTCGCGTTGTTTGCATATATACACACACACAGAGAGACACATCTGTATATAGTTACATGTGAGGGTAGAAATGGGAATAACGTCGTTCAATGAAATTTATTTTCCTCTTAATAATAACCGAACGATGTTCGTTGATAATGAAACGGTGAAATTTCGATTGGATTACTGGGATCGTTGTAAATTTCCCTTCGTTATGTATCATTCAGAGTTGGAGTTAGATTTACTGTGTGTGCAGGTGGAGGTACAATCAGAGTAACTGTTCCGGAATAGGACAAGAAGTTTCTTCGAGGTTCTCGGGGCTTTTCCCACTACGTACTGGCCGATGTCGCTAACCAGATTTTGCTTCTACACGAGGTGTTAATGTATCTACGAAGCGAGAGACGGAGTACGTGGAGTGTGTGGGTGTTGGGTGGCGTTTATGGTCCTTGGGAGGTTAGGTGGATGTGAGACGTGTTGAGAAACTGGGGTGGACTTAGTTGGGTTTAACGGCGGGGAAAAAATGATCGTCGCTTCGAGGAGGAGATGACGAGGTGTTACGGGGTGTAGGTTGTTCTTGCGATGCTGTTGAAATTAGGAAAATATGAGTGAAGAAGTTTAAGGTAAAAGAAAGTTTCTCTGGGTGATCTGGAGGATTATTTCAAGATCGTTGACATTTTTCTTTTGGTTTCATTATTTTCACATTGTTCCATCGTAGGAATAACGTCGATAATCTTGGGACGAGCCTCGAGATGAACTTTGCGACACTTTCTCTTTCTCAACAGAAAGGATGACCAAATAAGGAATAAGGACTCGAAGTTCTTTTATTATGGAAAATCAATTTTCAGAAGCTGAATTATGTGAAATACTCCAAATTCGCGTCACATTACTGAAAATAAATTTCGAATCTTCAAATTACAATTGTATCCTGCATAAGTTTCCCCCAAATTTCCAAATACCTACCAAAACATTCAACTCTCCCCCTCTCTAGAGCGTTTCAAAATCGCATCCATGACCCTCGAACCCTCTTCACGGTTCCCCCGTAAATCCAGAGAATCACACGAAAAAATTTGTCAGTCCATAAGGACGTGTCGGGATTGTTCGTGGAAGTCGGTAAAGCCGTAAAATTATCGCGGTTCATCGAAAAAAAGGAGGGGCGAAGCGTATGATCCGGGCTTATCGCGAATATAGCGGGAGTCGGCGTTCGCGTGGCATGAATAAAAAGGACCCGCGGTGTGTGTAGCACAGGAGTAGGACGTGTAACGGGGTTTCGGATGGAATAAGCCCAGATGTATCGGACGCTGGCTCTCCGGAGAACGCGAAATCTGATCCTCTTCGAACGATATTTGCGCTTCCGGGTATTTCCTTCCCCCTCCCGACATCGCGCAATCGGATTTAAAATGATAGGAAAGCTTGCACAGGCCCATGGAAATGCGCGGTTATTGCTCATATCCGAGTAAACCGGCTTCTACACCAGCTCGCGTGCCATAGCCCATTCCACTAGCTGTGCCACCACAACTACCAACGTCTCGCGATTCGATTCTACCGTCGACCATTTATTTCCTTCCCCCCCCACCCCCTTTCGCCGTGATAAACGTGTGATTCTTTGCCGTGAGACGGCACGAGTGTGAGAACAGCGAGGAATTTAATGGACAGCTTGGAACTTATGGTCGACGTGGATATTGATGATGATGGGTGAGAGTGCCGAGGGAATCCAGTTATTCCCTTCGTTTCTGATCTTTGTGCCCGGAGTACATTGCACACTGTTGATGTTAACTCTAGGGCGGTCTTCGGGTCTTTTTTGACCCGGTGCTTTATTACTTTTTTGGTAACTTTTGTTGTTATCAAGTTTGTGTTTCTTTAACATTATTTCGAAGGTTTGTTATCTGAGAAATTGTTGCACGTAAGGTCTTTGGGTCTTTTTTGACCCGTCGCCTTCTCACTTTTTTGGTAACTTTGGCTGTTATCAAGTTTGTGCTCCTCCGACATTATTTCGAAGGTTTGTTGTCTGAGAAATTGTTGCATATAAGGCCTTTGGGTCTTTTTCGACCCAAGCATTAACAATCGACAAAACTGTCACAGACGAAAGCATTAAAAATTGAAAGCTGGAGTATTAAACCCGAAGGAACGATAGACGAAATTTATGTTTCTTCAAAATTGCTTTAAAGGTTCATCGTCTAGGTTCGTACAGCATACTGGTAACTAAAATGATTACACTTAAGGTCTCTGGGTCATTCTCGACCCAAGAATTAACAATCGACAAAACTGTCACAGACGAAAGTATTAAGAACTGAAAGCCGAGGAAATAGACCACACGAGGCAACGAGTACTCCGACAAAAAAGTACAACACTTTTTACCCAATTACCGAAGTCGAACAACAGAGTAGCATAAATTGACGTCGACCGATGAACTTCAGAACGGTCGTAATTCTCCAACAATTCCCAACATCCTACGAAACGAACTTCACCGTTGCCCCTGAATCTTCCGAACACCCCGCCGCGAAGCCACATCGCGCCACAATGTTCATGTATCTTCCGTTAAACCGACTAACAACCGAAACTTCCACCCCCAAGCCCGATCTTCAAGCTACACAACGCGGGGCACGGAGTTCTCCGTCTCGAAGTTATCGAATCGAACGACACTCTCTCTCTCTCTCTCCCGTCCGTTTCACCTGCACCTTCGTTATATTCGACGTATTGTTCGCCGCGCCTAATTAGAGGAATGATCGAGCTGTCGGATATAATCGGCGCGTGGCTAGCCCCGGTTATTATTTCGGAAATTGCTCGTCCCGGAAGTTTTAATTGCTCGATTACGACACCGCCGAACGATCGCAATCGAACGTGGCCCTCCATCTCGCTTTTCTCTCTACCGATTCGCATCGTTTCATATACAGTCTTCTTCGGTCCGTTCGAGAAACCGTTCCATTTTTCTCCGACGAAACTAATTTTCCGGGACTCTGCTGTGAAACGCTCACCTTCCAATCTTTCCGACTACTCTACGCTCTCTCTTCCTTCCTTCTTTCTCTGTTTTATTCGTTGTACCGTCGACACTGGCGGGAAATTTTGTGGAGAGAACATTAACCGCTAGTTGTTAACTAACCATCGTTATTTATTGGCGAACGGGGAACGTTCGTAGAGTATTGTACGGTTGAAATTGGGAAAATTGGAAGGAGAATGGAAATTTTATAGACGACTCTGTGTGAAACTGCGAGGCGACGTTTGCATCGTCGGGCTTAATGGTTAGGCAGATGTTCTCAACGAAGGTTGACTAATTTAGTAGGATTATTGCGGGGAAAGGATTCATTTTCAGTTTCCTTAGTGTTCGTTAATTTTCATAATTGATCCTCGAAAAGGTGCAATTCTGTTTAATTCTTCTTTCACTCTTCGTATCGCGCTGTTCTATTCTATCGCAAAAATGCAAGTCACAGAATTATAAATAAATGAATGTTCCTTAATTTTCACAAGTAATCCTGCGAAAAGTGCAATTTTCTTTAATTATTTTCCTTCACTCTTCACATTGCCTTATCCTTTCTGTTCTACTGCAAAAATGTGAGCCACAGAACTATAAATAAATGGCAAACTTATTTCTATACGCCTAGCAAATAAAATTGGTTAAAGTGAAAAACTGTTAAAAAGTAATTTCCACTTATTTCCCCCGCGAAAAACCATCAGCGAGCAAATTGCATAACGACAAGCAGCCCCGTATCT
Organism: Habropoda laboriosa; assembly: GCF_001263275.1. Lineage (NCBI taxonomy): Eukaryota > Metazoa > Arthropoda > Insecta > Hymenoptera > Apidae > Habropoda > Habropoda laboriosa. The sequence goes on from NW_017100262.1 coordinate 3,445,540, forward strand.
TTCATTACGCGGACTGATATTTCGTAGACAACGCGGGAACCGTGTGTATTTGTCTTTCTTCCATCGCGTCCCGGATTTATCTTCCGCAATACTGACGCGCATTCCTAAAGTATCTTCCTCCTCTCCTCCCGCATCGCGTCACGACCGCCACGTGTTTGATAGCTGAACTCATATAAAACATTCGCTCCCTCCCCCCTTATCACCCCTGTTTCCTGCAATATTTTATGCGAATTCTCGAGTGCTCTTATTTCGGTATAGCGAAACACCGCCGGAAATATTCTGGCAGCAGCCAGTGACTCTGGCAGAAGCGTTTCGGAATGTTCATTCCACCGACTCGACGTCGCGGACGTTCCTTTTAATCATATTTGTTCCCGCTGGTGAAAATCGTTCAAGATCCTGCTCACTTTATCCCGGATACTTTACCGGCCCCGTCCTTCCTTTTATCGCGCCTCTCCAGGAAAATCGCGCAACTCTCTCTCTACGATCGTTCGGGAAGACGAGATAACGGTCGTTTCTTCGTGTGTCGAATTTCATTCTTCTCCCTCCTCCAAAGTTCTCTCTTTATACGATTTCAAAAATCCAATCTCTGTTCGCCTTCTAATCATCGTCGTCTCGGTTTATTCGTATCCTCGAACCCGAACAGAGATCCTTTATCCCTCCGGTTTGATCGCTCCTCCTATCCGCGATCTAATAGCTCCTTAACCCGTTACTCGAATCGCTCCTCGGAGCGGAGGATTATTCGGGAACGGCGTTGCTACTCTCGCGGACGAATAAAACCGTGGTGCGGAGGGTAAATCAGATTTTACGTCCATTTTCGCTGGTAGCAAGCAGAGAAACTCGTTGATGAGACAGACAGCTCTCTAAACCTAAATACCGTTGCCTGGTTATATCTCTCCCTCCTTCCTCCGCACAGTTTTCCTTCCTCCGGTAGCTTTAATACCAGCTCGCAAATTCTCAATTATTCCGCGACTGTTCGTAAAAAGATGTCATTAAGAAAAGAAACTGAGGGAGAGGACGATCCTCGTTTCCCCCCACCGGACGAGAACGATGAATATAAAAGCACCCTCGTTGTTCCCATTAATCGATTTTGACCGGATGTTTCCGTCTATTCAGTAGCTCGAGGGTAAATGTTTTTCTTCCGTAAGACAGGCCTTGGAAGAAACGAGAAGAGAGGAGAGCTTGGTGTTCTCAGCTGCACTCTCTCTCTCTGTCCGTCTGCAGAAGCTCCTTTGTGCACAAATGTCCCTTTGTTCTCGCGTTCGTACGATGCAACGAAGTTCAAAAGGGGGATTCTCGCAATACGCCGTGCAATTCATTGTGTGCCCGGAATAATCCCGCTGCGAAGACGCTCCGATTCGCTCGCGTCCGCGCGAGCACCATAGCCTCTCTCCTCGTTCTACACTCTCTGGTTTCCTCCCCCGTTGATACGGAATTTATATTTCATGCTACAGTCGTCCGCGGTTTCGATGTTTCATCGGCTACCATTAATTCTCGGGGATTCAAGCTAGCCGCGATTGTTTCGCGGGAAACGTACGCGTACGTCTCTCTCGCGCCGCGACATGCTTTATGGGGCCTGTTTTCGCACGTGAGAACGTATCCCTGCGTCGATTCAAACTTCACACAAGTTTCAAGTTGTTTTCAAGGGGGGTTATTCACAAAGGCTTCCATCTCTCTCTCTCTCTCTCTATGGCAGAGCAACGGGCAATTTTCAATGTTTCTCTCCTTTCTTTTTTTTTAGAGGATCTTTTGTGTACAAGTCTTTGTAGGTTGATGGCGTTGCTAGTTTTTGTTGCTCTGGGCAACTGGGGAAAACTACACTCCGTGTATTTTTAAACGAGGAATTCTGCGCGATAGTTGTTTGAACACACGTTACTTTATATAGCCGGTACACAACTTTTTTACGCTTGAAGAATTGTCGAAGAGAGGAGAATAATTTTTGGAGAATTTTTAATAACTTGAGAATTCCGGTATCATACGCAGAAACACAGAGACACTTGTTTCCGTTGATATCTTTTTTATCTAGTTTTCTGTATATAGTTTCATAACGCAGCAGCCATATTACAGAGAGCAAGCACGAGGAAAACGTGGGAGAAACATTCTTGGAACTACTGGTTGTATATACATATGTGTATACGGTTACGAGAGAAATATTTTTGTTGCTTCTTTTTTTCTAATTTTTTTATACATCGTTCTAGCTGCGCGAATCTCGCATACTTTTCTACAGTAGTTTCGGTACTGTACCGGTATTTAAGAAAAATCCAGGAGAAACCAACTTGAAAAAAACCTTCACCCTCGACGGGGATTCGAACCTGGGCCGACAGATTGAGAAGACAAGTACTCTACCCGCTGGACCAACTCGCTCTTCACGAATCTCACTCTGATTTTACCCATGTATATCACGTTTCGTAGTCAACTTCCAACTCTCAAAGCCTCTGGCAATCCCCTATAAAACAAGCGTAAACCGTAAAATAAAGCTAACAAGATATTCTATCCATGGAAAATTACATTTTCAAACTTTCACGCAACACGTTCGCACGCTTGCATTCAGCCTCGCCAAGATTACCTTCGCCCAACTTTCTTCCAGGGATTTCTCCTCGCTAACTCCAAACACACAACCGCCTCTACAAATCCTCCCCCCATTTTTTTTCTCCCTCCCCTCGCCTTGGCGTCGTTCAACCAGCCGGAAATTATTATTATCGTCAGGTAGAGAAGCCACGTTACGCAAAGATGCGTCGTTTGGAATTTCCGGTCGCAATTAGCCGAGAAATTCTCGCTCTCTCTGTGCTAGCACAGGGCTTGACCGTATTGAATGGGTGCGCGAGGCAATTCGCGTTCGTACGTGACAAAGCATACGTCGAGGCGAGGTATGAAAATGCAGCCGGAGAAAAGCCGATCCTAATCCAATACGGCCGCGTGTCCATGGAAACGCCTGCTTCCTGTTACGCTCTATGCGTTTCCCTTTAACGTCGTTTCAAGCCGCGATTCCACCGGCGGCGCTAGTATCGCGTTAACGAGCCAAACCTTGAAGTGCGCAATCGGTTCAATTGTTGCTCGATGTCCCGTTATTCACTGTGAAATAATCACCTGTTCCGGTGAATTTGCTCCGTTAATCGACTCGTTTCAGTGGCACTGTTATGCCGAACAGGGGACTTGAAAAATCCAACACTCGTTTCACGAAACAATGGATGAAGGAAACGGATAGTGAGGATAGGCGGAAAAGGAAAGGTCGAGGGCGTTTTTCGTCCTGGGCCGCCTAGTGGACTCGTGTCAGTGAGGATTTTTAGGAGGCCCGTGCCTTGGACGCGGGAGGAACTGGAAGGACTCAGGTCAGAGGTTACATATGTAGGAAACAGTGTCGGAACGTACAGACTCGTAGAATTTTTGGAAGGTATAATTACGATAAAGTGAACTGTTAATCGCTTCGCCAAAAAAGGATACGTCTTCCTATTGTTTTCGCTGGTTATATTGTAGGAATCTAGGGAAAAATTTTGAGGTACCCAACGGGAATCGGACACCTTCGACTTGGCAAGCCGAGGCTTTGCCCACTACGCCAACAACTTCCTCTCTATTTTCCCTTGTCGACTTCCTACAGTATTATCTCTCTCTCTTTCTCTCACGCACTCTCTCTGCTACTCGCATCCATGCCTCGCATTCGCACAATCACACTCGCACTTGTTTAATAACAACGAAGGCAGAAAACCGTGGCCTTCCGAGTTCGTTGCTCTCGCTTTGTCTATTTGTGTCGCGGTTCTTTCCGTATGATCGGCCCGCTCCGGTCATTGACCTCCTACGTACATATACAAACAGAAGCCTTTATGAGGACCAGCGAGAACTTGCGGTTAGTCCGCTCCTCAGATGACTACAAAATCTTTATTTCCCTTAACCAGATATACTCTTCTTCAGGAGTGACTCTCGGAGTTACAAGTTTTTCGGGGTTCTCTACCCCGAGAAGGTCTCGAAGGTCTCTACTTCAGAGGATGATCCGCGGCCTGAAAGTGTCTTTTTCTACTTCCGATTTGTGTGGGTGGTTAAAATTCGTAAAGGAGGGAGGTCTGTGTCAGAGTTGGAGGATAAGTCAAGAGGAAAGTATGATTTGATGACAAACAAGATAGGAAAAGAAGGAAGAAAGAAAGTCTATTGGACTCATCGTTATCCTAGCAGCACGAAACCATCCTTCCTGGAGTAGGACCGCGTTCGACGAGTACACGTTTTAACGAGAATTTCCAAGAGATTTCAGGGTAGAAAGAAACAGCTACCGATCCCTCGAGGAAATTACCATTTCATCCGCGAGGAACCAGTCGCGGTTTGAATACAACCGGGGAAAAACACGCGCATTCAACCGGTTCGAATGCAGGCCACGGGTGAAAAAGCCTCGGAGCTTTAATTATAAAAATTACTCGAACGAACAGGAACAGAGAGAGGGTGGAAGGCAGGGGCGGAAAAAAAGTGGCGCTCGTTTTTTCGCGGTTTCGCGACGAGGACTGGCCTTTCGTATGCGACCGTTCAGCCCGGGTTTTATCAACTGGAATACGTTTAATCGTACGCTTAATTGTTTACACGTGCCGCGTTTTTATGCTAGCAGCCAGCCACGGCTGCGTAATCGTACATACGGATTTTCATTAGACCGATGAATTTTAATGGTCTTCCTGTTTCTGTCTTTCTTCCCTCTTTTTTTTTCTCCTTTTTTTTCTATACATTGTACAAACGCGGAGAGAGGTCGATTTCGTTTAGTAGATGCGTTTTTCGTTTATTGGTTTCCCGGTGTTTCACAGCGCGGGTCGAATGGTAATTCGAGCGGGAAGAGGGAAATTTCCGAAATTAATCGTCAGATTCTCCTGTTAATCCAGCGGCTGGCGAACGTTTAAACCGCGATGCAGCTCGGTTTCGAATCGCTGCAACTCAGTTTGCGAACTCCATCGCGTCTTTGCTACGATGATCGCGGTATAATTAGCGAGTGTTTCGCGGCCACGGTTGCGCGTCTCAGCTTCCGCAACCGAATAATTAATTCTCGCGCCGCGGGAAAGCTCGTGCAATCTTTGGAAAATTCCCGAGAGCAAACGGGGAACCGCGTGGAGTACTTGAAACGACGATGCGTTCGATGTTCAGCATCGGAGGACCCGAAGTTTTCGTACGGTAGACGATGAAAAACCACTGGGTGGCCAGCAGAGGTGATTAAACTTGCGGAATATGCTCGGGATCGTTCCACTTATCATCTCCAGCTGTTCCACATACTTGAACATATACGTGTAGTTGATACATCGCGACAATTCGGTTAGCAGCAACTTCTCCAGTTACAGAAGCTAATGACCGGCAATCTGTAGCCGCGACTGGCGAAAAGTTCGCGCGGTCTCGTTATCGATTGGGCGTAATAGGCACTTTATACTTTCCGGCTAGCGTATTTACGAGCCATAAAAGCGGTCGTAGGACGTGTCAAGAAAGAGAGACACACCGGACCCTGTAAATTTCACGAGTGGCCTGGAATCGTTCTTTGTGAACTCCGAGCGCAGTTTGCCGCTTTTGGCCGCGCAATATCGCGAAATGAAAGCAGCCAGACGGCGGAGACGCGCGGCTGGACCAGCACACGTACTTACTTCTTCCTCGCGGTGTTACTTTCTTGGATGTCTCTCAAATTTTCCTTTTTCTTTGGTGGTACACGCTCGTGAGATACGGTTGAAAATTGCGTTCACCGAGGATTCAAACACGGTGAGATATCGATAAAACGATTAACTCGACTGAAATTACTCGAATACCTGAAATTTATACCTCGCAGCAGGTATGACATATTGTCCATGAAATTGATAATTCAAATCAAATATCGTGTCTAGTCCTCTCTCTCTCTCTCTGCAACTAGCTCTACGCGACGGATTACAATTCGTCTAATTAAATCCGGGATTCGTGATAATATAATGCCATCCATCAAACCTGGAATAGCCTGGCTGATTAACCAGTTCCCTCTACCACTGATACCGGCTATAAGGGGTTAATGAATTTGATTAACGAGCAGACCAGCTAAAACACGCGTGATTTGGAACGTATCAGCTCGACACTCGACTCGGCTTAGAAAGTCGAGTAACAGAGAGCCCCTCTTCTCATCTCATTGTCACGGATGTTTGCGTTCGGTTCAATACTACTCTCTCTCGCCAGTTAACGTCGAATAAAACACACAGGCACGGTTCTACCGATCGGGGAGAAACGTTATTATCGTTATGAGGCGATCGTTGGAAAAATGTCTCGGTAAACTGTCGACCTAGCCCAGTTCAATATTGACGTTGCTCGTGTAACTCCCTTCGATTCTATGTACTGAGAGGAGTGAAAAGGGGAGAGAGAGAAGAGAAGAGAGGCGATCAACGCGATCAGGCCTCAGGATTTAGTTGGTAGAATTTGCCAAGTCGGTCTTAGCCAGATTCGCAGCTGTTCGAGCGTAGAAGAGCCGGTGGAAATGGAATAAAGGACGAGGATGTCTCGATTTCCATGGTAACCCTTGTTTCTCTCTCTCCCTTTGTCTTATGACGGGAGGCCAACTTTGATCTCAAGCCGGAGAGATCCAGCATTCCGCTACAATGACCATCTTTCCATTCTCTCGCGAACAGGCAACCCTCGCTCACTCTCGATTACATTACCCCAAAATGCGGAAGGGTTTTCTCTCTCTTGCTTTACAGACGCCTGTTTCGAGTATTCATTTCACCTCTCGCGGGATATTTTCTTGAAAGAATAGGGATAGTGCGCTTTGGTGAGAGAATTTAGCGTTGGACGATTTTTGCTGTACAATTTAGCCAGGCTGTGGATGAAACCGAGGCTCTTTGTTGGTGTATTTATTTTTTTGTTAATACTAGAGAATTCCTTGTGTGGTTTGTATCTAGTGTGGAATACACTATGCTTTGAAGAAGGCTCAAATTTTTTGTTGGTTGGTTTGAAATTTGGATCGAACTCCAGGAAATCATCCTGCATCAGCTTGAAGAATTTTCTTTTTATGGTAAGGATGCCTAATTTTTTGGAGAAATTATCGCTTAATTGAAACACTAAAGAATAGAATTCAGAAGAGATGAAAATTCGACAAAGAAAAAACCACATTTTTCTTTTTTTATTATTCGATGACCCTCGGGGATTTGAACCCTGATCCATCCCATTTGTAGTCAAGCACACTAGCCACTTAGCCACCGAAACATACACTCAACCATCCCTTCTACAGCTACTTCTATCATCTGATTCTCTCCTCTATCACCAGAAACGCTATATTCAACGCAATTGCCTTTCAATATTTCTCCCGCAAGTAATAAATTTCAACTTTACAACACTCGCTGGCTGGGAACCTACTTTATGAAATCGTTTGGTTCGCAATTCGGTGGGGGGAAACGCAGAGAGAAACTTCGGGCCATTTAATTACTCACGCCTAAATGGAGTTACAAGACGACTTTAAAAACACAGATCAAGTTCTCCGGTGTTCGTGGCACGCTTCGTTTCGAGATTTTTCCCGGGTGCTTCACGGCAGTTTTAATGCGGGGCGATCAGCGGACTCGAAGTGGATTTGCGATCGTCCGGAAATTTCCTCCTCCTTGGTTCTCGCGCGGAAACTAAGAACAGAAAGCGATCGTTGTAACGAGCTGGAAAAACTTTCGAAGAGCCCTGGCGTAAGTTCGGATTATCTGGATGGTTCCAATTTCAATACAATGCTCTCGCCTCTCTTAATGCCTCCTCTCTCTCCCTCCTCTACCGACCAACTTTCGCCGATCCTTCGGCTGGAAGCGGAATGGAAACGCGGAGATTATGGCCGGCATCTTTTTCCGCTCGAGAATACGCGAACGAAAGCGATTACTCGGTAATCCATGCTCTCCGTTTAGCACCAGACACTTCGACGGAAATAATCTTGTTCGAGGAACGGTGAAATTTTGGAGAAACACTTAGCCTCTTGTTTCAACTTTCAACACCCGTTATTATATTCGATATTTCGTCGTAGTCGACGTTACTGAGTAATTAGGTCATCCTGTAACTTCCATTTTTGCACCGAAATTTCGGTCAATATTTCAAACACACGTGCCTTTAAATTTGATGAAAAAACGTAAGCACCTACACGTTCCACAAGTTCTTCCAATATATTTGGTGGAGCAATTCCATCGTCGTTATAAAAATTTTTGGCTTTTTATTAAAATATTTTTCGATTGCTGCACGAACTCATGGGACGATTGAATACTTCGAAATTTTAGTGAGCTTTGTATAGAATAATTTTATTTGATTCAATATTTCAGAAATAAATTCTGGATAGATTAAATTCTTAGAGACTTCTCCTTTTCGTTAAGTTCTCAGATAAGAGAACAATCCTTATTTCATGGCCAGAGATCCTCTCAGGACCATATCTCTGAACTTTTAGGCGACACACCGTTCAGCCAGCTGCCATCCTCAAAGCACACTCATGTTTCTTGCAAACAATCGATTCCGAGACACCAGATAGCTATTGACTTCGTGTCAATAGCCGTTGCTGGATGTTCTGGATTGCATATCCTTACAGGACCCTGAATTATTGCACACAAGCGAAACAACGTTAGGTAATCTGTCTTTAACGATCCTTAAAATTCGTCGTAGCTAACGAAACACGAAATTCTGCCAAATCTGAATGGTTGAATATTTTCAAATACTCGACGATTCATGGAATCTTACGAGACCGTCTAGTAATTACCCAAGGCGGTCACAAAAGAATACTCCTCGAACAAATCTAGATTCCACTTCTCGGTGAATCAACATTCAAATTGCAGCCGGTGCACCGAGCAAACAGTCCCAGCTGCTGCTAGGGTCAACCAACTCGCATTCACCTACTAATGAATCTGATTAGACGAACGTACTAATCTTCGTCCACGATTCTTCATCCACTCCCGGTCTCTGTTGCAATTCTGCAGGCAGGAGTTCTATCTTCCAAAGTAATCTTTACAGCGTTTGACTAGTTCTTTCGCGATCCTCGCGTAATTTAATCTTCTGAGATATTATAGTGGGAAATATTTTCAAAAGAAGGGTGTTTCTCGTTTAGCACTGCTAATTCCAAATTTCGCCGAATTCGCAACTTCGGTTAGAAAATTTTCCATAAAAAATCCTAAAACTACTGCTATTTGTGAGTAAAGAAGGTTGAAATAATTCGTGACTTTTTTGGACGATTGACACGTTCGCTGCCACCGACGCAGCATATGCGGCCCATACTCTATTTCCTACCGTGCTCTAAATTTCAGGCGGCAGCGACCGTGTCAAGTTAAGTAACTTCGTGCTCATACTCCTTCAAACAGCGAATCTGTTAAGAAACAGGAAAAAAATCGAGGGAGAGACTTATCTCCAAGAATTCTTCGAAACGGTAGATTCGTCGCTCCGTTGCCATAAATCCCCGAGTTACTTTGCAATATACACGCTTTAACAAACTCCATCATCTTCTCTCTGGCTGACTGCACGTTTTCACGTTCCACTAGGCCAGATTGCGCCCAGAGAGTACATCGAGGATGGAGAGAGAGAGAGAGGAGACTGACTGAGCACACGAGCTTCTCTAATAACAAACGAGCGTTGCACACGCATGATCGTGACAGACGCGGACATATTGCACGCGTACGCACGCACACGTCCGTCGCGCACGGAGGAATTCGATTCACAGAGCTGAGGCTGGCTGTGTACAACCCCACGTCGCGTCCCTCTGATCGATCGGGACGAACGAAAGCCCCGGATGTGCCAGCCAGACCCCGTTTCGTTTCGACCAGCCTGCTGCTGCCGCTGCCTGGCCACCGCATTTAATTTATTCCCTTGCTTCCTTTTCCCTCCACCCACACCCACCTGACACATCCCTCCCCGCCTCCGGCGAATTTCGATGTCGATGCATGTTGTACGTGACGCTCGTCTGCTCCCGGTAATCTTGAGCTTTGTCGCGTGGCCCAGGCCTGATTGGAAACGGCCTGGCCGATACGCGAACGTGACGATACCCGTGGAAATTATGCCACGATTACTTTTCACGAGCATTCGTCTCCCGTGACGGGAGAATTATTCAACGGGTGTAATTTCCTGTTGTTCGATAACTCTTTCGGCGGTAACGGGATAGCTGGTCTTGTGGTGTTTGTTGGAACGGTGGGATTCTTGCGCAGGTGGGTCATTTGGGGATGTAGGTGTGCTTGAGGAGGTGCTGGAGCGGAGAATGGGAGTGTAAGGGACAGAGTGGGTGAGATTAGGGTGAGAACGAAGGGTGCGTGGCTATTGAAGGATTTTGGGTGGGAGTGAATGTTTTTTAAGGATGAAGGGAATTGAGAAAGAGAGAGGCTTGTGCAGGTCAGTTGGTAGTGAGAGTCAGAGTTTCTGAGAGAGCACCGAGTGTTGGAGTTATGGTGGTTGGTTATGGAAGGAAAGAATAAGGAAAAGGAAAGAAAGATGGCCTAGTGGACTAGTAAAGCTTGTGCAGGTCAGTTCTTAGTAAGCGTCCGAGCTCAGAGTTGATAGTTCAAAGCATCGAGTGTTGGAGCTATGACGGTTGGTTACGGAAGGAGGAAATGAGGAAAAGGAAAGAAAGATGGCCTAGTGGACTAGTAAAGCTTGTGCAGGTCAGTTCTTAGTGTCAGAAAGCATCAGAGGTCAGAGTTGACCGTTCAGAGCATCGAGTGTTGGAGCTGTTGACTGTTGACTATGGAAGGAGAAAATAAGGAAAGAAAAAGAAAAATGTCTTAGTGGACTCGTCAGAAAGGCCACCTAGGATATCCATACCTTAGACTCAGGTCAAAAGTTGCATGCAGGGTGTCTAAAGTATTTTTGTACAACTTTCTAACGAAGCTTCGCGAGGACTAGCGAGAAAGTTCAATACACTGTCCCTCTAGTGGCGGACCCCAGGAATTACAGCCAAGAGAGTTACAGTACAGAACATCTATTTTCTATTATTTCCAATTTTTCGAAAGTAAACCTGTTCCTAACTTAACATTCCTGCACCAAGACGACTTCAAAAAATTCTTCACTCGAAAATCACCGAGGGGTATAAAGGACATCCAACTTCTCCCGGTCTATTCCATCTAAACTGTCGATAAAGCAATTCCTTAAATTCACCGAACCGCAAAACGCTCCCAGCTCTCACTATCAATATCGACAATTCCACCGGATCACTTTTTCGGCTAGTTTCTGTTCGCGATTGCTTCGTTATCTGCGAGTAACAACCAGGCCCCATTGCCGATTAGACAAACGAGCGTAATATACCCCGGAAACATCGACAGCTTTTCCGACCCGTGCCGATTTGTTACCGGGCCATTTCCCCCCCGGTTCAAACACCGCGATATCTAATAGATCTTCTCACCCTGTGTACGCGCGAAATTTCAACCGTTCACAAAACCCCTCTCTCCCTTCCTTGTTTCACTCCAATTCTTCTCCTCCCTTCCCCCGTTTCGACCTTATTTCTCCGCTCTCTTCTACCCACGAAGACGGCAGCGGCCGGCTATTTCCGTTGCCAGTTTTCACCGGGCAGGAAACTTTTGTTCGAAATTTTTTGCGCCCCACTTTTTTCTCTCTCTCTCCGACCAACTCTCTCGCGGGCAAGTTCGGAGAAAGAAGCCGCTTTGAGCGGTGCACGTTAATCCGGGGGAAAAAGTTTGACGTCGGATACGTATAGTTGGTACAGTTTCGGTGGATCCTCCTGACGAGTTTCCAGCTTCGAGGATTCGTTTAATCTACCGAGGAGAAAAATTTCCTTTCTAATTAAATTCTGATTAATCCTGCCTACGGTGATCTTGTTCACCGGGTGAAATAGAAAGACGGAGCTTGTCTCTGTGCGTGTGTTTGTAGATTATTAATTAATCGGTCGGGTCTTAGGCTGTTCGAGGGAATTCCGTGGGAAAATACGGAATTAGGAGCGGTTCGAATCAGCAGCCAATATTGTCGCGGGGAATGTCCCCGACACGTCCCTACTGCTATTAGTAGAACAGGACCTAATTGTTTCCGTGTGCCTATTACCAGTAACCCAATTAAGAAACGCTCCTATAAACGTACCGTGTACCACGAACACCTAATAACGAGCTCTACGGTGTCCAGTGGGAATTTGCCCACGCACAGTGTCGCTTATTAAAAGTGTCTCTACCTGGGGAAACAGGAATTTTCAACAACGTTCGATGAGAATATCGATTCACCGGTCGAATGAAAAATTCTACTTCTCCCATTTGCAAAATTAATAAGTCTACTGCGTGACTTCTTTTCAAAAATTACAAAAATCCTTCCACGGGAAACGAAAACTCTTGCGTGAAAAAAAAAAAAAATGAGAAAAATCGTCACGTCGAATAATGTGAATCAGCGGAGGCGAATGGCACGTTTGTTGTTCCAATGAGAAATGAAAACGGACGAATTCGTTATGTAAATGAGGGCGAATTAAAGAGCTGGCCAAATAATTTTCCATACAGAGCTGGACCTGAAAAACTGTGGAAATTCATCGGGGACGACGTGCATCGGGATATAAAACAAACTTGGTGCATAGTTTCACCGCGAATTGAGCTTTCGAAGCTGGGTTTCGCCGCAGATCAACACACGTACACACGTGTAAAAGTGACCGCGTGTAGGTGCGTGTTGATTAATTCAACAAGTACCTAATATTCGTAACCGTGTGACCTTTTTCGTAAAGTTGACGCGACAACGATTTTCTCTATCCGGTTGGAAAAGTTTCGTCTCAACAGACGACGATCAAACCGACGTACACGCACAAAATAACAAGGTTTACCGCGGAACTTTTTTCCATTAAGGGAAACGGCAAACGAACGAACGGTTCACTTTACTCCTACCGTCTCGTTTTCCCCTAAGGGGAAACCGTTAATTTACGTAAAACGTTGCCAGAAGCCGGCTAAATCGGACGGGATTACCGGACCAACGTTAAAGCCTGGGAACGACGGTTCGATCGTGACGCATCGTGGCTTTCGATGGCTGTCTCTTCAGTGTCTTTGCCTCTCCTGTGTTTGTAGATTAAGCGATTGCCCGTGTTTAGAGTTCAATTTGTCGATGAAGAAACCCACCGGGGGAAATATTACCTTAATTTAAGGCTCTCGTCACGGTGTTCTCTTTTAGGGAGTTTGTTGTTTATGTAATGTAACGTAATGGATTCCAAATTGAGACCAATTCTTGTTCGAGTACTCAAGTAGGATAATTATCACGAAACATTGGCGATGAAAGGGTTAAATATTCCAAAGGGGATTATTTTCGTTAGCTTTGTGGATGAGAAATTTTTTGTCTACTTAATGAAGGTATTTTGCCTCTCACTGGTCACAAAAGTATTTTTATTACCTTCGGAGATGAGAAATTTTTTGAGTATATTTAAAAATCTTGAATTTCAGTGTGTTTTCAGTGAAAAATGGAGGTATTTCCGAGTCAGAACGCAGTCCTCACGTCTAACCTAACGCTGTCTCATAATACAGCAGCAATAGATCAGGATTTTCAATAGTGAAGTTTGAAAGATCCGCGAGCTTACATTCTCGTATCGATAAATTTCTGCTTGTCGTGTTTGTTCACGTGGAAGCAGAGAATCCAGCTTCCTGCTGTTCCAAGTGAGAAGCTTCATGGTGTCCAGTTGACAGTGAAGCTTCCTCGTTGAATGTACCACTATGCGCGATATTCCAAACGAACAGACAACTGTGTGCTCCCTTTCGTACATGAAGGATACGTAATGCAACTGTAGAATAATTTCAAGAAATAATTGATAGCGTTACCAACGATAATATCAGTTGGAACGTTTTCGAGTGAATCGAGAGGTGTGGGATTTATCAATCCGTATTAAAAGGAGCAGAACGAATTCACGGAGAAAAGCGGATCGAGTTTAGACGCGTTGGTTTCAAGTGATTCAACGAAAAGCTTACAAATTTCTCTGATAACAATAGGTGATTCCCCTGGCTTTGGTAGCGCAGTCAATGCTTGGATAAATGGATTTAGCGGTGGCGGAACAGGTTTCGAACAAAGCTGCTTTGAAGCTTTGTCGTATCGCCGGTATCGCCTGATGCTTTCACTTTGATTTTGTCAAACCTTGCTCCTGTCACGATAGAGCAGTTTCAAATTCGAACGTTACTTACACATCTTTCATCCCTATCCTTCAAATATTCCTCCTATCCACTCTGGCTATCGTTCACAATTTTTAACCAAACTTCATTATTCTCCCCTTTAATTTCGTTTGCTTCAACTGTTAACAATATTCTCTTCTAACGAAGTTCCAAGTTAAAAAGACTGATCCTTCGAGCAGCTTCTCCCAACTGTTCAAAAACCGCTCGTCAAAACTCACTCCGGGACGGAACACCGTGCAACTTAATTACGTTAATGGAAACACGAGAGAGAGAGAGAGAGAGATCCAGGAAATCTGCGCGGCGATTAGTAAATAAAACGTTTGCCCACGGATAACGTGTTTCCTTTGTCGTGGTAAGAATGCAGGGTGGAAATAATGGTGGGCCATTAGTCAGCATCAAGCGGCGGCTGACTTATAATATATATCCAGCGTTGTACTTGGCCCACCATTCAGCGTTGACACCGTGTCACCGTCAGTGCGTGACATAACGTTCAACGCACATTGACCGTGTAACTGTAACACGCTGTAAGCCTCTCTCTGGCCCGGCCCCTGTGTGCGCCTGTAATTCACCTGGACAGTAACGTCGTGGACGGTTAACGTTAGAACAACAACAACAACAACGGGGCGACGCGGTTTGAAATGCAACGAAACGATACTCTATGACCGGAGCAACGAGGGAAACCGCGTTAAAGCCAAGGATATTCGTAATATTCGAATCGCCGGGGCTTGCGTTCTCCCCGCCGCTTGGTGATCTCGTTATTGCAGGATTACTGCCAATATTACGAATGTACACATTACTACTCCCCACTCCAACCCCCTCCGTTTCTCACTGATGTCGGCCTTACTAATTGTTACGTGTTACGCGATATTATGCATACATCGCGTACTCCCCGCAAGTGTATATCCCCTACTTCTGCGAGGATTACAATAAATCCTGAACAATTTCTCTCTCTTGCTGTATCGCGATAACCACCACACCAGAGGTACAACCACGCTTTTCTCTGGCTTCCTGCTGCTCTCACTTGCTCTCTCGATTTACCCGCACGCTATTTCCACCGTTTTCTATATATGTCGTTTCACATTTTTTCTCCATTTTTGTTTTGTTGTCTCTGCTTTCGCGGTGCACGCGTGTTTGCGTATGAATGTTTTTTTCTGGAGTTGTGTTGTTATCGTCCTTTTATATTTTCCCTTTTGTTTTTCTTTTATAGTACCGGTTTCATTTTTTGGAAGGTACCATTTCTCGTTGGATAGGAGTAGAAATTTTTAAGTGTTGCTTTTGTTTTCGTGGTGTTTCTGTTATGTAGACACTTCAGGTTACATGGGAAGTATTGTAGAACACTTCTCAAGACTTCTTGAGATTCAATATACACTCTAAGTCATTTCACTTATCGTATTTTTACGGTGCTTAGAGTGATGGAAGGAGAAGGAAAGTGGGCTGTCAGTAAGGCTCATTAGACTCAGCTTAATAGTTGTATATATAGGAACGAGAGTCTTAGCGAGCACCAGCGAGAAAGGTTAACGTTTGGTCAGTTCGTCCCTCTAGCGGTGGAACGGTAGAAGCTACACGTTATTCAAGTTAAACTACGTTCTACCTCTGCTCTATACGAGCAGAAATTCCATCGAGCTAGAAAATGTAGTAGCTTGTCGCCTGAAACCACACTTCGAAACCGATTTCTTCGTACCTAATCCGGAGATTAGACAAACGAACCTAGGGCAGAGTTGGACGTCCCGATTGCAGCTTTTCGGAGATTTTCTGAAAGCTTTACCGCGAGTGTATCTGTAGACTGGTCCGCCACATTCGGTTCACGAGGAAATTCAATCGTTTCACTCGGAACTTAGTAGAAGGAAGCTCGTTTCGGCTCATTCACGAGCCGGTTCCCGCGGATCTGGTAACACCGCAGCTCAGAACATCACGTCAATCGACTACCTGTGGATACGTAATTCTTCAACGACGTCCTTCGCCTCGTTTATGAGGAGGAAGCTCGCCCGACGAATTTTCACGAGCTCCTTTCACCTGCTCTTAATGACGAAGTGAATGAAAGAAGGGTTGTGTGGTTACAATGAATTTATTTTTGAACTTAACAGAATGGAAGAGTAATGGAAAAATGGAAGTGATCTGAATGGAAAATTTTTCTTTGCACACTTCTGAAGAAAGAAGGGAGGAAATAAAAGAAGAGAAAATCTTGGGAAATTTGACAGTGCATTCGGTCGAAAGTTTAGGACTTTACGAATTCAAACAGACACTTAGAAAAAAATTAAAAGACAAATGGAAGAAAGTGAAAGTTGGGGAAATTGGAAAAAAATTCAGACACATTTTTGCAAGGACTTCTATAGCGATATTTGATATTGGAATGTGTCTTCTGACGTTTCTTGATATTCAGTAGAGTATCGTTGTACTTTTTGGAACTTTTTAACACATTGGATTAAATTTCGTGGACGAATTTTTACAAGTTTCTTGGAGTAGTTTCTCTTGAGTTTCCTATTAGAGGAGTCAAGTCGAGTATTAATTGTTTCTTTATAGAATGATAGACAGTTGGAATTGGTGATTGGCCTATGCAAAGTTGCACGAACAACAATCGAACAGAGTATATAGTTTGAATAATATCGCGATTTGCAACACTAATCGCGCCTTATTCCATTATTCAAAATATCTGCTGACGTTCGATTCCCTCCAGTGCATCCGTACACGTGTTCTACAGATGTTTCGCCCATCGAGGATCCCGAATGACAAACGCACACCTATTGACGCATTGCCCTGCACCGTCTGCCCGATATCGCCACGCTGGAAGCCAGTTTCAACGCAATTTTCCATAAAACTGGACCTAACCCAACTCTCCCGCCTCTTTCAATACCAAACTCTTCAATAATAAAATAGACATATTCTTCGAATTTTTAATCAATTTTTCATATTTTCCTCCAGATGTAATTCTTCAGAAATCTCTTAAATTTGCTATCGTCAATCATTCTCAGAAATGATTTCTTATTATCCAACCTAATCTTCGACTAGAGTTATTTCCCTATTTAACTTTTTGGTGGCTGAATTATTTCAGTATTTAATTTTTTGGTAGCTGAATTATTTCGCTATTTAACCCTTTCGTCTCTGAATTATTTCACCATTTAGCACTTTCGCGATAAAATTCCTCCTTTCCAAAGAATTTCTCGTTCATCCATCGACGATCATGCCTGTAACGGATGCTAAATTGAGACGAATTTTTGTTTGACTACTCAGCTGGAATATATATGTACGTCTGACTGGTCGCGAAAGGGTTGAAGAAAGAAAATTCTCCTCCGGAGAATTTTTCACTGTAAGTGAAAACAACCGATACAGATACGAACGATTCGAGAACAACGTTCGATCATAACGTGAGCCATTTGAACCGGAGGCCATAAAAGGGTGGAGAGGCCGCCGAGGTGAAAACCAGCGGCGTGACGCGCGCGACCAACAGGTGCCGCGACGACAGAATTTTTCCTTGTCGAGAATTTCACTCGCGAATTTCCACCCTCTCCGCCCCTCTAACAACACACTCCTCCACGCTCTCCTCGATACACACGATTGTTTGTTTGTTTTTTTCTCTTTCTCCTTCCCCGGGATTTATTTCCATCGAACGTCGCGCGCGCGTCGATGTCGATGGTCGTTTTATCGACGCTTAGAAAAAAAAAAAAAAAAGGTGAAATAGGGCGCCGTTAATGATTGAACTCCGGCTGGAAAAATTCTCGGGATCAGGCAACTCGATTCTTCTGTTCGCGGTGCGCCTTTTTTATTGGCCTCGCTGATAATTGGATACAGCTTTGTTGCTCACCGATACAATATTGAAAGTTCAGCTATATCGACGGCTTTTTTTATCGCGACAGAGGATCCTTTTTATACGGCGGTTTAATTGCGTGTTTTTGGAGCAATCGACGCTCGGTTTACTCTCGTGGTCGGTCGTTTTTATTTTCGTTTAATTACAGTTTCATTTCGTCGATCTTTGAGGAACGGAAATTGTTTTGATTAGTTTAAGATAGAGGGAGGAAGGAGGTTCAAATTAGAAACGTGGAATGGAAAGGAGGATTGTAATTTTTTGAGGATCTATTTTTTATTCGTACAACAGGACACGCGACTTTAATTTTCTTTCACTTCAATATTGAGTCACAGTTGTTCCTTTTTCTGCTACAATATTAAATTTCCCTCTTCGTGAAATAAAAATGAAGCTCTCATCTCCCAAACAATAGAAAATTAATACAAAAGTATATGGTACCAGGCATCACAGTAAATATAAAAAAAAATTGAAGCTATCAAAAATATCATATTTTTCAAAATTTCAAATATCTAAACACAGTTTCCAATGAATTTACAGTTTCACGAATGAACATTTGCCAAAGGATCGTATACTATTATTTATTCCTTTCTTTGCCATAATATTAAATTTCTCTCTTCATAAAATAAAAATATAGCTCTCATCTCCCAAACAATAGAAAATTAACCCCCCCAAAAATACGGTCCCAGATATCGTAGAAAATGTGAACCAAATTTGAAACTATCAAAAATATCATATTTTTCAAAATTTCAATTATCTAAAAACAGTTTCCAATGAATTCACGAGTCAACATTGTGTCAAAGGATCATATACTATTCAACCCTAGACCTACCCTCGCCAAACAATATCGCAATCTCTTTAAGCCCACGGTCAATTTCCCCCGGCAAGAAGTTCGATCTTTCCCGCTGGAAAAATCCCTTTCGAACTTTCTTGTAGCGTGCACTTCCGTCCACGTACGTACGTACGTCCATTGGTCTCTCGGGCCCGCTTTTGTTCAGTTTTCCCATCCGCTGGAAAACAGGCCAGCATTCATCGGGATTACGTGCCGCGAAACTAGCGCGTACAAGGAAAATAGCGACTGCTCGTTCCTACCGGAAGTTCACGGGACGTTACCACCTCCTTACCGATGGAGAACAGATGTTCCGTAATCTGGTTGCAAAACCGTGGCTCGATTCTCCTGGATAAATGGATTTACCGGGAAATTAAGCGATCCGTTTCGCTACGTTGTTCTCGCGGTAAGTTTCTTCGAATTTTCCGTGGATACTGGCCTATTAATAATTACAGAAACGAACGTTCCGCTCGGGTAGGAGAGGATCTTAGAGTTCGTAAAGTCTCCTTCTTGTTTCCAAAGGAATGCGAATTTATTTAGTTCTGGAGACAGCTGGTGATTTCGAGTTGTTAAGAGTACGTCTTCTGGATTTTATGGCTCTTCGATATTGGATCTGTGAATGATTGAGGTGTGTGGTTGTTTTGGTTTGATTTGATTATTGTGTGATTGCTGTGGAGTGGGTAACGAGAGGCTTTTGGAGAAGTTACTTGTTCATGTTTTTGCAGAGAATTGGGGAGCATAATAGTAATATAAAGAATATTGGGAGATTTTTAGGGACTTTGAAAATTATGAGAAATATTTATTCATATTTTTGCAAAGAATTCTGGAGTATTATATTTAGTATTACGTAGAATATTGAAAGATACTTAGGAGCTTGAAAAATTATGAGAAACATTTATTCATATTTTTGTAAAGAATTTTGAAGTAGTATTACATAGAATATTGAGGAACATTTAGGGACCTAGAAAATTCATATTTTTGCAGAGAATCATGGAGCATTGTAGTAATATATAAAATATTGAGAAACATTCGGGTACCTAGGAAATTCATATTTTTTCAGAGAATCATGGAGCATTGTAGTAATATATAAAATATTGAGAAACATTCGGGTACCTAGGAAATTCATATTTTTTCAGAGAATCATGGAGCATTGTAGTAATATATAAAATATTGAGAAACATTCGGGTACCTAGGAAATTCATATTTTTTCAGAGAATCATGGAGCATTGTAGTAATATATAAAATATTGAGAAACATTCGGGTACCTAGGAAATTCATATTTTTTCAGAGAATCATGGAGCATTGTAGTAATATATAAAATATTGAGAAACATTCGGGTACCTAGGAAATTCATATTTTTTCAGAGAATCATGGAGCATTGTAGTAATATATAAAATATTGAGAAACATTCGGGTACCTAGGAAATTCATATTTTTTCAGAGAATCATGGAGCATTGTAGTAATATATAAAATATTGAGAAACATTCGGGTACCTAGGAAATTCATATTTTTTCAGAGAATCATGGAGCATTGTAGTAATATATAAAATATTGAGAAACATTCGGGTACCTAGGAAATTCATATTTTTTCAGAGAATCATGGAGCATTGTAGTAATATATAAAATATTGAGAAACATTCGGGTACCTAGGAAATTCATATTTTTTCAGAGAATCATGGAGCATTGTAGTAATATATAAAATATTGAGAAACATTCGGGTACCTAGGAAATTCATATTTTTTCAGAGAATCATGGAGCATTGTAGTAATATATAAAATATTGAGAAACATTCGGGTACCTAGGAAATTCATATTTTTTCAGAGAATCATGGAGCATTGTAGTAATATATAAAATATTGAGAAACATTCGGGTACCTAGGAAATTCATATTTTTTCAGAGAATCATGGAGCATTGTAGTAATATATAAAATATTGAGAAACATTCGGGTACCTAGGAAATTCATATTTTTTCAGAGAATCATGGAGCATTGTAGTAATATATAAAATATTGAGAAACATTCGGGTACCTAGGAAATTCATATTTTTTCAGAGAATCATGGAGCATTGTAGTAATATATAAAATATTGAGAAACATTCGGGTACCTAGGAAATTCATATTTTTTCAGAGAATCATGGAGCATTGTAGTAATATATAAAATATTGAGAAACATTCGGGTACCTAGGAAATTCATATTTTTTCAGAGAATCATGGAGCATTGTAGTAATATATAAAATATTGAGAAACATTCGGGTACCTAGGAAATTCATATTTTTTCAGAGAATCATGGAGCATTGTAGTAATATATAAAATATTGAGAAACATTCGGGTACCTAGGAAATTCATATTTTTTCAGAGAATCATGGAGCATTGTAGTAATATATAAAATATTGAGAAACATTCGGGTACCTAGGAAATTCATATTTTTTCAGAGAATCATGGAGCATTGTAGTAATATATAAAATATTGAGAAACATTCGGGTACCTAGGAAATTCATATTTTTTCAGAGAATCATGGAGCATTGTAGTAATATATAAAATATTGAGAAACATTCGGGTACCAAAAAAATTCATACTTTTGCAGAGAATCGTGGGGCATCATAGTAATGCACAGAACATTGGCAGACATTTAGGGACCAGTAAAACAACGAGAAATATTTATTCGCATATTTGAACGAAATTGTGGAATATTATAACATTACGTAGAATATTGATTCATATTTAGGGGACGTGTAAAATGAATATTCTTTCTCTGTTATTTCGATAACTGTGGTCAGAGGAAATGGCAAATGTAATTCGATGAAAATTAGATGGAGAATCCATTACACGAGTTCCATATTCACAGTGCTGAATATTTTCGGTGAACATTAACGACCGTGTCCCCGTATCCTCGCTGCAGACTGTTTTTCCGTATTCTCGATACGCGGTTAGAATTTTCATTCGTTCGAAACACGGGGATTGAAAATCGATTCTACCCATTGTTACGCAATTTGGATCGCTCGTGTACGGAAAGTATGCATAATTACCATTTCCGATTGCCTTTTGTCGCATTATAACGTCGATTAATCACGCTTTTTCCTCGTTAATTGCTCCTCCTTCTGTTGTGCAGCGTGCAATTAACGCGTTTTGTTGTCGCTGCAACGGGACGTTTCGTTTCTCACTTGGAATTTCGTCGACCTTTAACAAAAAACCGTTCTGTCGTTTTGATTATCCCTTCGTTCTTTGCTCCAATTTTTCGGTGATGTTGGATAACCATGTCGTCAAGTCACTCTTAAGATTAACCCCATAACGCCGATAAACAAGTTATTCATCGATCGCTGACTGTCCCTTCAAAGTCCTGTCCAGCAATTCGTCACCAGAACCAAGTTCACCTTCTTCCCCGAAATTCCTTCCTTACAAGTATACCCGAAAAATCCCTTAGAGCATTATTATAGAAACCAAGCGAGTATAGTTAAGAGCCGTCGATCTAGTACACAGCAGAAAACCGCAACGTCTCTTCCCTTCGTGAAGTTCGCGCCTTGTAAATTCGGAATCCGCGAGTATAAGTGTAGGAACCGACGACGGAAAAATATTGAGGGACCCAACGGGAATCGAACCCGGGACCTTCGGATTAGCAAGCCGAAGCTTTGCGCGCTATGCCAACCACTCCCTCTCTATTGTCCCTTAGAGGTTTCCCATTTGGGTATGGAGGCCCCGATGCTACACTCGGCCATTCTGAATTGACATTCGCCCTCGAATGAACTCAACAACTCAACACTTTCGGGTACCACTCGCCTCACACAGTGGCACTCTCCGCCGAAACTCTGTTTCTCAACTCTTTTTGGGAGACGTGCAACCCTCTCACATGTTTTCATCTCACAACTCCTGGCTTCGTGTAGCCGTAGATGCCTCCATCCCGGACGAGCCCCCATTTGTAGGAACCTAGGGAAAAGTATTGAGGGACCCAACGGGAATCGAACCGGGGTCCTTCCGCTTAGCAAGCCGAGGCTTTGCGCGCTACGCCAACCACTCCCTCTCTATTGTCCCTTAGAGGTTTCCCATTTGGGTATGGAGGCCCCGATACTACATAAGTGTCATCGTTAAAATAAAAGTTATATTGTTAAAATATAATCGATATCAACTTTCCTCCCCGGATTCCAACAGTGATTACGCTTCGAAGGAGAAATTCAGAGATTGGATTGATCGATGTATTAATAAGGGATCTCTGCGTGATTATTATAGGCAAGAAAGCGGAGGTTTTATCCGTCACGACAGGAAACGCTATCGCTCTCCGTGACGTTTCTTGTATTACCTGCTCGTGGTACAAATTGCGCAACATCTCACGCGATGCTCATTTCAAACGTACGATCCTTACAAAATCACGGCCATTTCTTAAAGTCGAAATATCACTGCTGTGCTGCATTATACAGGGTGTCCCGTAACTCCTCGAACACCCGGAAATGGGGGGTCGCTGGTGTAACTCTGAACAACTGTTTCCTTTATCAAAATGTTGCTTGAAGCTTCATTTTTGAATTATTAACGAAAAACACTGGCCAATGAGAACGCGCGTAGAGCCCGCGCCCAGGCACGGGAGCGCTGACTCTCATCCGCGCGCGATCGTGAACAAATGCGTACGCGTGACTTCTCGGTTATCGATCGTTGTCAAAAAAAAAAAAAAATAAGACTGCACCGATATTTTTATAAGGCTTAGAGAAATGGTTTTCTTTGCAGTCACAGAGTGATTCGCGTATATGGGCGTTCGGGGTAAAACTCATAACTGCTAAGTTAATCAATTTTCGACCTAAGTCCTCTAATACTTTTTTTTTTTTTGAAGAGACTAGCTGGTTTCTTCGAGTCCTTAGGCCAGCAAGGGGTGCAATAAACCCAGGTCAAAAGACTTTCCCCGGTTACCCACCGAGAGAGTACGCGCGTGTTAACGGTGAATTCCAACAGTAAATTATAGTCTAGCCTAGAAATTTTTCTACCTTCGATAGTAACAAAGGTGCAGTCCAACCAAGTTGTTAGGCTCACAAAGCAAAATTTTCATCTATAATACGTTTTCCTATCTTCAGTGGTAAGGGAGTTATAGTTCAGCCCATTTATTAGACTCGCCCCTCTACACTCTTACGCTTCGAATCGGCCAACGTCCGAGGATGGTATTCGTAGTAGGCATGGTTGGCATGCTGTTGCACGACGAGACAATTCGGGGAGATTCCGTGGACGGAGCCAGAAAACGCGGTTATGCTTGTACGCAGGAGCGACGCTGTTTTCCCCCCTCGAGCGAACGAAATTCTCGGCGAAATTGCGGATGGAACGTCGAACGCCTGTCCGTCGACGAGTTTACGCCTGTTTGCCCTGGCGTTGCATTAATTTGCCGCCGATTGAAATGCCGGATCGATGCTTGTATCGTTGAAATTTCACCGATAATGACCAAGGACCATTATTGCTGCACAAACGGCTGACGCTTCAACGGTGAAACTTTGTTGCAGGGGTGAGGAAGCTGGATACTCTGTTTTCTCGTTAAGTTTCCAACGAATTTTCTTTTATTCCTTACATATGGAATTCCACTGTCTTTGATCATTTTTGAGGTGTTAGAGCTAATGTGAGTGTTATAGTTATCCTTGATGGCGATTTTCAGCACTTCAGGGTAGACGATTTTCGATGGAAAGAATTCTTGGCGAAGATTCTTTTGAGTACTATTATGTATCAGTTTCGTCAATATTGGTGATTACCACTTGTTAATGTTTTTTTTTTTTCTAAATACAAAATTCAACTATTTCTGATCATTCTAGAGATATTGGAGCAAATGTGATTGCTACCCTCATCTTTAAGTGCAGTTTTCAACCTTTAAAAGTGGACGATTTTCGATGGAAAAAGGAATGTTTTTATATATTAAAGTTTCATCAATATCGCTGATTATCACTTGTTCCCTTCTTAGTCTTCTAATTTTCACCCCACTTTCAACTATCGCATCTCAAAAAATGAATTCTTCAGAGAGCTGGAATTTTCCTGAATAAAGCAGCAAAGGGATCACACCGATATAATATTCTTTCTGCAAATAATCCTAGATATCGAGGATTTCGATGTAAGAGAGGGATACCGGATAAAAGCCGCTTCCAGGATGTACGTTATCCGGAATTAGCCCAGTCTGGATCGTCTGCAACCGCGATTAAGCTTGGAATTCTACGCCCCCGATGTATTCCTGTACAACCGAATCATCCCGCGGATAAGATCCTCTCCCTTAGTAACGAGTTTCTCGGGTGCTTAATTTTTCCAAGATCGAGACGATCTAATAAATCCAAAGATTCTCGGTCTTTCGACTCGTTTAGGGCTCTCTGATGGCCCATTGATCTTTCCACGGTAAAGAGTGCCGCTGGAAAACGTCCTTTTCAGCTGTTTCCTCTGTTAGAGTTTCGGACGAAGTTAGAAATTTACCGAATTTTTTCTAGCTTTTTGCTTGAAATTATCTCTCGAAATACGAGGATCGTTCGAACAAAAAGATTTGTTTGAAAAAAATGATAGTGTTTCTATGATTTAGTATCTGTGTTATCGAATTAAAATAGCCGTTTGACAACTAGTTCGATAGAACAGTATTTACTGGGAGGAAATTTGAATTAAAGCTCGATTTATCGATCTCCTGCGAACTCTGGTTAGCTGAAATACTAGCGAGCGTTACTCCAGTTGTACGAACATTTTATACTATATGAAATACTAAACATATATTGGCTTTTATTATCAAATAGTAGGGGAATCGTGAGTTTTGCTAATTCGTATCGAAAGTAAGGTGTGAAACATCGGGAAAACATATTTATAATATATTCATACAGGTTATTTGCATCGTTTGAGTCGAAGCATTGAACTTTTATTATTTGAATTGCTTCAGTTCTACTATGCATAAAAGAATTAACAAATTAGGCTGGAAAATTCTTCCATATCCATCTCATAATCGATTTGTACTATCCACGAAAAAATTACAACCATATCCATTTCATAGTCCACATTTCTCCCCGTCAAATTTCTTCTACGTACAGGGGTTATTTATAGGGGCGGAGAAATATGTTGAGAATGTATAATGATGTTTTGTTTGCGCGGAGCCTTTGTTCCCGTGTGAGTTGAGGTTGCAAATTGATCGAGGTGTGGGACACGGTTGCAGTAGCAGGAAAAGAACTTCTATATCGTTGAACGGTGATTTTCAAGTAGCAAGTTACTTTTATTTCACTGTTCATCTTTGAAACATGAACGCACACATTGTTGCAGCCTCTATTCTCGAATGCAACATCGATGGAAGCACTATTTCGAATGCAAAACATTGTTGTACGCGTTACTTTGGAATGCAACATTGCTTGAAGCGTTATACTTGAACGCAAACATTATTACTACCACTACGCTTGAATGTAACATTGTAACAAGTGTCATTCTCGCTTGTAACATAGTTAACTCGTATTATTCTCGAATGCGCATTGTGGCAAATGCGTTATCGGGTTTGCAACATTGTCGCCGAGTGTCGCTCCCGAAAAAGCACAATGTTGCAAAAACGCGTTATCGCGGAATGCAACATTGCTTGAAGCGTTATACTTGAACGCAAACATTATTACTACCACTACGCTTGAATGTAACATTGTAACAAGTGTCATTCTCGCTTGTAACATAGTTAACTCGTATTATTCTCGAATGCGCATTGTGGCAAATGCGTTATCGGATTTGCAACATTGTCGCCGAGTGTCGCTCCCGAAAAAGCACAATGTTGCAAAAACGCGTTATCGCGTTTGCAACTTTGTTGTCGCAATCGCCCGCCGAAAAATGCACATTGTTGCAAGACGCGCCGTTTTGCAACATTGTGCTTTTTTCGGGACGACTCCCGGCAACAAAGTTGCAAGCGCGATCTCTCCTCTTGCAACTTTGTGTCGCGCGCGCGAGTCGCGAAAAAGCACAATGTTGCAAAAACGCGTTATCGCGTTTGCAACTTTGTTGCTGCGAATCGTTCCCGAAAATTGCACATTGTTGCTAAACGGCGCGTCTTGCAACAATGTGCATTTTTCGGGAACGATTTTCGGCAACAAAGTTGCAAACCCGATAACGCGTTTGCAACTTTGTGCTTTTTTCGGGGGCGACTCCCGGCAACAAAGTTGCAAACCCGATCACGCGTTTGCCACAATGTCGCGCGACGGTGTTATTACTTATTATCATTTATTAAGTAAGCAAATATGCTCGAAATTATATCGTGTTTGGTATCATTTTAATCAGAAAAATGTGACAAATATGTTGGTAGAAATTTCATTCGTTACAAATCAAAAATAAGAAAGTTTGATTTTTGAGTTAACGGTCTCAGCTTATTCCTTTTTCCCTCAACTACTTTAATACAGAAAACGTTCCAGAAAAAATATTAAAGATTTTCAGAGATAAAATTATGCATTGCAGCTATAAACTTACTGAAAGGTGGGCGGGAAGCAATCCGACCAAAGAACGATTTTTAACGCATAGAGTGTCGCATGATTAGACAAAGAAATAATATTTGAAGGATTACGAAACGGTATGGAAGAAAATCAGGATTGGCCTTCAAATTCTTTATGTGGTCGTAAGAAACATTCTTTTAACGATAGCAGCAATAAGACCAAAAAGAGAACGATACGAAAGTAAGTAGAGAATTAATTATATCACCGTGTATATGTAAACGTCACGCCTGGAACAGTAGACGGAGAACGTGCAGAGGGTAAGACGAAGGAAACCGTAGGCGGTTAAGTAAGGGTTTGGACGTTCTAGCCCTGCCTTGGGCACGTCTCACGCGCGAAGCGAGGTTACTCTTATTTTGAACGATGTATAATTCTACGCTTCTTCCTTGAAATCGAGTTTCCCAGGGACGAAGACGCGAAAACAGACGAGCATCTCGTCGCAGACACTCGGCGGAACTATTCGAACGTGCTCTCAAAGAAAATTTCCCCCGGCCGCGCTATTTTATCACGGAAGCTTAAGTGTTTGAACGAAGTGCAAGGCTCTTGTTTCGCGTGAATGCAGAAAAAGCCGGTCGATTCGAGCTGGAGTGGAAGCCACTGAGAGAGAGAGAGAGAGAGGGGACGGCACCGAGTAATGTTGCTGACTAGCAAATGCATAGTCTCCTGTGGATCTTCGGGTCAAGATGGTATCCTCGACACGATCCGGTGGCTTCGACCGTCAAGAGATCCCGCAACCCCTAACCGGCCTCTATCGAGTGTGTAATAACTGGCGTGCTTCCGGTCCACGCCAGCCACCGCAACCGGAAACTGCGTTAATTTCACCCTCTCGGGACATTCTCGCGTAATTTACCCACGCCGCTCCTAAAATCACGCTTACCGGATTTGCGAGTGTTTTAATTCCGTGTAATTAGAGATGGAATAAAAAAAAATTGGAGTTTTTGATCGACACAGAGGATGTGTGGTTCATTTCGAGACATTTGGTCCCTGCGAAATTTCCTATTTTCTGCAGAATTTGATTTTGTTGCATTTGTAGGATTGGGAGGCACTTGTTTCGTGAGAAATTTTCTACTTTATATAGAATTTGATTTCATTGTATTTCATTATACGAATGCTAGATTATAGAATGATCTACGGCCACGCTAAGTGTGTGGAAACATGGAGGTGCGAACGAATCTCGTGTGAATGTTTAGTTGTAAACGATAGCTTCGCGAACGAAGAATATTTGGGTCCAAGCGACAGAGGTGTGAATGACAAGGGTTTGGAACGAGGGCGCGAGAGTATCGGGTGCGTGGCTGCAGAAAAGTTCGGTGGACCTGACATTTCAGAATTGGGGGAATTGAGAGTTTTCAGAATGTCCGCGAAGAGTGAAAGAACTAGAGACACAGAGAAGAGTCAAATTTGAGAGTCAAGATATCCTTGAGCGTGTGTCGTTGAGAGAGAATTACAGAGTATCGAGAGTCAAGTAAAGTTAAGTGTTAGTCATTACGAATATAGCGGCAGTCTACCTAAATCTCGCCTACCAACAGAACATTCCTAGATTTATACAATACATCGTTATCAGAATTTTTCTCCGGTAAAGTTGGAAAAGTTCACAGTTGGACGTTGTTAATTCCGCGCGGTTGGATAAAAGGGAGTTTTTTCTCTCCCTCGCAGGAACAGAAATGCTCCTTGGTCGGAAGAGAAACACACGTTTCTAGGATTTCGACGTGCACGCGAAATATTGGTTTTCAATAATTCACGTGAAGCGACAAACGGTTAATTGGAACACGAGAGAGGGCTCGGAATTTGCAGTCGGTATTGAGTACTTAATAACTAGGGGCACCGATAGCTTCGAAAAAAGGGGCAAGAAACGTCTCATCTCGCTGTGACACATTCCGCCGGGATTATTTTTCGGGGGTTTTGAACGACAGCACAGATGCCTCTGACGTTTTTACCAAAGGTATATGTGAAACTTTTCGAAACTTTATTTCCTCCCCTATGAAAACCTGGCTCTATCTTCTTTTCTTTCTCCTTTTCATCCTAGACTGGTTTTGCTTAACTTTTCTATTCGCTTCGTAAATTCAATTTATCTCACATCACGGTTAACTGATTTAATATTATCGGACAAAGCTATATATTGCGCAATATTATTATAGAAGAACGAACGGTAAAATAAATATTTGAGTGTAAAAGTGATCGATATCGTACTCCGATTGAAACGCGCCTGGTTCACAGGGAAAATATTGAAATTT
The DNA here is from genome assembly GCF_001263275.1 of Habropoda laboriosa. NCBI lineage: Eukaryota > Metazoa > Arthropoda > Insecta > Hymenoptera > Apidae > Habropoda > Habropoda laboriosa. The sequence continues at coordinate 3,474,842 of NW_017100262.1, forward strand.
ACGTGAAAATTGATCTTTAGAAAGTTTGTCGAGTAACAGATGTTCCTCCGATACTTCCCAGTTTACTTTTTTATTTAAATATGCACACCGGGGAAAATTTTGCAACAAAACCACCGTAGCAAATATACCGAACATTCTGCATCGAATTCCCGCTGAATCGACCGCGTTTTCCGGGTGGCGAGTCGCAAATCATGTCGTCGGTGTCGCAGTTAATACGGTCCAAGGATGTCTGAACGTGTATCCGCGATAAAATCCTTGTTTGCGTTCCAAAGCGGATTAAATATCCCGTGCATAGAGGGAGTGTGAGTATTATGCGTCGACTCTACACGGAAATATGCCCTCAGTTCGGGAACACTTTGCGCTTGATGCATCATGGCTGTGCTGGTAGCACGGATTAGTTGGTATTCTCTTTGGTAAGGCTTCTGCTTGAGCAACTGATTGTTGTGCAATTACTGCGAAATAATCCGTTAATAACAGCGCTCTGGCTTTCGAGTCTTCGATGATCCGTGGTTTCTCTTTTGGAGAAGATTTGGGAAGACTTTTTCGAATTTTTCGCGGGTCAATTGTCGTGGAAGTGATACACTGTTTGTGAATAGCTAGTCTTGAGCGATAGTTGCGTGAACGAAGTGGAGAGGCAAAAGTATGTCGCTATTGAAGGTTCTCGAAGGGTTGGAAAGTCTCTTGGTTTGCAGGAGTTAGGAAGATTTAGGCTGAGTGATCTATTTGGAGGTTTGACTTGAGAAGACTGTAGTGATTGTCTGGAGCGATAGATGCGCGAACGAAGTGGAGAGGGAATAGTATGTCTCTTCTGAAGATTTTTGAGGGGTTGCAAGGTCTTTTTGTTCATAGGCTGAGCGATCTATTTGGAGGTTTGACGTTGCTAGTTGGATTCGAGAAGACTGCGAGTGTTTAGTCTGGAGCAATAATTGCGTGAAAGCACGAAAGTATAGCGTTTGGGACACTTTCGGAGGATTCTTGACCGCCCAAAGCGACTGAATATCGGTCAAGAATGTCTGCATAGAGTGGAAGGATTAGAGAACGTGGGAGTGTGAAGATAAACGAGCGAGACTCAAATCAGGAGACTTTATAACCAATTAACCCCTTCATCGTTGAAGCCCATTTCGCTCTTGAGTAAAGAAAATTAAAAAGACATTTCTCTTGATAGCAGAATTTCAGTCTAAAGATCACTTCAGCTCAAGGTTCCTCCAGCTACGATTTTCAGCGCGAAGCTTCTTCCTTGATAGATGTAACAGAACTTTGCCATTAGCGGATCTCCAGCTCGAGGCCATCTTCCCTAGAAAGACTGACCCAAGGTGTCATTTGTCACGTTGGATACAAAAAAACAAGAAAAAATACAATTTGTCACATAAGAAATTCATCAATCCTATAAAATCTCCTCTAAAAGTCAGTACCGAGAGAAGCGAAGAATTTCTCCACCCTTTCAGTCCTACACTTGGAATGTAACTTCTCACTCGAAGAGAGTTTCGGTTCGATTCTCTAATTTCTCGACAAACACTCGATAATTACCACGCATCCATCGGCGTGCACTTTCCTATTTTCCTCCTGCTCCGACAAGTTTCTCCCTTCGGTTGGAAAACAATTCGATCGGCCGGAGGAGGAGGTCTCGGAAGTCGCTTAAATTTTATTAAGAGAGCGTCCCCGGCGGCCGAAGTTTGGACGAAAAGTCGGACGGACGGGGCGAAAGGGCAGGTTTTCCACGGGAAGTTTTCCAACGGCGATTGCTCGCGGCGGCGGAAAGCAGCGAGCAAGAAGAAGCCCCGCTCGCCGATAACGTTTTTCCTTAAAGACACGGTTCGACGTTTCGCAAGCGACGGCTCTCATCCCCCCTTCCATCGGCGGAATATTTTTCTACCGAAGCTACGGATAGCAAAGTTCCCGTCTAACCGAGACGTTTTGACAGATCCAGCCACTTTCAGCTCCACACCCCGGAAACTTCTCTGGCTTTGCAACAGCTACAGTTCGACTGTTTACCGGCTCTTTTAGGCGGGTAGATTGATCGGTGGCTCGAACGTTCCTCGACGAGTTCCGAGATGTTTCGTTGGTTATCGAGTGTGCTTGATTTAATTCGCGGATAGTTACTGTACATCTGGAAGCAGCAGAGATTCAATTTACTCCTTTCTTCGAGTAAAAGTTACTCCTTTGGTTTCTCTTCCAGTTTCGTCAGTTATCGATAATTTAACCCTTTGCTCTCGCGCACTTCTTCTCGGGCAAATCTTCCAGCAATTGGGAGTTTTTCCAGCTGGTTACGCATATGTGAGAAATTATTTATTTGAAAGCGAAAATTACCAGTAAGATTCGAGAGACAGTATTTGTTCATGTTCTTCATTTTTTGTGTGTCTGAGAAGCATACTTCGAGCTTAACGTGAGACATTGTCTGTGTCTGGAAGAGGTTAACAATCACGGCCAGACGAAGATTCTTTTTTTTATCACGCAGGGACAGTATCGACTTTGACGACGACACGTTGTCGACGGTGGCACGCTCTGCTTTGCCAACGCGTCGACGAGAAAAAATAGAGTAAAATAGGTCCAATCATGTGCTACCAATTCGCAACTCCCAGTCAAAAACCAGATTTTCACGAGGATTCTTTTTATCACTCAGGGACAGTATCGACTTTTACTGTCGACACGTTGTCGACGGTGGCACACAAGTCAAATCATTCCGCGTCGACAATGCTTCGACAAAAAGAAAAAAATCAGTCACCCGGGCTATTCTCGTATTTGATAAATTATCGCGTTCCCAGTATCAGCTAACCACCGACGAGTTAACTCGTCCAACGCAGTTTGTTAACAGATCGAACGCTAAGAAGGGGAATATTAAACTACAGCCAACTTTCTGCACGGTGACATCTGTGCAACAGATGTTATGAAAAGTCTGGCGCAGAGAGAGAGAGAGAGAGAGAGCGTTTTGCTCGTTTTGGCCAGGAAGATCGACGGTGCTGAACACGGCGGGCAGATAGAGGGAACAGTGGATTACACGTTGGAACGTGTTGCCCGAAGCCCGATCGCGACGGCTGGCGACAAAAATAATAGGGAAAGTTTCCCCATTGACCTCGGGATTTATACAGAATCGTAAATCCAGAAATATTCCCCCGGCCAATATGGCCGGGGCCCGTCCGAAGCAGCTCCGAGTATCGTTGCGCCCACGACGGATCGAGCGGCGCGCGACTTAATTCCGTGCTCGACTCTCCCTTGATCCTCTGCGATACCATTCATATGGGCGAAGCCTGCTGGAAACTGATAAGATTTTATCGCCCACACGCTCCGTACAATTCTTCCCTTTCTAATTCCGGCTTCGACGGGTTTTTTCTCCACGCTGATAGAAGCTTTGCCGATAAGAAATCGGTACTTTTACGGAGGAATGTCTTTTTCTGGAATTTTCTCTTGTTAAGAACACTATCAGTACGGAGGACAACTAAATATTTCGTGTGTCTGTGACAATGGGAGAAATGTTTTTTGTGTAATTTAAAGGGATTTAAGGGACGAATTGGAAAAATTTTACCGGAGAACCTCTTTCCTTTTAATTAATCCAAATTTTTCTTAGTTGTTCAAAGGCAAAGGAGACAGAAGTTTGGAGTACTGAAAGCACACTGAAGGCACTGTTAAATATTGAAAGGCAATGGACAATTACAGAGACATGATCTTTTCTTTTTAATTTTGATAATTTCTAATTACTGTGCATTCGTTATTTTAAAATATTAGGTCATCCCGTAAGTCCTTGCCGAACGCAAAAATAATTGAATGAAAATCCGAGGAAATTCTGTAGCGACCACAAAAAAAGGGAAAAAGTTGTGGAATTAAAATGAACTTTATCAAATTTGAAGGTTCGTTCCAAATATTGATATAAATTATAAAATTCGACAGAAACTTATGAAATAACCGTGAAATAATCTCACACTCTAAAATTCTAAATCAAACACGAAACGTCCTTTCATTTTTCCCATTTTTTAAATAAATCTCTCTTCCACCCCATTCACCCTCTGAAGCCATTTAACCAACTTAAGAAACATTTCTCCTATTATCCCAGATACAGAGACCATTTAGATGGCCCATTTCCCACAGAACACCCTGTACAACAAAAGATAGGCTCGATAACGATTTCCCGCTCTCCCTACCTACCTGCGGATGAACAGGTAAAAGCATTTCACATTACGAGCTGAAACTGAATGTACGCCGGTTTCCATAGTGTTAGAGTTTAGCTTACCGAGGTTTATGACATGGAGCAGGCAGTTATCTTTGAGACCTTTGTTGAATGCGCGTACCATCCGTGCACCAGCATTAGGATGACAAAATTAGTTTTTCCATTTTTCACCTTTTTAATCATGTTTCGCTAGTTCATAGGATTAGGACTCGGTAACATAGGCCATGTCATTAACCCCGAAGACCCAAGCGGTGACCTGGCGCAAGACGACGTCACCAAGTCCGGGGTTCTTTTCCTAACGGTGAACAGTTAGTCACCCCCATCTCTCCCACTTTCTCTCGGGAAGTACCCAGTTCTCCTTCCAGAAAGGACACACGCCAAGGGCACAATGGAAGGGAGGACACGAGGAAAGGGAAACGGGAGTGCTGGGACCGGACAGGAGTCTTTAAAAGAGTAACAGAAAAAATATCAGAGAGACAAGACAGTCAGAAGCGTCACACGTCACTACGGTCCCAAAGCCGTTATCAACCTTTGGGTGGTCCTTCCAGAGAACTATAGACGGCACGTAGTGCAATATTCAGGGCTCGAGTTCACCCTAACACATAGACTCCTTCGCGAGTTGCATACGCAAGGTCGATCGGTGGAACGATTTTAACGAGCCATGGAAAATGAATTTCCCCCTCTCTCTCGCGCGCGCGAAAATGAAACATTTCCGAAAGATCGTATTATGCAGAAAGTCCGCGTGTTTCGTTCTTCGGCTAACCCCCCGTATTTTCCAAGGGAGAGTTTAAATTGAAATCTATATTGAATCCAATTACAGCTACGGCGCGACATTATGCAGCTCTCATGGAAACAATTATACTCGACGGCAAACTGCCGTCGAATATTCTCCAAGATTTATCGCTTGTTCAAGTGCACCGCCGTTCGAACGAGAGAGACGAACAATTCTACAAAAGCCGAGGAGATTCGTAAATAAACGTCGACGTAAGCGTCGGCCCTTTAAAGAGGCTTCCTTTCCGTTTGGAATTGCGCGACGCGAGGACAAAGTTACGCAATTGAAAATGCGCGCGTCGCCCGGAATGGACGTTTCTACGAGTTTTCGAAAGGAGCATCGCCTTCTCTCTCGTCTTCCTCATGCTTGATTAAAGGCGCTAAGGAGTTTCACTCTGCCGGGGGCTTTCAGTGTCCCGTTTATTAATTTGTGTTGCACTTCGAGAGAGCAGGCTCTCTCTCTCAAGGAGTACGCAAAGGGGGACAAGGGACAATTGGAAAAGTTAATGGAACTGCGGGATGTAAATTAAAATTGTCGCGGATACATTGCTGTTTCTGTAGCGAGCTTTGTTTTTCGATAATTAACTTGCGGAGAAATTTTCAGTCTATTCAGACGAATAATTAATAAAGGTATAGGGGTTGTGATAGAGAGAAATTTGGGCAGAATTGCCGTGAAAAAATTGGAAGAACTGTGGAGGATGTTTTAAAATTTTTTAGTTGAACATTGTGTGAATTGTTTTTGTAAATGTTCCGAGATAAAATTGGTCACCTACGGAGAGGGAAATTTGGAGGAAAATATTGAAAGCACGGTGAAGGGTGTTTTAAAATTTTCAATTAAAAATAGTGTCAGATTTTTTTGTAAATATTCAAAGGCAAAATTGGCCAGTTACGGGGACAGAAATGTGGAGTGAGAAACGGAAAGCACTGTGAAGGGTGTCGTTAAACATTCAAACGCAATGTAGGAGGATTACAGAGACAGAAATTTGTGGAAAAATTGATTTCCTATGGTAGGAAAAAATAAAAAGCGCACCGAAGGATATTTTAAAATTCTCAATTAAAAATAGCGTCAACTTCTTCCCAAATATTCAAAGGCAAAATTGGAAAATTACAGCGACAGAAATTTGGAGAAAAATATTTCTTCTATTGAAATAAAAAATTCAAAGCATACTGAGGGATCTTCAAGTACAACATTGGACAACTACAGAGACAGAAATTTGTAAAAGAATCATTTTTCTGTCGTATCAAAAAATATAGAAAACACTGAAGGATACCTTAGAATACTCAATTAAAGCTGGTGTCAAATTTTTTCCCAAGTATTCAAAGGCAAAATTGGAAAATTACAGCGACAGAAATTTGGAGAAAAATATTTCTTCTATTGAAATAAAAAATTCAAAGCATACTGAGGGATCTTCAAGTACAACATTGGACAACTACAGAGACAGAAATTTGGAGAAAAATGTTTCTTCTATTGAAATAAAAAATTCAAAGCATACTGAGGGATCTTCAAGTACAACATTGGACAACTACAGAGACAGAAATTTGTAAAAAAATCATTTTTCTGTCGTATCAAAAAAGATAGAAAACACTGAAGGATACCTTAAAATACTCAATTAAAGCTGGTGTCAAATTTTTTCCCAAATATTCAAAGGCAAAATTGGAAAATTACAGAGACAGAAATTTGGAGAAAAATGTTTCTCCTATTGAAATAAAAAATTCAAAGCACACTGAAGAATATCTTGAAATCTTCAATTAAAGCCGGTGTCAAATCGTATCCCAAATATTCCACCAGCAACACCTTGAAAATCCCAACTATCGCGCAAAGTGATCACCGTTCTAACCGTCCAAGCGTCATAATAAGTTACAGCCAACTCCACCTCAACTATCCAACTACCGGGACCGCAGAAATTTAGCAACATCCTCTGGCGAACAACGGCCATATCCACTTCGAGTGTCCACGCCGCACAATTGACATTTCTATTCCCCGACGAACGAACCTCGATTCTGATGTTCACTCGAAGGAAGCAACTCGAAACGTTTCGAGTGGAACTACTTCATGGACCAACAATAAGAATTGCTTTAACATCGAGTTAACTTGATTCGGCTCTCTCTCTCGAGAGAGAGAGCGAGAGAGGGAGAGGAAAGTCGAGAGGCTTATCGCAACGAGGGCATACTCGTTGTTCTCGTGCTTCCGCTTTCTTCTTCCTCTCCCGGGTTAGTTAATCGTCCCTTTTTCAACTTGATCAACTTATCGCGCCGTTCGAGAGTTCGTAGAATATCGAGAAGAGTCCCGTGGACCACTCAAAAGTTCCTACTGGCGAGGAGCTACCCGGGGAGAGATCTCCGTTACGGATCTCCTTTGATCGCTGATAAGAGCTGCTTTTTTATACGGGCAAATTAACGAGTGCTCACTTTTCATCCGATTCAATTCGATATCGGTCAGCTTATTAGCTCTGGTTTGTCTATTCCATCTTAGATATGGATTTCGTTCTTTTTATTCTGGTATACTGCGATATTTAACTGCAATGAAAATTAATTTGGAGGATTGTGAGAGGTATTGGATGAAGGACAGCGAGCGAATATGCAAAATATGGAAAGGAGGTAGACGATAGAGGACTGTGTCGAGATAGAAAGAGGTGTTAGAATGGAACGGTTGAGGAAGGTAGGCGATAAAATTGAGAAAATTAGGCGGAGCAAGTGAGTGTGTGAAAAGTATCGAGAAACGAGTGAGGCTAGGGTTCTTTTAAATTGTAAATTAAGTTCAGTGCTTATTGTTAGCCTTGGGGCAATATTTATTTATAGGAGTGATAGATAAGAAATGATCGCTTCAATTATGGATTTTATAGTGGCGTACCGTATCTAAAAGGTTAAGGAAGGTAGAAGATCAAATTAAGAAAATTAGGCAGCGTTTCCTTTAATTGTGGACCAAGTCTATTTCTTGGTTTTATTTATTTTACGAGAATCTTTGGAATAATGGAGCACTGACAGAGGTATGAAAGAAGAGTACCTTTTACCGAGTATAGTCGGTGAAACAAATATAGGGAGCTCGAAAAATCGGTGGAAAATTAAAGTAAACATACTTCGAGCGTTCTAACAAGGGAATTAACAAAAATTTGAGACGATCAGTTCTTAAAAAGTATTAAATTTACCTCTTCACCTAGTAAATTACAACCTTCCCAATCTCAATCACGCAAACCACCAAATTCAGCAATAATTACACCACTTTTCTCTCACAAATGTTTCTTTCTACCCTACAAACAAGTTAAAAAATACCGTTGCTTCTCTCAAACTCCACGTTGCTTTCCGTCTATCGCATAAACAGACGATTACTTTCCCCCCGTAAGTCTGCTCGCTTCGCCCCCGATCTTTTCATTAATTCTCCACGCAACGAGGAAGACACTCGGCCCCGTTTAATACTCCTACTATTTAACGTCTCCCATTAAAATCTCGCGCTGCTCCTGCCGCGTATAAACGTACCCGTCTCTATTTAAACGGGAACGCAGCGTGTGCGCTATTTATTTTTTCGGCTACTCTGTTCCACGCAACTCTCCGTCAACTCCCTCAAAGGTACAGAGGGGAAAGCAAGAGGAGGTACGAGGATAGAAAGTCTCGTGGACGTTTGAGAACGCCGTGGAAAATTCTCCGCTGTCAACACTTACAATTAGCGCGCAAACTCGGGAGAAACAGGTCTGCAGGATGCTTGAGGGACATTGGGAAAGGTAGGGAAGTAACTGGGCTAGCAGGACTCACGGCGGAAAAAGAAAGGAGGAAGAAAGGTTTAATAAACAACCGAAACGAGCTCTTTCAGAGTATTTCCTTGTGCGAGAGAGGGGCAGAGAACGTTTACGAAAATTAGGTGTTATTTGAACGAAAAGCATTCGAATCTCCGTTCGAGCTTGTCTTCACTCGGCCTCTCCATCCTTAGAATTGGTTGCTCAACGATGCCGAAGAGCAAACCTCGCGCCGTTGTGTTTAGTCATTCCACTTCTTCGTTTCTTCCCTCTGAATTACATTTGAAGAAGGGTGCAATTACCGGGTGCCCCGATGAAAAAGATAAAGGAAGAACGTCCAGGTATAGAAATAATATTAAACCAGTTAATCCCTCGGTGGAAAATTTGATAATTTTCATTTCCATTCGAGTAAGAACATGTAATATCGACGTTTGAATAGGAATACTCTCAGTTTAGAAGTTGAATCGGGGTTAAAAAAAAATGGAGACAAGTTCAACGATCTTTTTCCCGTAGCCCAGTCACGGGAAACTTGAGAATTTTGAAGGACCCTGTAGAATATCAAAAGAGGACTCGAAATTCGTTGGAGAACATTCTGAGAATCCTTGGGAGTTTACCGGTAAATCCTGGTCCTTGAGCCCGGAGCATCGAGAGTCTAACAACTGGAACAAAGTCGAGTGTTGGTATCGATTTTCTCCAAGCAACCTGCCTACAGTAGTTTTCAGCTTCTTCGTTGGACGGTCTCGAACCTCTGCGAAAACGAACGGAAAGTTCACCAACCAGCAAAGATCGTTTCTGCCTCGCTCAATGAATCACACGACTCGCCAAGCGAAAAAGAGTCGCTGGTTTCGTGGGAGTCGAGTGCCTTCGTCGAGCTCTCTACCTCTCTTTCTCTGTGTCTCTCTCTTTCTCTGTGTTTCTCTCTTTCTTTGTGTCTCTCCCTTTCTCTGTGTCTCTCTTTCTCTGCGTTTCTCTCTTTCTCTGTGTCTCTCTTTCTCTCTGTCTCTCTTTTTCCTCTCTCCATGTCCCACCATCACTTTTCCTCTCTTTCTGGTTCTCTCTGTGTCTCTCTTTGTCACTCTTCCACCTTTCCTCTCCCCATGTCCCTCTACGTCTCTCATTTTCTCCTTTTCCCAGAGGATTACTCGAACGTTTGGCGTTCCAGGTAGAAAAAAACCGTCGACGAGGTGGTTTTTCCTTTTACCAGGGGCGTTATTCTTACGAAAATTAGCCCGGAGCATATATTTCGAGGATTTATCGCGTCGTTCCCCCGGCTCGCGAGCCTCTTAACGTTTCGCTTTGTCCGCCAGGTTGATTCCCCTTGGAAAACTGGGACGGCGCGGCGTGTAAGGACATTAATAGGTAGAGAAAAAAAAAAGAAAAATTCGACTACCCTCCGATGGACGTCGAGATGGTGGCAAAGGGAACTATATTCCGTTCCTCTTTAGATCCTCTGAACTGCGGATAATTTCATAGTCCGTGGAACGGAAGTGTGTATATAGACTCGGCATTACACGGAAATTCTCAGAGAATTACCCGACAACGATTTTCCCTGATATCGTTGCACCGTTACTTCCCAGTGCGTCATCACTTGTAAAACGAAACTCGACTAACCTGATCGTTAGACTAACTTAACAAAATTAACGAACATATATATATATATATACACACATCTACGGTAATATTTCCGAGCAAAACAGAAAGTTCGCTAGAACCTAGCTAAAAGAGCATCGTTAGTTAACGCTTCTGGCGTCCAATTAACATTAAAACATGAAAGAAACAGGTTTTAACGCGGCAGCATAGACTGGCGTAAACGTTATTTATGCCACAATGTAGTTACACTCGCCGTATATTCATATTAACCTCACTTTCTGATCTATCACAGTTTGCCCTGCTCTCTAATGCACTCCCGCTGTTTAACCATCATTTCCTCCCCTTTCTTTCCTGACTTTTCGCCTGCTGATTCGTTAACGTCGAAAATATATATTCACGTTCGAGATTAGCCGAGAGAGAGTGTCGTTGAAATCGGTTGGAACGTCGTCGAATTCTCAACGAGGACGATATTCGAAGCGGGTGTGGGAAAACTGCGGGAAATCCGGTTTGATTCTTGGAGATTAGAGAATCACGGAACCAACGAATCGTTCGGAGGGGGAGGAGGTGGAGAACAAGGAAGATCCGTTTAGCTCGCGGCTAGCAAGGAGAATCGAGAGACGGGAGGAGATCCTCCTCTAGCGGGGCGAAAAAACGAGCGGAGTTTGCCAGCGGAAAACCGGCGGCGGGGTAAAAAATCAATTAACGCCGGCTGGAAATGAGAGAAGGCCTGAGGGGCCACTTTTTCTGCCCGGACACACCGATGAACCTTAATATAATTACGCTCGCATATTTCTTTGGGTTCGCGCGTGCGCTCTACGGAATTTTCAGAAGAATTTCGCCTGTGAACGCTCCTCTCTCTCTTTGCCGTGTCGCGATTAGTCGGAAAGCAGGAAAATATTTTGAAGTACTCGCCGCGAAATGGGAATTTTTTCACGTTCGAAGTGGTTCGTGCGTTTTATAAGAGCGAAAACAGGAAGGATTTCTTTATTCGTTTCGCGTGCCAGCGTGGAAAATTATGCGGTTCTGTTTAACGTACTGTTCGAGGAATAAAGTGTGTTCGAATGAGTGCGCGAGACGGCTAAAAATATTTTCCGGCAAGTGGGTGGGAAATTTCGACGAATAGTTGTTAATATCATATACGAGAATTTGAAGTGATAGATTGATCGAATTTTAATTAAGATTTTTTTCAAGTTTCATCGAAAATATTTGGAAATTTTTTTAAAACACTTGATACACGAGAGAGAGGTAATAATTGTGAAGGAGGACGGTGGAAAATGGTATTTTCGTTAAATTTTAATTAAGACTTGATTCCTGTTGAGAGCGTTGAAGTTTTGCTCGAAACACCTCTTCGTACGGTCGACAACTCTTAAAATATTCGATTTGAACGAGACACTCTAACAGTTAACAAAGCAAGCTGAACCCAACACCCTGTCGAAACACAACATTCGGCCAGAAGCAAGTTGAAAATAAAACAAGCTTCCTAAAAATCAAACACACTGGTGTACCCATCAATTAACAGGCAGCCCAACCTGCTGGATGCTGCTCCACTAATCAAATCGACGCTTGCCAACAAAAATACGGCAATTTCGGGTCTGAACGCGTGTCTGACCTAGTTTCACTGTCACCATCATCACCCTTTCTCCTTTTCAAAAAACAAAAAAAAAAACAAGAAAAGTCGCGGGAGTACGAGCTGCTGCATTCGTCGCCTAATTAAAATCGTGCATTCGCTACGTCACGAGTGGCGCGACAACAGCAGAGAGAGAGAGAGAATGTACGCAACGTGAAGCATCTCCGAAGGGACATTGGACGAGAGACGTGGAGAAACACGGTTTGTGAATGAGTGGGAAAGGGAAGAGCAGAGAAAGAGAAGAGAGAAGAGAGCACAGAGAAGAGAACGAAGAGAGGAAATGGAGAAGAAATGGGAAGAGACAGAGGAGAGAGAGGAGAGATAGAGAAGAAGGCAAAAAGAGGAGAGTAGAGGTAACAGAGCACAGAGAAGAGAGTGAAGAGAGAGGAGACAGAAAAGAGGGGGAAGAGATAGAAAAGAAGGCAAAAAAGAGGAGAGAAGAGATAAGGGAGCACAGAGAAGAGAATGCAGAGAAAGAATGGAGAAGGAGAAGAGAACGAAAAGAGAGAATGGAGAAGAGGGAAGAGAAGACAAAAAAGAGGAGAGAAGAGATAAGGGAGCACAGAGAAGAGAATGCAGAGAAAGAATGGAGAAGAAATGAGGAGAGGGAAGAGAAGACAAAACAGAGGAGAGTAAAGATAATAGAGCACAGAGAAGAGAGTGAAGAGAGAGGAGACAGAGAAGAGGGGGAAGAGATAGAAAAGAAGGCAAAAAAGAGGAGAGAAGAGATAAGGGAGCACACAGAGAAGAGAATGCAGAGAAAGAATGGAGAAGAAGCGAGGAGAGGGAAGAGAAGACAAAACAGGAGAGAAGAGATAACAGAATACAGAGAAGAGAGTGAAGAGAGAGGAAACAGAGAAGAAGGGGAAGAGACGCAGAAGAGGCAGAGGTGAGCGTTGCCCTTTTACAGCAGCTTAACGAAGACAACGCACACAGGTGAGACACGGGACGACGGAAACAACGGGGCTGGAAAAGTTTTCGGGGCCGTGTGCGCCACGAGCTTGGCTCTCTGCGGCCATGCGCCCCACCTATCGATCCGCCGTCCCCTCAACTACCATCACGGTCACCCACGGCCTCGGCAACCGGCGATAGCCACGCGAACAACAATTTTGTTTCGCGGAATGCTCGACCACTCCGCTGGACCACTGACAGAGAGAGAGAGAGAGAGAGAGAGAGAGAGAGAGAAGAATAAAAACTGGACCAACATAGCCCACGTATAATTGTCGATTACAGCACAAACTTCTAAAGGAAGATACACTCTGCGTTTCAAACACAATACGCAATATCATCGAACGTTCCCAACTTCCTTTTCTTTCTATCACCTCGCACGGTTCGTTCTATTCAGCCTTCGTTGATTTTTCACAGGAATGACGTGGAACGAATGCTCCCTCGTTTCATGCTGGACACGAACCTGGCCACCGTGTAATGGCCACGACGCGAGGGGCTGACCAATGTGCGCCCGAGAGAAGGAAAAATGGCGAGAGTGAAAGAATAGGGGAAAGTGTGAAGGATTGTGTAGAGAGGACGAGGTTAATTGTAATGAGAGGGTGTATGATTGAGGAGCTGGCTGAGAGAATGTATGACCATGGTGGAAATAAATGTGGCAGAAGTGTGAGGTATTGGTAACCGAGGGGAAAATTGGGGTAAAAGGAGAGGTGAATTATAACGATATAACAGTACCAATAAATGATATCGTTCATTCCCTTTCTTCCTATCTCTTACCAAGATGTGCGACCAATTTTCTTTTCGCAATAGTGATTATTAGCGATAAGGGGAAACCAGGACAAACACTGACTAAAATTATGTATACTTTCTCTTTCTTGTCTTGTGAAATTATTCTAGCGGTAGTTCCATCCCATGCAAAAATCCTAAAATACTGTATAATTCAGTATACAGCAGGATTTCGATGAAAAAAATTAAAAAATTTTAGAATCCAACATCATTTTGGGGTCACATTAATCTCATACATTTCTATAAAAAGACACACACTACCAGCCAAAAGTTTGGAATCACCGAGCATTGCAATTTACACAAAAATTTCCAGAAAAAAGTCAGCGACTTTGAGAATCTTTTATCGTTCGAATCAGTTGATATGAGATAAATTGATAAATGTAGAATTGAGATAAATTTCAAATCTATAAAAAATTAGCAGCAGATTTAATATTGATGAAAAGTGGGAGGTGATTCCAAACTTGAAAAAAAAAAAATAGAATTTGTGAAAAAATTTGTTCTTGAAACCATTTAAATTCCCTCGTACCACCGTAATTAAGGAAGATAATTAGACAGCCTGTTTTCGAGGCCCAAGCTGTATATACTTCGCCAAATGGAAGAATTTCGCGGGAGCATCGCGTTGCCTTCTTCGATTGCAAACGAATCGCGCCTCGGAATCGAGATACCGCGAACATCTACGCTTGTGGCGAACACTATTCGTTAACGCAAACAGTCGAATCGATGGAAAACGCCAGCAATTACTTGTTCTAGGAGATCGCCGTGGTAATATCTCCCAATTTCCGTAAACCGCGCTTTTTTCCCCTCCTCTTCAGTTCCCACAAACGTGTTTCTATCGCGAACGACGGATTCATTCGATTCGCAGCTCACCAGACGGTTTTGTTTATTCGCGAGTGATTCGAGCACGCGTCACAAGGACCGTGAATTAATTTTTCTCGATCCCCGAAGAGGATCGATTCATACGCGACTACACGGATGGAATCACCGAGCTCTCGATAGTTCTAGTGCCCCAGGCGAACAATCAACGCGCTCCAATGTTCAGTTTGCATCGGCTGAGCTGCTCGTTGTGCAAAGTAGATAAATTTTTTATTATTCTTTCTTTTTTTGGGAGGGGAAATGCACAGAAGTCGCGAATTTATTTACTCTTCTGTGTTGTGTTCAGCTCTCTGTTCGATTGACGAGTTTGTGGTTCCTTTTTATGGACGTCCAGTTTGAATTACTAAAAAACAGGTATCTAAATTTTGATTGATTTTTTAACTTTTCAATACGTATGTTTTAATTATTTTAAATCTTTGCTGATAATTTTTGCGAGTATCGAAACCATAGAAAATCAGGTAGCTAAATATTACAAGTATACTTAACGTATTATCATTTGAAATCTTAGCGGATAATTTTCGTGAATATCGAAACTATCGAAAATCAGGTCGCGTAAAAATTTTGGTAGTATGAAATTTTAGAATAAAAATTACATACCGTACCCAAGTTTGAATTTAAGTAAAAGTCAAACATACCGTGCAAATTCATCAAAGAATCCACTAAATTCCTCTCGAAATTACGCTTAAAACGCACGAAAGAGGACAAAGCTGGTTTATTGCACAGAAGAATCGTTCTTCAACGACTATTCGAAATCCCGACGAATTATTTATTCGTCACGAAGCTTCGCTTGCCGCTCGAACGCAGCTGAAGATCTGTTGAATGGAGGCTGATTATACGTGGCGCATTTAAGCGGCTCGATAATTTCAACCGCGTTCTCTCGCCCAGGCATCTTCGAAACTATCCCCAGTTTCCGGCTTGCGAAAGTTTCCCCTATTTTCCGTACGTATTAACGTGCCAACGAACACGACCGCTTACGCGAAGAAACCATCGCTATCTCTCCAGTAGTACGAGTCAACGATCGCAGCGTCGAATCAGCCGGAAGATTCTCTCGGTCCTATTAAACATCCACGGAGAGATGGCAAAGTTTCGTTTCTTAAGCAGCGAGAATTATCGATCGAATTCCCCTTTATATCGTTGCTAATTGAAATAGGGCAAGTAACCGGCTTGGAAAAATGAGCTTTTTAATCAGACCAACTTTCCTCGAGGATATTAAACTTCTCCGTTTTTTTATTTCCTACGAATCGCAATCTTTTCTAAAGATTCTGCGTTTCGAGTTTATCGGTGTTCGATACATTCAGACGGCATATATATATATATATATACTCGAAGATAAAGCGTGTTCGAAGGTTGAATAGATACACGTTGCATAGCGTTGAAGTGAGCGAGTATCACGGAGAAATATTCGGCTACTGTCGAGGAAAAATCGCGTGGAAACAAAGCGGCGGGAATATTTCAGGAATAACGCACGTGCTACTCGTAATTACTACAATTTTTCAACTATAATTCCCGGCGACGCACTTCAACCCCGAAATTTTTTCCTCGAGCTTCTCTCCCTCTCTCTCTCCCGCGCGCGTTTTTCCCCCAACGCCAACAATCGTTCTCGACCCAGATCAAGGAGCAAGTTTCTCGAGCTCACTCGACCGTGTTACACGACCTTTTTCAGAAATTCAAATTAAAAAACCACAACCGAGGGAGCCGTTACACGCCGCGTTACATGATCTCTTTCTCTCTCTCTCTCTCTCGGTCTTTCTTTCACTGCCGAAATATTTCCTCGTTAAGAGTGCCGGTGGCACACACGATCGTCGTACCGTGAAACGTTACAGCGTGAAATATCTCTCCCGCACCCTGAACGGGTACATCCAAGAATTCGAGCGGCGATAAATCACCGGCTTCTTTGGTTATTGGAACGTCCCCTTCTACGGAACCCTTTATGGGTCTCTTCTCGATCCTACGGCGGAATATCTGGACCAACTTGCCGCGATTCCAACCTTACCGAGGGATCGAAACGTTCTTCGAAAGGATTCTATTAGACGATAAATTAAAATTTCATTTCGTCAACTTAGGGGAGGAAGTATGGGGGATTAATCGGGAGATTGGGAAGGGGGCGCGAGCTACTTTGCGGAGTTTTTGAGGCTTCTTTGAATTAATATGTGGGCCTGGAATTGCAGTTTGAGGATTTCAGAATTCTTGAAAATATTCTTGCAAAGTTTTGCATTGAAATTCGTAAACAGAGGAAACTACGGTATTTTGAGCGTATTTCAAGAAAGTTAATTTCCTTGGAATTGCAGTTTCAGAATTTTTCGAAATATCCTTGCAAGGTTGTAGGCTCTAAAATTCGTAAAAGATAGAAAGCTACGGTACTTTGAAAGTGTTTTAATTTCAGAGATGTACCATTTGGAGGAAAGTTAATTTCCTTGGAATTGCAGTTTCAGAATTTTTCGAAATATCCTTGCAAGGTTGTAGGCTCTAAAATTCGTAAAACATAGAAAGCTACGGTACTTTGAAAGTGTTTTAATTTGAGAGATGTACCATTTGGAGGAAGGTTAATTTCCTTGGAATTGCAGTTTCAGAAGTTTTCGAAATATCCTTGCAAGGTTGTAGGCTCTAAAATTCGTAAAACATAGGAAGCTACGGTACTTTGAAAGTGTTTTAATTTGAGAGATGTACCATTTGGAGGAAAGTTAATTTCCTTGGAATTGCAGTTTCAGAATTTTTCGAAATATCCTTGCAAGGTTGTAGGCTCTAAAATTCGTAAAAGATAGAAAGCTACGGTACTTTGAAAGTGTTTTAATTTGAGAGATGTACCATTTGGAGGAAAGTTAATTTCCTTGGAATTGCAGTTTCAGAATTTTTCGAAATATTCTTGCAAGGTGGTAGGCTCTAAAATTCGTAAAACATAGGAAGCTACGGTACTTTGAAAGTGTTTTAATTTGAGAGATGTACCATTTGGAGGAAAGTTAATTGCATTTAATAATTGCAGTTTCAGAATTTTTCAAAATATCTTTGCAAAGCTTTGCCTTAAAATTCACAAACAGAGGAAACTGAAGTTGCTTGGAGAGGCGTACTATTATGCTGAAAAGTGAGGCAGGAAGTTATAAAATTAATTTACAACGAAGAGCGTAATAAGCACAAAGGAGTAACAATGTAATTTTGCGAAGAAAAGCAGCGTAACACAGATGAACGGTGAAATTTAAGAGAACAACAGCATTATCCGGACAGTGACAGAGGATTTACTGGCCTAAAGGAAAAAGCAACGCGGAATATTCTGCGAGAGTAGGAGAGTACAGTGGAACGTTTCAATTTTTTGCACCATAAAGCAACGCCAAGCGTTGGGACGGCTGAAATAAAATCACGAGGACTGTGCTAAATAGTCGGTTCTCTTTTCTCCCCTTGTTTCCAATGAAATATCAGGCCGCGATCGTGACAATTCTCCGACGTTGAAAAAAGCCACGCGAAGCTCATCGGTCCGGGAGGAATCATTCGTTCGGAACGTTGCCTCGGAATTCTCCACGAATCCCCCTAGTTCCCCGCTAAGCGTACCTTTCCGCCTTTTAATTCGGCCTTTGTCCGGTCGATCGGATACTTTTCAGCTGAACCTGTCGCCATTTTCAATGCGGATGTCCTGTCATTACGCTGCTACGATCAAGCAGAAGTGCACGAGGAGGAGAGGGAGATTTTTCTGAGTAGAGCAACGAGAGAGAGGTGTGAGAGTAGAGAGACAGAGAGGGAAGGGCCAGGGTGGAGAGAGAGAGAGAGTTGTGAAGTTAGAGAGAGAGAGAGAGAGAGAGAGAGACGAGGGTCAGAGTGAAGAGAAAATTAAGAGCTGAGAGAGAATTACGGGTGCAAAGGTGAAGAAAGAGAAGTGAGAATGGAGAGAGAGAAGTAAGGGTAGAGAGAGAGGTGAGAGAGTGAAAGAGAAAGAGATGTGAGGGTGAAGAGGGAGGTATGAATGTAGAGAGAGATGTGAAGATGAAGAGAGTGGTGTAAAGATAGAGAGAGAAAGAGGATGATGAGGATAAAGAAAGAGATAGAGAGAAAGATGTGAAGGTGCAAAGAGAGGCGAGAGAATGACAGAGAGACAGAGAAATATGGAGAGAGCACAGATAGAGAACACAGAGATATGGAGCAAATTTTATCTAATTTAATCTAAAACTGATTGGACCATCGTTCAATGCTAAATTCCTCTATTCGATTTTTACAGTATCCCCTTTTTAAAATTTCTCTTATAGATTCCTATCTTCTTTCTCGTCTAAACAAATGCAAAATTAATTCACAGTCCTCACGAAACGTTCGAACACAGAGTCCAAGCAATACCGAAAAATGAACGGTCTCAAATTCAACGTGACAGTGGACAAACAACCTAGAAATAACCGTGTACTACATAAATCATTTGGAACCGATGTAACCGTGGATAGAGATACTCTCTACCTACATATGTAGCACTCCGTTATAAATGCCTCGAAGCCGTGTAAACCAGACCATAAACGCTTCAATCTGATGGAACGGTGCTCATAAACACTTCGGTACCACCATCGCCGGGAATAAATGTTCCCGAATCGGTGTAACCAAGAACGTAAACGCTTCTCGAAACGACGTAACTAAGAACGTAAACGCCCGGGGTGAATCGATACGACAAACTGAATCCTGGAAAAATTCTCACTGTGAAAACGTTTTTCCACCCCTTGATTATATCATCTTTTTGCAAGGAAAGACGGGGCGTGAGAGTTGCCATTATTTTCTTCAGTTGCTCAGAGATTCTTTGTGACGACGCGTCGTCCCATCGAAGATATCCATCTACTTTAGTCCGTACATTTACCGGCGATCCCATTTCCCTCGGTCTTTGTTTGCATACGAAATAGCTGCGCATCCGTACGTCACTTTTTACCGAAAAATCCGCCTTCCTTCGAGACGGGAGCACGAAGAACGTGCTTCTCCCGTCTTTCTTCTTCTTCTTCTATATCCATCTTCCGTCTCTGTTTCACCATATTTCTACGATCTTTTCTTTCTATCCTTCTCGAGAACGGGAGACTGCGATTGATTGGGCCCCTTTGTTTTGTTATTTTCCGCCCGTTCGCGTTCCTTTCTTCTTGGGCGTTTTGCTCGGATGCCCTCGAGTGCCGATTCCATTCGATTCGATTCGAAATTCGAATCGAACCGCGCGCGCGGTACGTCTGATTCCTGCTACGTTACCCAACCGACCGTGATTTACTCTCTCCTCGCGGCTGATCGTTTCCAGTCCACCGACATTATTTAAATTATTCCGGAATTGTGTCGCTGGCTGGCATTAAGGAGGGGAAAAGATTCGATACAATTTCCTGCTGCAACGGTATCAAATTATCCTTCCATCATTTTCCTCGTCCTTTCGGAAATCCCGTCGAATCGCGCAGGGATGAAATGTGAAATTAAATGCGGCATAGTTAAGTGAGGAGATCGTTGAAAATTATGTCTGACGAATTAGTAGAAAATTAATTCTATATTAAGTCTCAAATTAATTCGAAGACAACCTACTAAAAGAAACCAAAATAGAAGAGGTACAAAAGGTAACAGACTTTCCCAACAGTCTCCAGTATAATTCGCATAATTAACATACTCACGTCAGGCAGATCGTCGAAAATTATATCTGACAAATTAGTAGAAAGTTAATTCTAAATTAAGTTTCAAATTAATTCGAAAACAACCTGCTAAACGAAACCAAAAAGAAAAGAGGTAGAAAAGGTAACAAACCTTTCCAAAAGTCTTCGCTATAACTCACATAATTAACATACACACGTTAGACAGAGCGTCGAAAATTCTCTCCGAGAAATTAGTAGAAATTCATTCTAAATTAAGTCTCAAATTAATTCCCAAAACAACCTACTAAAAGAAACCAAAAAAAAAAGAGGTGCAGAAGGTAACGACTTTCCCAGCAGCCTTCAGCATAATTCGCATAATTAACACATACGCGTGAGACATATGCAGCAACAACAAAAAGTTCCTAGAACCCGTAAACCATACCACCCACTGCACTCCGGCAAACCCAAAGAATTCCACCTAAAAATCGTGATTACAATCATGATTAGTCGCAGGTCATCTCCGGGAAGCAAGCCGAATCAGTCGTAAAGCCTCTGTGAAGCTCTTAAATTGTAACGTGACGGGAACACGGGAACCTCATCAACGAAAGGCGGACTTAATAAATTCGACATTCAAGAACCGAGAGCGGAGAGCAGACTGGCGCCATGGTAGAAAATTCAACGGCGTATAAGCGGCGGAAAAAAGGAGGCGTCGAGTATTACCGCAACACAGTTATCATCATTATCCTTTTTCCAGGAGGTAACACGTGAAAACGAAGCCTGACAAACGAGGCCAGCCCTTTCGTTCTCTCTCTCTCTCTCACTCTCTTCGTCCTCGTTGCGCCAAGTTTCGCGTTTCACCGGACTTCCCCTCTCGCTTATTGGAAAATGGATTTGCGCGAGTACTTCGTTCCACGGACCCAAGCGTTATTATTTCCTGCCCTTCCGGCACGCCGGCATTTTTCATTAACCAGGTGATCGTAAACCCTTTTCTGGTAGTTCGTTTTGATTGATCCTCGTTCTCTATTTTTCCCATTTCTTCCTTTTTATTTTTGCTCTTTTTCTCGTTGCCGCTGGATTAGATTCTTCAGCTCTGGCGCATTGTGAATTTTTCGAGGATAATTGAAACCGCGATTACACGTGGCTCGCTTTTGTAAATGCGAGTTTCCTTCGGTTTTCACCTGTTACTGCAGTTTTCTGAGTCTCTGTTGTGATTTTTTGGGGGGAATATTGAGATCGTTGGAATATAGATTCTTTGAATATTGTTTACCACACTGTTAAGTATCTGTTGCCTTTGTGAATATTATAAACATTTATTCCCTTCTTTTTCCCAATTACTGGATTTTTCAGAGTCTCTATTATGATTTTTTTTGGGGGAAAAATTGAGATTGTTGGAATATAGATTTTTTAAATATTGTTTAGTGCCTTTTGGCCTTGTGAATATTTATTTCCTTCTTTTCTATCAATTACTGGATTTTTCAGTGTCTCTATTATGATTTTTCTTTGGAAAAATTGAGATTGTTGGAATATAGATTTTTTTGAACATTGTTTACCACCTTTTTAAGTATCTTTTGGCTTTGTAAATATTTATCTCCTTCTTTTTTACCAATTACTGGATTTTTCAGAGATTCTACTATTTCTGAAAATCGAAACTCTGAGAATTCTTCTCACCTTTACCTCTTCTTCGTTACTTCCCTTTTCTCCATAGTTTTCCTCGGTCCACAACTGTCAATCACCATTTTCACACGATTTTTGCTCGCGCATCACCGGTGAAAAAGCTCGCACCACCTCTACGCCACCGAAACGAGAGCAAAAGCCAAAAAGGAATAACGCGAAATATCATCGGTTATCAAAACAGACAAAAAAGTTTACACTGGATTTTCGTCCGCGTCATTTCCCCCGGCGTATATTAATCCCGGCTAGTTTCCCCCCCGGTGTTCAACCAAACGAATTATTATCGATATGATTAGACCGAGTGATTGAACTCCAACGCGCAAAAATTCCACCGAAAAAAAACCCGCGATAAAACCGCGAAACAACGATCGAACCATTTCCCGATGGGGTTCCCCTTCGTTTCTCCTACCTTCAACCGTACAAAATAGCATTTCAAGCGAAACCCTGAACACGAACAAAAACAAACACCGAATCAACCAATTTGAACGAAACTACAAAAAAAGGATGCTCGCTTCAGGTGCAACTTTCTTTCCGAAGCCCCGCTGTTCAACATTCCTCCGTCGTAATCGCAACGAACGCGCTTGAAATTATTTGCAGGCTTTGTAACGCGCGGCAAATCGCGTTTCAACTTTGACAAAACGGCCAGAAAACCAAGCACGATCGTGCATATCGCTCGTAAACGGCACGCGTTTCGTTTCATCAGAGACAAATGCGGCTGCGATAACTCTCCTGGCATGCAACTTTGTGTACAGCGCCAATTTCCACCCCCCGAGTTTCATGCTTAACGTCGTTTATTCGTTAGATCTACCTTATCGTCGAAACGATTCCGTCTCTCCGCGGAATCTCTGGTCTCGGTCGGTAAAAACACCCGGAGCTGATCGATCACTCGAGCTTACGTTTTACGGGGATTTCGATTTAAAAGGAACGATTTTCGCGCCTTCTCCACTTCTCCACTCCTGGACATCGGCCAAGGTTGGAGAAGCTCTCGCGAGAGATTTTCCACGTGTACAAGCCGGGATGGTGGAAGAAATCGCGTGTCAAAGAGGAGCTCGTACGTTTTCTCGAGATGTTTAGTGGATTGTAAGCTATTTATTTTGCGAGCGGTGTTTTCATCGGTTTCGGGGAAAGGGACGATGGCTCTTGAATATGAGAGTCACGAGATCTCGGGATATTTTCACGGTCTGTATTTTCGGGAAGTTGAATTTGAGAAGATGGAGATTCGGTGAGTGCCTCGAGATGATCCAGGAATGTATGTTAAACATTTCAGTGGAGAGCACTCGTCTTTCGGATCGGATTGAATTTTTATTTCACTGCGATAACCGTGGAGGGGAATTTTGAAAGCTGCGGAGGTTGAGTATCTTCAATTGACAGAAGATTGCACGCTATTTTTATGAAACGAAGGAGGGAAAATTAGTAATTTTTTCTATAATATTGCGAAGATAGTGTTTTTAGTCGAGTATCTTTCAAATTTTTGTTAAAATATTACAAGAAACCTCCAAAAACAAACGGACCAAAACGAACTAAAATAAAGTACACAATTTATAAAATTGTAGAATATGTAATTTAATAAATAAAATTGTCAAAATTGGTGAATAAAATTTTGCGTTACTAAAGCAGCGTCGTCTTAAAGGCAGACGTCTGTAATGAAAAATTTCAGAAGTGATATTTTATCTAAAATGAGTCACTCGTATCAAAAATACATTCTTCTCTCACAATCTGAGAAGCTTTCTTACAACCAAGAAGGAAGCTAATCCACGGGTATTTAAGAAAGATATCCACCTTGTAATTAATTTCTCAACCTAAGAAAAAGTTCATTCATCCTCAACAATAGACACTCCGATCCCCACGAATTTACGCTGAAAATTAATTCGACCCACATTTTCCCTTCTCCTCCACTTCTCAACCCCGCTTCGTCTATAAAAAGTAACCGCGAAACACAGAAAGGACAGGGAGAAGCTCGGTCTAGAGTAAGGTTTCGAGATGAAAATTGTCGGAGATCGCGGGACACGATTGCCGCTGCGTTACTTCCGTTTCGAGACGGCCGTTGAACATCGGCGAGCGTCTTCTGGCCGAAGAGAGATGGATATACGTGACCGTCATCCCTCTTCCTGCCATCTGACGCTTCAATTTCAGGGCAATACTCGGCGGCAGAGCAGCAATTCGCAGGCAGCGCATCGACCGCCACAGCGAAACGAGATTTCTATCTGTCGGAACGAGCTAATGCACCGAGCCAGAGTTTGCCCCGCTGATCCCGTGTCCCCGTTTCCAGATCCACTCTCCTCTGGTGAAAGAACCTGCGTTTCCGTTTGACCCGCACCTCTCGCTGTTTCTCACTACGTGTACCTATCGATTCGGTGATTCGAGACGGTTATCGGGTGGACAGTTTGCGCGTGTATTAATTCGAACGCCATGGAAGTTGCACGGGAAAATTCGGCGAGATTCGACCCTTTCGCTCTTATATTTTGCCCGTGAAATTTTTATTTTGACACTCTGTAACGATTTGTAACTTGCAACTTCTGTGTTCATCGTTTCTGAGACTTAATCCTTTCGCTCTTAAATGTTTCCCGTGAAATTTTTAGTTTAGTCCTGCATTACGGTGTGTGCCGCTTTACTTGTTCATTGCTTGACTCAACATTGGTGAAAATTTGAGAATGCAGATCCCTGTGTTTTTCTTTTTAGTGTGGAATGGAAATTAACGCTGTGATGATTTTTAGTTTTGATAATTATGGTTATTCAAATTCACTATCATTATCACTATCACCATTACTATTATTATCTCTATCATTATCACATCACTATCACTATCACCATCACTGTTATTATCACTATTGCAGGAAACGGAATGCAAAACGCAATTAGAGATTAGTAATATAATTACGATAAGAAACACTGTTAACGCGTCCTCGCCTCGCAGGAAAATGAACGACTCTCGCTCTTGTTTTCCCTATTTATATGGTCTTCGCGACCCGCGTTCGCTCTCTCTCGCTTTCACGCACTCTCTTCGCAACTCAGAAACACTCGCTCTTGTTTAATAACAACGAACGTCGGAAGGCCGTTACCTGTTTATACGATCGGCCCGTTCCGGTCCATTAACCTCCTACACCGTCACTGTCGTTATCGTCGCTTTTTTCTGGAATACGTAATTTCGGGAATTTCGACAATGCGAAGAGAAAATAAACGCCGTGAAAATTCCATAGCACACAATTCATTTCTCAAATGCTTCAATCTCTCCCCCAAAAATGGAGGAGAAACTGCATTGTTCGACTCTCATAATTTCCGTACAACGAAATCCCGAATCGACGTTTAATTAGAGAAAGAAATTCACCGGTAAAGTGGTGAAATATAGTTTTCGAGCGCGGCGAAGTCAGAAATAAGCGAGTGGAAAAAAGTGGTGCAGCTCGAGTCTGCAGGAATATTCAGCGAGGAAACTTATTTGTTCCGCAGTCCGACACGAGGTGCGTCGTCTATTTACTCGTTACCGTATTCACCATCGTTTAGACAAACTTCCCCGAAGAACTTCCTTCCTATTTGCCTTCGTAGCCTGTGCAATTCAAATTAGAAGAGTCGAGGAACTGCGAACCGGTCTGTTCACCAGTTTTCCTCAATTTCTTCCGAGCACACGCACCTGCGTGCTTCATCGTTCCAACATTTTCGCGTGAAAATAACGCAAGTCCACCTCAACTCACCTATTCAATTCAAACGAAACCTCCTCTATCCCCGTAAAAAAAAGAAATAAAATAACACACACAGAACACGGTAATATTTCAAGGAAAAAAAATAATAGAAACAACGTGGACAAAAATCCACGCTCAGCTAACCCATATTTATAGAAACTAAAACAAATTACACGTCGCTCGTCGATTCTCTTCAACGTGTTTCCGTAGTTTCGAAAAGTCCTCGGGCTAAACGCCGCCAAATCGAATCGCAGAAATATTTCCGAAGGATATAACCAACGATCGAAAAAAAAAAAAAACTTAACTGCAGCAAAACACGATCTATCGAAGCGAGTGTTATTTGCGCGTGTGAATTCGCGGTCGAAACAGATCCTCCGCCTCCGCCACTGTCCTCCCCTTCGGATCTCACTGTCCACCAGCTCTCTCTCCCTCTCCGTCCTTTCTTCTCTATCGCTCTCAACTAACCTCCTTTTTTTTGCTTTTCTGTTTTTTTCGTTTCTGTCCAAACGAAATTTCGTGCTCGATCGCGATTCATGGTCCGCGCAGTTTCGACGCAATTCCCGTTTATCGAGTAGCTCCGACGGGCTTCGCGTGTCCGGATGTCCGCCAGCTTAAACAGGCCGACGTCCATGACACCGCGCGATCCGTCATCCGCACCGGCTGATTAATTGCACCAGGCCTCCGATTCGGCTCAACTGCTGCACTACGATTTAAACTGTTTTTTTTTTTCAGGGAGGTTGTTTCGTTCTTTGGGTGAAAGTGGTGGGTTGATTCGGAGATTGTCGGGAGTGTTGAGATTTGGAGGGTGTTGGGGTGGGCGGAGTTTATGTTTAGTCGTAAAATAGGACAAACCTAAGGGAAACCTGTAGCCGGATTTATGTCTTCACAAGTGATGCTTCGTTTCTAACGGACAATAGTGTCCTTTTTCGCGTTGCCTGCGACACTCGGTCACTAGGATTCGAGAGGCCATAAATCCGGGAGTCTCCAAGAGTTCAAGGGACATCAAGTCGAGTAGTTTTACGTCCGGTGCCAAGCTTTCGCCGCAAACCCAGACGGCCCCCAATGGCGGAGGATTAGGATACGCCCAATCAGCGCGGCTGTCCAACTAGGCCCTTTAAGGGTACAGGTCGTCCACCTACCCGTTCAGAGCCCTTGTGAGGAGGAATCCCCACGCTACGGGTGGCGCGGAGCGACTTTCCAACACTCTACCAATTCTCCAGATTGGTACCGGAGCTGTTCGCAACTCACACGTCGGGGCCTGGAAAACCCGTTCGGGGCCCTTGTGAAGAGGAATCCCCACGCTACGGGTGGCGCGGAGTGACTTTCCAACACTCTACCAATTCTCCAGATTGGTACTGGAGCTGTTCGCAGCTCACACGTCGGTGCCTGGAAAAAGGGCCCCTGACCAGCATGCGGCCTAACCACTGACCCCTCGAAACCTACACCACACCCGGCCAGCCCCCGGTGCTGTGGCCGCAGGTGCCCGCGCCACACTGGCGCGAACCTCTGCTGGCCCAGCCCGGATGGTCAGGGGAGGGCGGAATGCCCGCCACAGCCCCCGACGTGGCTTGGAAAGGCCGGCCTTTCTAACATCATCGGTGGGATGTGCGTGGGTGGACACCAACACCACTACCATTGGAGGGAACCTCACCCCACTCAGTAATGGTAAACCAGATCAGGTATCGGGGGATCGCCAATCCCCTAGGTACCCTTGGGTACCCGCCTGCGGGAGGTTCAAGGGACATTTTTTTTTTTATTTTATATCGACATCATTTTGCGGTGTTCGAGTGCGAGCTCATTGTTGCCTTTTAGCAATATCACGAAATTGTTGCAATAAAGGTAACTGTAAACATTGTTCTCCGATATTGTTATTAAAATTTGTTGCATAATATATTTATTTCCTCGTGTGTTATAATATAATTTAATTTAATTTTTACTATTCCTTTGTTTTATTTTATATCCTTATTCTCAGGTCTCTTCGCCGCGAGGGCCAAGGTCCTGACGTTGCCCGTCCCTGCCCCGTGGAGGCGGACCTGTATATCTACTCTAGTTTTATTACACTAATTATTGGTTTCCAAAAAAGTTTAATGAGGTTCAAGGGACATTGCCCGAGAGTTTATTTACGTGTCCGCACCTGCCCGAAGGCTTTGCAGACACGGCCCCCATGGGCGCGGGATTGAGATACGCTCAATCAGCGCGTACCCTCGGAATAAAATTCCGCGGATACTACCAAATCGGTACCAGAGTGCAAGCTCCGGCCACCACTCTTGGTATGAGCGAGACCTTTCTGGTTCAAGGGACAAGTGGGCCTCGATATTTTCGTGACTACTTTACGCGAGAAAGTCCCGACTTCGCGGAGACTCCACAGGATTCCCAAACATTCCTCCGCCGAACGCTTCTTCGGTCGTTGTGCATCCCTTCCCTAAAATAGCGCGTTTAGGACGTAACGGGAACGGGGGTGTCGATGCATCAGAGAAAAACTGATTGGTGCAGAATCGTTTTGGAAATCATCAATCAGGGTGATTCGGCGAGGAACGCAGCTTTCGTGGAGAAGGAGCACGTAGAATTGAGAATTATTGAAGTTGTAGGGAATGTACATTTAGAAAAATAATAAATTTTTAAAACACGAATATTAGTGCACGTTATCTTAGAAGTCATAAATCTTTTCCTTACATTATCGCGGTTCCCTTTACGTGTCAACCCGTTCACGCGAGAGCGTGACTCTGTTCCAACCCCTTTGCTGTTCAGTCTCCTCTTAAATTGTTGTTATAAAAACTACTTTTATTCATTATTAACTTTTCCTGCAAAAATGTCCAAACACCGTATAAGCTTGTATTTCTCGTGAATATTTCGATTAATTAGCATTACGTACTGTTAGTTCAATACATTTTCGCAAATCACACTGTAATGTAAACTAATCGAAATTAACATGTTGCACAAATACTTGGGCACTCGGCAAATCTCAATATTTCGAATATTCGTATTAATGTTTACACTGTAGACATTAATGCCTGCACAATTTTTCATAACTATTTAGTTAGTGTCCAAATACTTTTCAAAATCTCATCCATGGTTGCTTAATTATTCATCTCTTACTGCCAAGAGACAGTACTGAAAATTATTCACAATTAAACTTTCCTTATACACAAACTAAAATATTTTTAAAAATAAATTTCATTCCTAGTTGCTCAATAATTCATCTCTTATTGCAAAGAAACTACTGAAAATTATTCACAAGGTGAATTTTCCTTAGACACAAAATAAAATATTTCTGAAAATCTCATTCGTAGTTGTTTCACAATTAAACTCTCGCTGCAAAGAAACTACTCAAAATTATTCACAAGGTGAATTTTCCTTAGACACAAAATAAAATATTTCTGAAAATCTCATCCACAGTTGCTCAATAATTAAACTCTCGCTGCAAAGAAACGGCACTCAAAATTATTCACAAGCGTGCTTTCCCTGCACGGGAAATAAAGCGACATTAATTCACGTTTAAGCTCTTATTACGAGCTTTTATTCCGTCCAAGAAACTGCTATAGTTCTTCATTACCGAACTGAGGAAGTTATCGTAGCAGAAAGTTGAAGATACCGTTGGAAGAAAGTGAAAACACAGTGAATCCTCGTCATGGAATTATCTGATTCGTCGGGACTGCGGGAGAGTAAGAACGAAGGTCTGCTGTACCTAAGAGCGATTAGCGTGAGCCTTCGTTCCGTACGTGCCGCGGATCGTCCAAGGAATCTGGAAAGTTTCCCTGGTTAAGAACGATTATCATGGGGAAAGTTTCACGTCGACTTTCAGCCCACTACTCCACGAAGTGGACCTCCAAGTTTTCCCGCGTTCGACCTCCCCGACCATTTTTGCTTCTCTGTTTTCCCTCTTTTCCTTTTTTCTCACGCGATGCAACTCTCGCCTGTAACTTCGCTCCCTGCAATTTCATCGCGTCCCGTGTTACTTTCACTTGCAATTTCGTCGTTGCACGAACGCGATCCACCTTTCCACTGTCGTTTCACCTCTGCGTTCAAATATCTCCGCTGCAATTACTGCTTCGCTATTTTTTTTTTTTTTTAGGAATTTTGGAACACTTTTTTTCTGTCAGGATAATGGATTATTCTAAGTTTGCGGCACTGTCGACACGTCTGCTGTTTTCGAGGACTTGAACGTTTTATGGTTTTAATGGGCTATTGTTGGGTTCGTGCTGAAGCTTCCGTCGCTTGAAAATCGACGAATTTCTTTTCTTATTTAAATTTTCATGGTTGGTGGGTTACAGCGAATGGAGGATTGAGAAGTGCGCAGTGTCGAAAATGATTAAAATATTAACGTTCTAATGTAAAATCTACAAAGTATCTACAAATATCTATAAAAATATGAATAATTTCTTTAACGTGCTGTTACTACAATTTTGCGATAATTTTGCAACGAATCGTGAGCTTATAAAGACTGACTAATACCTGCTCACTTGAGTTTTCATGATAATTGTAAGAAAACTTCTGAAGGTATTTGAAAGATTCTTGCAAGAATTCCTCTGGACACTTCTTCAAGTAATGATTCATTTATTTGCTATAAAATTTCCTTCACGAATCATTTACGAGCCAACAATTATAGAAATTCTTCAACTCGATATTCCAAAATTTAATTCTCGAAATGTCCTCATTTAAATTTACACCGAAATTAATTCTCCATTAAAACACTCATCTCACGACAAAAATCACCCAGAAATTCGCACCGTTCCCTTACACGAAATTCACCCAAAGAAATATCGACCCCTTTAACAGAGACTCCTCGAGATTCTGCATACGCTATCATTTGATTCTGTGAAAAACTTACGTTTCCTGCAAACTTTCCCAGTTCGTTTCTATCGTAGCGTACGTAAACTCTCGATATCCGTTTCACCGGTTCCCCGAGACGTGAAACGTGTAATTTAAACGAAGTTCGGTAAAAAGATTCGACGAGCTGTTTCCACGAAAACACGTCGCCGTCGTCCGGTAAACAAACGTTCGCGTTCGGGACTCGCTCTGCTCGCCATTTAGTCGAGAGTCACTCGACCACGTCCTCCAGCCGGCCCCTTGTTCCAGAAGACACTGTTACGCCCTTGTTTCCACGCGTCTTGTCTCCGGCCCCCACGCTTTTCCCGTCCTTCCGGCCTCTGTTCTTCCGTAATTGCGAGACCTTCGTGCTCGAACGAGAAGCAGACACGGTGACAAAGCTGTCACGGCAATTATCTCGAAACGCGCGTGCAGTTGCTTCGAAGCGAAAGGAGGGAGAGAGAGAGAGAGAGAGAGTGAGAGAGAGAGAGAGAGAAAAGTTCTGGGGCTGAACTCCTTTTGGAATTCGAGCTCTGGGGTCAGTTAATCACTGGACACTGGAGAAAACCAACGGCGCGAAATTGTCCCCGCTATGTGACTTCGTAAATAACGAGCGCCACGTTTCGCTGGCTTTCCCGGTCGCGATCGAGTTTGTTTGCGAACGATGGAACCGATAGTTGTGTGCGTTGGAATGTAGAACGATCGTTGGATAACAGAAATTTTAGTTTGCCATTTTGTGTCAAGTTTCTTTGCCATTCTCCAGGTTTACGTTCGCTGTGCTTCCTTTTATCGATGTTTTCGTGCTAATTAGGGATGAATTTAGAGAAATTTCTAACTTTGGGGTTGCTTTTCCTTCTAACTTCCTTCCCTTAATTTTTTAGATTTTTTGGCCTTATTTTACCTCTATCGTCCTCTTTTTCTGACTCTAAATACGACCACTTTCCATGGAATAGTAACTAAAAAGAAGGGTGAGAATTTTTTCCACGTATCCAGATTTTTTGGTCTTCTCATGTCTCATTTTATTATTTTTTCCTGTTTTTCTGTCTTTAAATACGACCATTTTCCATGGAATTATAAAAGGAAGGTGAGAATGTTTCCTCATTTGCATCTCAAACGCAATACACAAGATACTGCTTTCCTCTCGTTCGTTTTGGAAGCCCCATTGACGACGACAAACTTCCCTCAACTTGTTTCCGTTGCTCGTTCCCCGAAACTTGACGCCCAATTCAGATCAGATTGCGCCGGAGGATCCTCATCGAATCTATCATTGTTCGACCGCGTGCATCGAGATTAAGCCGACGACAGGGAAGAAACTCGAGGCTACCAGCCAACACAACTCGCTCAATTTCCTTCCTGTGCAGCAGCTGCTCGTCGTTAAACTTCTGACGATCCTGTCGTGCAGACTTTAACAGTCG
>NW_017100262.1:3506463-3540363 GCF_001263275.1 Habropoda laboriosa
GAAAGCAGAGGGGAAAGTTCTACTCAGCATTTTTCTCCGGAGATTATTTTTAACGTTAACTCCGTTTCTTTTTTTTTTCATTTCAAGATATTATCTCGCGTGAATCCAGCTCCCTCGTACTCGCACGGATTCCCACGATAGAAACGTCAAATTTGCGGAGAAAACTGGAGAATTCGAGGGAGGCTCTCTCCCCTCGGGATTCAATCTTTCTTCTCTTTCTCTCCCCCGCTTTCGGTTTCATTATTGCCAAGATACTCGAGAAGTAGAGAGATCCCTGTTTACCAGCCGCAGTAGATTTTCACAGCGATGTTCTTTTACACTCCCACGCACACGCCAACTGTATTTTCTCTATCGCGGATCCATTATCTTTGTAGAACGAACTTTCCTCTTCCCTTCCTTTAACGCACACCATAGAATCCCATAGGAAAGAGGGAGGGAAAGCCTAGGGGATATATTCCTGATATATCGTGCACTTGATCCAATTTTTCCAGAAGCCATGTTTTCTCTTACAACGTCACTGTCTAACCTTACAGTTTTTCAAAGTGTTTGCGATATTTTTCCCCCCGTACGGATATCATCCATTCATCCCTGGGAAACTTCGGGGATGGTACTACCCTCCTGGGAAGTTGTAATGTAGATGTAAGGATCTTCGACAATGTAGAAGATTCGGGAAGACCCTTCGGGGAGTCGAACTATAACACACTTGCGTGCTGTGTAGGATATAGGAAGATACTCTGCCACCACACGTCACACTATATTATCGGAGAATATTTTTTTTTGTACGTTCTTCTTTCACGTAGGAATCTACGAATTTTTTGTCACAAGTCCATCTACGAGTCACGACGAAGGTATAGAATCGATGAAAAGCGGAGAAAAATCGGAAGGAGTATGTAGGAGGATTCGAACCGAGGGCAAACTGGATGGTAGCCTGGGACGCTAACCATTACGCTATCGCGACCTCGTTGATGCGTCAATGTTTTCTATACTTTTCTTTTGTGCAATTGTGAATTGTACGTGGTACAGGTATAGAATACATGAAAAAGGGGGGGAATATCGTATGGAGTACTTCGAGATTCGAACTCAGGGACCTCTTGTTCGCGAGACAAGAGCGTTGTTCACTATTCTATCGAGACTTTTGCTGACATTTTCGCCGTTCGCTGTATGTTTTTTGCTATTATTCTTGATTTTTCTCGTCGCAAAGAATTTTCCCATTGCACTTTATAAATACGAAACTCCTCTCAAAGAGAAGTACGTCGAAGAATCTCTTCACATTTTAATTCACCGTTCACCATTTTAACGATAAAAGTGTGTTTCCGTAACAATGTCAAATTAGGAGTCACGATATTCTCTTGAACTTTTCCTCCCGTGAATTATTCTTCTTGACCTATAAAAGTGTCTTATAACGAACCACCACGGTCACGGCTCGAATACTTTCTCTTACATATCGCCTACATTTTGCGTTATTTTACGCGATGCCTTAAAAGTCAACCGGAACTTCGAAGCTCCGGCAGTCGCATAGTTGTGCAAGTATTCCACCGGTGTCTGCCGACTCCGGGGATTCTTGAAATATCTAGATTAAACCAGCCTCGATGTATTAAGTCTGCAAAGCCACGCTGGCTTTTCTTATCGAGAGTATCATCCCTGCTCCGCCTCATTAACTGCATCCCGGTGTCTTACTCTCCATACAATTCTACACGTTCCACAAATCTTCTCAAACCGCCGTAACGATCAAACAAAACCCGCCTACCTGCTCTAGCTTATCTCCGTATCATTTTGTCTCCAATTCGAAGTGAAATAGACGAAGAAAATTGGAAAATTCAACCTCAAACCACTTCAAACCACAGCAAGCTGGTCACTTGAAATCTGCTTCAAACTCACAGTATTTTTTCTTTCAATTTTTTAAACGTCGGGGTAACTTTCAGGAGTCTAGTCAATTTTCAATCCAAAAATGCAACCTCAAACCACTTCAAACTAGAGTAAACTAGTCACTTGAACTATACTTCAAACTCACAGTGTTTTTCCTTGCAATTTTTTAAACGTCGAGGTATCTTTCAGGAGTCTATTCAATTTTCAATCCAAAAATTCAACCTCAAACCACTTCAAACCACAGCAAACTAGTCACTAGAACTCTACTTCAAACTCGCAGTATTTTTTCCTGCAATTTCTCAAACGTCAAAGAAACTATTACCCGTTTAGCCAATTTTCAATCCAAAAAATACATTCTCAAACCTCTCGAAACCTCTCCGAACCGGTCGCAGTTCTATCTCGAATTTCTCGCAGCGTATTTCCTCCGTTGTTTCTTCAAATTCCACAAAATTGTCATAACTCCGGCCAATTTTCAGTAGACACTTTCCCCCCTTTATTTTTACTCGCGCACTGAGTAGTTCGAGACGTTTTCTCGTTTCCCGTCCCGATCGTTCGCGGGCTCATATTTTCCCGGCGAACGTCATAAATTAGCTTCGAGTCTCTCTCTCCCCGCTTCTCTTTCGCCGGCCAGCACAGCGCAGCGATTGCATTTCGCGTGGTGTGCACAGAGTCGACGACGAGCTACTTTCCTCCACGTGGAACGCCGCTCACCCCTTCTAGCGTCGTTTTTTCCCTGCGACTTCTTTCTTTCGGCGCTTTCGCTCATTTTTCATCCGTTCGTTTCTTCCGCCCTGGGAAACTCTCCAGGCGAATTCCTTCGCTTGACGGGAAGTTACGCGATGAGATTTCTGCCGTTCTCGAGAGAGAGAGAGAGAGAGAGAGAGAGAGAGAAAGAGAGAGAGAAGCGACCGATGCAAAGCGTTTTATTGCAGCTCTCCAAGTTTCGCGCCGCCTTCGCGGAATTACCCCCGGTGCCAAGGAACGCCTGGAACTTGAGAGGAGAACAGCCACCGTGGATTCGTTTTCTTAGGGACAGGGGAACGATCGAGGAAGCCGGTTTAGAGCCACTCAGCTCTATCGTCTTCTGGTTTAGGACCTTCCAGCTCGATGTCACGCGTTTCGGAACCAGCCAGAGGAGATATCTTGATGGAAGGAGCTCGGATTTTATCTTCCAGAGATTTCGGATCTTTGGCTTCTTCTTTTGCTTCCTTTGGGGAAGATTGAAGTGTTGCCGGTGTGGGGATATATTCAAGTAGCGAATGCTGACTTTCTTGCTGTGGAGACTGCTTGATTCGTGAATGTTCAAGGTTGATATTTTTTTTAAATCTCGCATCTTTGAGAATTCGATAGTTTGAAACCGTATTTTCTGCGGAAATTTGAGAATTTTTGGAAGTATTTTTTGAGAATTTCTGTGAATTTGTATTTCGAGATATTTGAGAATTTGTATCCTTCAGGAATACAGTAATGTCTCCACAAGTGTCAGTCCGCAAGGAACCTAAACCTGACACTTGTAGAGCCAGGGACTACGTTTTCGAGCCTCGCGCCCGCCTTTGTAGTTTGCCGAACGTAGACAAGGACAGCGAATAAAAGATAAGGATGAAAGGTGAGTCGAGGCAACCAAGCGATTTAAATACCAACTTTTTTAATTTTACGTTTTTCTATCCCGAAATTTTTCTCAACATATTGATGAGATTTTTCTGATGAAAATGACGTCAAACGCGACATAATTTGAACATCATTTACTTATTAACACGTTCACTGTCACGCCAGATATTTCACTGTATGGAGATAAAAACAGACGCCCTGTATTACATTACATAGAGTCGGCCTATCGTTTGACTGCCAGTTGGAGAATTGGCCTGCCGTTTGACTGACACTTGTAGAATCGGTCCTACATTTGACTGACACTTGTAGAATCGGCTCTACATTTTTTCTTTTTTACGTGGAGGAAGGCCGACATTAAATTAATTACTCAATAAGTATTAATAAGTAAATGTTCAAATTATATCGTGTTTGATCTCATTTTCATCAGAAAAATCTCACCAACATGTTAAAAAAAATTTCAGATGAAAAAAAGTAAAATTAAAGAAATTATATTTTTCTATTATGATTTGTCGAGTCGTGAAATCTCGTAAAGGAAATGGAACATGGGCGCAGCAATGACGCAGGCCTAGGCGTAGGACCATCTATACTGACACTTGTAGAATCCAAACTGGCTGACACTTGTAGAGACATTACTGTATTAAAAATATTGACAGCTAATATTTTATTTTCAATTTAGTATTTTTCGAGAATTTCCGTGGATTAGTATGTCGAGATATTGGAGAATTTGTACCCTTCCAATTTTCCATCGAAATCCTCGTTACAGTGGCTCGTATTTTGTACGATATAATTAATTTTAGATTATATCTGGGAAGATTCGGTAACCGAAAGACTTTATAGCGAAGGTTCAATTTGCTGGAGAACCTGGTGGGCCTAATTATTTCGCGACGAGCTCACAAAGGAACCCCGTAACGTGTCCGCTTCGAGACGAACTGGAGGGTTGCCGATCTCGATAGCAAAGACTGTTTCCACGAAGTCGCGGTAATCTGGCGTGTCAAGTGGTCGATAGGGGCTTCCAATTAATTCCCTCAACGAAGCTGCTTATCCTTCCGTAATCAAACGTTTGCATAATTTTCCTACAAAATTTCTATTCGAGCACAAGCCAACAAAATTCACTCCTATTTATTACCGATATCTTCTTCGGTTTACTTAATACTTTACCATTGATCACATTCTGAATTTTCATTTCACCGTTGTAACCGTTTAAAGAATATTCAAGAAAATAAGATTGTCAAAAATTAAATTACTGTGTCAGAAAAATGGTCAGAAATTAAATTAAAAGAGTTAAATTACTGTGCTAGAAAAATAAAATTGTAAAAAATTAAATTAGAAGAGTCAAATTACTGTGTTAAAAAAATGAAATTGTCAAAAATTATAATTAAAAGTTACATTACTGTGTTAGAAATATAAACTGGTCGAAAATGTAATTAAAAGAGCTAAGTTACTGTGTTAAAAGAGTAAAATCCTCCAGAATTAAATCAAAAGTGTTGAATTACTGTGTTAGAAAAATAAAATTGCCAAAAATTAGATTAAAAGAGGTAAATTACCTCGTTAAAAATATTAATTTGACGCAAATATTTCATTCTGTAGTCAAAAATTAACTAAATCCGTAATTTCTTCGTTCACATAAACCATCAAAAATAACCAACGCATAATTTCTCTGTTACCATCCTCCCTTCTTTCAATACTCGCTAAAAGCACCCTAAATTACCCTTAAAAGACCTTCGTGACCACACGACACTTTCTCCTTCGAACCTCTCCGAAAGGTTTCTCTCGATCGGTTCACGCGCAGAGAAAGAGAAACGAAACAACCTTCTTCCTTTACACGAATGTATCTCGAAAGGTTGGTGCACCTGATTCAACTCGAAGCCCCGACGAAATCACGAGGAATCACCGTTTTTCAAGGAACGAGACGAGGGTTTCGATGCAGGCGAATCGAACCTCGCCTGGAAAAATCAGTGGCCGTGAGAGATTCAACAGCCGGACACTGGGCGGAAAGAAGGTCATTAAGAAGCTTCAGCGGTTCGCATCCGGGGATTCTTCCCTTATTAGTTTCTTGCGAATCGCCTTGTCTCTCCGGCCGCTTCCGGTTTCATCCGACGACTCGCGGCGATAGATTGAATTCCCTCTGATTTGTAGGATTGTTTCGTGTTTCGTTAACGATATTGGCGCAGGTTCTCCCAGGCACAGATTCCAAACGTTGTTTCTTGTTATTATTTGAACAAAACTGAGAGACTCTAGGTAATTTCTTTGTCGAATTGTCATTCGATGGGGTAGATCTACCATTTCCAGTAAAATTATTCACGAGGAACTGTATTTCACTCTGACACTGTATTGCTGGAAATTATGGAACGTAATTTCGCTGCTAGTTTTAACGAAATTTTGCGTTAATTTTCCTAACGGAGGAAATTTAATTTTCGGATCTTTTACACATATTTTTGGCAATCTCAGACATTCACGAGTGCAGTTAATAATTAAAATTTCAGTTTTACAAGCTTCTTCTTAAAAGTTTCAATTAACCAGCAATTAAAAAATGCGACGAATTTCTTCTTCTCTTCTCCCCTGCAATTCACGCATCAGAATTAATACAATTTTTCGATTATACGGGAAATATTACAGGAAAATATTACCGAGCAGCATCCGATATTAAATTCATAGTGCAGTTTATTCAGAGGGATTCTCCTTTTCTTTCACCATTAATTTCAGTTTCCCGTTTACGGAAGAGTTCGCGGCGCAATTTAGCTGCAAATTATACACGGCAAAGTATACTACCTCGTAATTGAACGCATAAAAAGTTTGTAATTGAACGCGTGTTTGCTTTTCAATTCCCTCTCTCGTTCTCGTTCCTCCTGTTCGCGAATCGAACGGAATCACGACCGTATGGAATTTTAATACAGCCTTTCCCGTACTTTTCGTAGCTTCACTTGACTTCCATTCGCGAGAATGGATTTTGTCCCCTATTTTCCATCCATCCTTTCGCACAGAATTCCACAAGGGAACCGCAAATATTCTTTAATAAAACGCGATATCATACGTTTCTCTGAATCTCCAAAGATACATTATTGCTTCTTTCTTTCCTTCATTTCTCTTCTCGACATTCAATTGGAAACTGCAAATTGCACAGAAATTTACGTATAGAGAAAATAGAGAGAGAGAGAGGGGGGATGTGAAAACTGTTGGTCGTCGACGAATGGAAGAAATTTGAACGGTCGGAAGAGGGGAAATAGGGGTGTTAGGATAGGCGAGGGAGTTTGAAATTCCGCACACGATATTGGAAAGTCGTATCTCGCGGCTAATATTCCGTAACGGATCGTGCA
Source organism: Habropoda laboriosa (assembly GCF_001263275.1). Lineage (NCBI taxonomy): Eukaryota > Metazoa > Arthropoda > Insecta > Hymenoptera > Apidae > Habropoda > Habropoda laboriosa. The sequence goes on from NW_017100262.1 coordinate 3,513,249, forward strand.
ATTAGTTCCGAGCCATAATTAGAAGGGTGGGTCGAATTCGTAGGGAACTTTGTCTTCTAATCTCGATACGCGCGCGCGAACCACTCTGCGGGAAGAAATTTATCGGTTTGGGTGGCTTGCTTGAATGGCCTCGTTTGGGAACGCGAGTCTTTAAGAAGTAGTGTGACAGTGATGTCAATTTTTTGACTGAGTATTTTCGAGATAGTAGTGTGATAGGTTCTTGTCCGACTTGTATCATTCTGTTTCACTGAAATTTAAAAATCGCGGAATACAGTAGGTTTACAGAACGAGTTTTTATGAACTGAATTTTATAATTTAGTTCTTCATCCTTATTTCCAATTAATAATCGTAAATTACGGAAATATATATTTGATGTTTTCAGTGATACTGTGACTTCAGTGATAATGAAATATATCTCTATAGATAGACAATTTGACAATATTTTGCCAGATTACCTAGCTAAAGAGAAAACTTATTTATTCAGTCATTTTGAAAAATTTTCAATAATTTGTAGAAGTTCTAAAATTCTTGCTACATATTATCAAAAGTATAACTACTTTTCTTTGCTTGTTTGGAATTTTTTTAAATTCCATTCCTGTTCAAGCTACTAACAATTTATTACTCACAATTGACGCTTAACCCACTTTCACTGTTTAGGCGTGAGCAATTTAACAAGTTGGAGTATGAAAGAGAGTCTTTCGTGTATGCTCACTTCAAACGTCAACGTTAATGACGATTGAATATTTATCGACATTGGATACTGGACGGTGATGAAAGAATGAAGTCACGAGTATAGATAACACTTAAACTTTAAATTTATTCTACAATTGTTGACTTAGAAAAACGCGTTAGATTGGTGATAATAAGGTTTGTGTTGAACAGCTGATAGAAATTTAGAATCTGATTTTCCTTTTAAGAAATGCGTGCTTAAATACTAAATGCGGACATGTTAAAGTGGGAATGACGATGTCTGATTGGTGGTTTTAAAAGGGTAGGGGAAGCCGCCGTGACCCTCAGGTACTGCAAGTACCTTCGAGTGGCATGTGTCGGATTTTCCCCATACCTTAACCGTAGCAGGTAATATTTTATTGGTTGCCCTGACTCGGCCAAGGTAAATGAAAATTAACACGGTCGAGGTAAAATTCTTAATCCTAACACAAAAGGGGCAATCGTTGCTATGCATTCAAAAAAAAAAAGGTAAAATATGCACAATGGTTTTTACTTATGATTAGTTTTACGCCTTAACATTCACCATAAACTACCACGTTCACAGCAAACATTAACTATATATTACCCTAAGCACCCTTCTAAAAACATTCTCAATAAATCACGATTATATACCCAGAAATAGGAAGTTAAAAAAATACTTTAAAACGTGAATAACTTAATTAGCCATAATCTCAGAACAAACTCTTGGAGATTAGGCTACCGTTGCACCGATAGCCTGAATTATCCAGCAAAACTTCAGAATCGTAATTACATTCCCAAAGATAGTAACTTAAAAAAATACTTTAAAACGTGAATAACTTAATTAGCCACAATCTCAGAACACACTCTTGGAGATTAGGCTACCGTTGCACCGATAGCCTGAATTATCCAGCAAAACTTCAGAATCGTAATTACATTCCCAAAGATAGTAACTTAAAAAAATACTTTAAAACGTGAATAACTTAATTAGCCATAATCTCAGAATAAACTCTTGGAGATTAGGCTACCGTTGCACCGATAGCCTGAATTGTCGAACGAGAAACCTCACACCATCGCCTCTCCACTCCCTCTATCTAAAATAAAACCCACCTCAGCCACGAAAATCCACCACAAATCACGCAACTTCCATGTCCCATTCAATGGAGAAACTCCCATAGATCGTACCCTTGTATCCAGTCACAATTCTCGTTACCTTTATCCAACCAGCATGGGAGAGAGGGCCATTATCGCAGACAGCCACGCAGCGTGTTAAGCAGTCGTTGCTCTGGAGCCTTTGCGTTCTCTGTTGCCGGCCACTGGTCCAATCCGCCGGATGAATAACGCGAAAAAATTACAACGATGCGTCATGTAGGGGACGCGATAAATCGAGGTTACGTCGTTGCTCAGGACCGCACCCCCGTGGAGGTTCGTTGGCCGCGGAAGGTGACATTGCCACGGCGATATTACCGAGAGCTTCGATATAAATTTCACCTGTACACACCGGACACGTACGGGATAAAGCGAGATCGACCACGGTCATTATACCCGTGATAATTGGATGGCTTGAGATGCGAGTCGCGCCGCTTTTTAAGCGGAATTCTGATTAAAGCGGAAGCAGCGGAAATTTCGTTATGGCATTCGGTATTTTGATACTTATTCTGTAATCTCTCTTTGCTCCATTTCTGCTGTTATAGTGTAGGTTTGTATGGAAAAATTAGGAGCGTAGGAGGAGGGATTAGGAGTGAAGGAGAATTTCCTTTAGGCATATTTTCGAAAATTTTAGGTTTCGGAAATTAGACAAATTTGGGTTTAATTGATTCATTTAGTTTCTAGAGTTCAGAAAATTTGATGCTGGAGCTGAGAAAATTAGATTCTAGAGCTCAGAAAAATCGATACTAAAGCTCTAAATTCATTTGGCTTCTAGAGTTCTAAATTTGATTCTAGAGTTCGGAAATTTTTATGCTAGAGTTTGGAAAATTTGACTCTAGAGTTGAGAAAATTTGATTCTAGAGTTCAGGAAATTTGATTCTAGAGTTCAGAAATTTTGATGCCAGAGTTTGGAAAATTTGACTCTAGAGTTGAGAAAATTTGATTCTAGAGTTCAGGAAATTTGATTCTAGAGTTCAGAAATTTTGATGCCAGAGTTTGGAAAATTTGACTCTAGAGTTGAGAAAATTTGATTCTAGAGTTCAGGAAATTTGATTCTAGAGTTCGGAAATTTTGATGCCAGAGTTTGGAAAATTTGACTCTAGAGTTGAGAAAATTTGATTCTAGAGTTCAGGAAATTTGATTCTAGAGTTCAGAAATTTTGATGCCAGAGTTTGGAAAATTTGACTCTAGAGTTGAGAAAATTTGATTCTAGAGTTCAGGACAGGAAGGTATTACAGAAGAATAGAATGAAGAGTGAAAGAAGAGCAAGGTTAGAACGTCTCAAAATGAATTCTCCAACGCGATGAAATATAGTCGAAGAAATGTCCTTGAACGGCGACAACTCTAAGCCCCAGCTATAGCCATCTCGGAAGGGCAAGCGGGCGGTCTAGCCGATGGAAAACTTTAATTGGTCAGGCCCATTCGTTCGATCCTGACACGTGGACACGGCATAAGTTTATCCGGCAAAGTTCGATGATAAATCTCGGCCGGCTGATAAATCTTCGACTGTTCGGAAGCTCTAGCTACGAGGCGAGCCGAGGCGAGACAGAAATGTGGGGAATCGGGAAAGGGGGAGGAAGTTCTATAGTACCAGACGAAGTTGAATTGTTTCCGAATCGGGTCGCGCTTCTGCACAGGTCAAGGCGGCGAGACTTGATTTTATGATGAGCTCTTGTGGACCCTTGATCTCTTCTGGGATTTCATCGTGAAGTTAGGTGTCAATGGTTCTTCCATCTCTGCTGTGATTTACAGGATCACGAAACCTGATGCTTTATAACTCTGTTGGAATTTCGTGACCGAAATTCGTCCTTTGCTCCAACTTCTTGTCGAATAATTTCGTATATAAACGCACATGCTGCATTGGTGAGAGTAGAATTATCGCGAGTTGCTCTAGAGAGTCAAATTTACCAGTATGTTTACCGTAGTGAGAGTTGGACTATAAGATATAATTTGAGAGACTCGAGAGAGCAAGTGTCGTAAAAACGTTGCTCTAGAGAGTCAAATTTATCATATTCACTATATTGAGAGTTGGACACACAATTTTAGAATTCTCTAGAGAGAGCAACTATCGTAAAAAAGCTACTCTAATTTCTTATGGAAAAATTTCGTAATTATTGTGACGGAAAATTATCGCAAGTTGCTCTAGAGAGTGAAATTCATCATTATTCACAGTATTGAGAGCTGGACACACAATTTTAGAGTTCTCTCGATAGAGCAACTATCGTGAAAAAGCTGCTCTAATTTCTTATGGAATAATTTTGCAATTATTGTCGCGGAAAATTATCGCAAGTTGCTCTAGAGAGTCAGATTCATCATTATTCACTATATTGAGAGCTGGACACACAATTTTAGAGTTCTCTAGAGAGAGCAACTATCGTGGAAAAGCTACTCTAATTTCTTATGGAATAATTTTGCAATTATTGTCGTGGAAAATTATCTAGGGTTGCTTTAGAGAGTCAAATTTATCAAATTTGTCAAATTCATAATTTGAGACTTCTCTCTCAAGTGTAACTATCACAAAAAAGCTCTCAGATGCACAAATATCCTCTCTTTTACAGTATCGTAAGATCCTCAGAATTTTTCTTACATAATTTCAAGGGACACAGAAACAGAGTTATAAAATAAAAGAGAAATTAATATAACATCATCGATGACACACTAACACTTCACCGCATTATCCAAAAATTTCCCAAAATAGCGTAGAAACTAAGGAAACCGAGGGAACAGCTTTCTCCGTATACGCTTCCACACCCAAGTGTCGTCTAAGTGCAGCAAGAGTCGTCTTATACTCACGAGAGTCGTTTCAGAGTCGTCAGATTTCCCCGCCAGTCGTTTCATTATGCACACAATCACTTCAAAATTATCATTCCAATATAATCACTCACACGACATTCCCTATCGCCCATCCTTCGCCACAAAACTACTAAAAAAAAAAAAAAAAAAAAAAAAAAACAATACACCCGCAAACCTCAAATTCCACAAATTCCATTCCATTTCACTTCCCCGACGCTTCCGTCTCAATTAAACCCCCCATTTTCACACCGTACACTTCCACTCAAGTTCAACAGCGTTCCAGTCACTTCGCAAAGTATCCCAGAAGCACTAAAACCGATTGTACGGCAAGTTAACGAGCTGTTGGTAGTACGCGCATCGCGTGTTCGCGCCGACCGGTGGGAGTTTCGAGCCGAGTGAAAAATTGTAGGCTGTTCACGGTGATTAGGGGGACGCTCGTTATTGGAGCGGAAGCGACAAGTGTTCCCCTAATCGTTTCCAAAGGTATTACGCTCTCGAGCACTGCGATAGCGGAGAAAGTTTACCGTGAATGGAGCTCCCTATAGACTAGATTGCCTCGCTCGTCGCCGCCCATTGGACACAGTGGAAAGAACCGGCAATAATCAGCCGGTGTAACAAACGCAAACACGTTTTAAACGGATAAGCTCGGGAGTCGTATCGAGCGATTAAGGCCGAGACGCGATATTCCGCTGTGAAAAGGCATCGTTACCCAGCGTTCCATAAATTACCATTCATTAGCTGGTAAATTAGCAGCGTGCTTCAACGCGGCGGACTATGTCCGCGTCATTCTAATTGATTATTATCGCGTACCAGATCGATGCACATTTTCTTTCACCCTCGACTCTTGCTCGCGTCGACGCTTCACTTGTAAAGATTTGCACAGGCAACGTGAATGTTTAAGAAAGACGAACGTGACAATTTGGCGATTTCAGCAACGATAGGGAAAAGTTCGGAGGAGAATATTTCACTACACGGGATTAATTATCGGAAGAAATTCATGGTGAAGTTGGGGATAAGTGGACGGAAGTGTTCTTGAGGTTTTACTCCGCTTGAGAATACGCGAAACGCATGGTAAATGCGTGGAGGAGCATGGATTATGCGAGTACTTTACTGCAGAAGTTCACCTATTATGCTCCATCGTAACTTCAAGTGTATAAGAGTATTGGGGGTATCTTTTATACGAGCATCGATCCTTTTACCAGTTGAAAGAGGGAATTTTAGATGGATTTGTGAAAGATTTCATTGTACAGCAGGATACTTTGTATTTTATCGAAATGGTTTAAGGAGAAATTGCTCGAGTTGCATCGTTCAAGTGATACGAGTCAATAATAATGCTACAATTGGGAATTTGTTGTTTGTTAATTTATCAGATATGTCGAAATTGTGTAATAATAATTATGAAATTATTAAACTGAAATAACTGAAGCGAGCGTACCAGGTATTCTCATTCTGAATCGTTTATTTAATTGAAGTAGTGCGAGTCGATAATAACGCGGCTGACGGAACTTTAGATAAATTCACGCGGGAAATATCGAAACCGGTGTGTAACAACAACGATCCCGACACAAACGAGCGAAGTAATTCAGATTGAATGGTGCAATAACATTTACGAAACTATTTCTGAAATTGAACGAAGCAGAGGTTATTAGATAATCCCATTTCGCGTCGCTTATTTCATTCAAGTAGTACAGGTCAATAATACCATGTCACAGAAGATCTAAATATGTTTACGCAAAATGTGCAACCTGCGTAACGCTAATTATGAAATTATCAGTGGTACAATTCAAATAGAAGTACCAGATTTCCCCATTCTGCATTGTTTAACACATGCAAATAGCACGAGTCAATAATATCATCTCATACGGAATTCTAAATGAAATCACGCAAAATAACTGAACTGCTTGACAATAGCCAGGATATTGTCAGTCGAATAATTCGTACAGGTGTATCAGATTTTCCCCCGTTCACGTTTAAGTAGTACGAATCGATAATAGCACGTTTTTATCGAAATCTGAATAAATCCGTGCAGTGAATGTACCAAGGTATACGAGAAAAATTGACAAACTGAAATAGATGCTCAAATTTATATCGCTTGTGACAATCGAATGAAACATGTCACCGAGAATACCTACATTTCAAATATAAATAAATATCCGCATGATATCCAAATTCTATTAAAATGTTACTAAACTTACAGATCAATCGTCGAAATGAAAATAAAAGATTTCCCTCTTCCGTGTCCTGTATTTTATCTCACAGTCGGTGATGTAGGGGAACAGGCGGGAAATTTAATTAATATTAAGTAATAACTTATGCGTTTATGTTTATTAGCAAGATCCAGGTTGACTCAGATTGACTCAAATGGACTCAGAAACAAAGCCAGATGCAGACTCAGAATTAAAATAAAATTGGCTCAGATTTTGGCTCAGATTGACTCAGAATAAATCTCAGATTGACTGAAATTCAGTCTCAGATTCATACTCAGAATCAAACTTAGATTGACTCAAATTCAGACTCGGAATCGAACTCAGATTGACTCAAATGCAGACTCAAAATCAAATTCAGTTTCATACTCAGAATTAAACTTAGATTGACTCAAATTCAGACTCAGAATCAAACTTAGATTGACACAAATTGGGACTCGGAATCAAACTCAGACTGACTCAAATTCAGTCTGAAAATCAAGCTCAGATTGACTCATATTCAGACTTAGAATAAATCTCAGATTGTCTGAAATTCAGACTCAAAATCAAGCTCAGATTCATACTCAGAATCAAACTCAGCTTGACTCAAATTCAGACTTGGAATCAAACTCAGATTGACTCAAATGCAGACTCAAAGTCAAACTCAGATTTAGGCTCGCAATCAAACTCAGATGCTACCACTTACACATCTTACCCTCATTTATCACCGTTCGTGGCACACGCGAAGTCATCTCACCCACAGCAATCATTCAGAAGCTTCTATAATTGTAAAAATCATTCGACCATGCAAGCGCAATGCTTTTTCATACTCAGAATTAAACTTAGATTGACTCAAATTCAGACTCAGAATCAAACTTAGATTGACACAAATTGGGACTCGGAATCAAACTCAGATTGACTCAAATGCAGACTCAAAATCAAATTCAGATTCATACTCAGAATTAAACTTAGATTTTTTCAAATTCAGACTCAGAATCAAACTTAGATTGACTCAAATTGGGATTCGATATCAAACTCAGACTGACTCAAATACAGTCTGAGAATCAAGCTCAGATTGACTCATATTCAGACTTAGAATAAATCTCAGATTGTCTGAAATGCAGGCTCAAAATCAAATTCAGATTCATACTCAGAATCAAACTTAGATTGACTCAAATTCAGACTCGGAATCGAATTCAGATGGACTCAAATGCAGACTCAAAATCAAATTCAGATTCATACTCAGAATCAAACTCAGCTTGACTCAAATTCAGACTCAGAATCAAACTTAGATTGACTCAAATTGGGATTCGGTATCAAACTCAGACTGACTCAAATTCAGTCTGAGAATCAAGCTCAGATTGACTCATATTCAGACTTAGAATAAATCTCAGATTGTCTGAAATTCAGACTCAAAATCAAGCTCAGATTCATACTCAGAATCAAACTTAGATTGACTCAAATTCAGACTCGGAATCGAACTCAGATTGACTCAAATGCAGACTCAAAGTCAAACTCAGATTTAGGCTCGCAATCAAACTCAGATGCTACCACTTACACATCTTCTCAGATGGACTCAAATGCAGACTCAAAGTCAAACTCAGATTTAGGCTCGCAATCAAACTCAGATGCCACCACTTACACATCTTACCCTCATTTATCACCGTTCGTGGCACACGCGAAGTCATCTCACGCACAGCAATCATTCAGAAGCTTCTATAATTGTAAAAATCATTCGACCATGCAAGCGCAATGCTTTCATCCCCAAAAACAAACGCACTCACGTAGATACATTCTCTCCCGCAGTAGTACAACTCAACGATAAACCCACCCCTTGTCTCTTCTTTTACCCAAGTAGTACAACTCGACGATAACATCTCCGTGACAAAGTTACCCAGCGAAACGTGGGCAAAGTTTCGAGTGATCCGGGCATTATCTGCCAGTGCAGATCCACCGAAACGACCAAATAATTACCGAAGCGGCACTCTGAAATCCAGGGTGGCGATCTTGCGGGAATTTCTCGGATCCGGTGATCGACTAATTAATCGGACGAGCGTTATCGCCGATATGACGAGAGAGAGAGAGAGAACTGATGGAAATCGCGTTCTACCTAATAGGAACTCCAAGAGCACAGGGCGAGAGAGGCGGTGAAAATAGTGTGTAACGCGGGCTCCGGGACAATGGTGCGTTTGATTCGGTTAATGAATACTTGTCGAGTGCGGATTATCGTGTGCTTATCAACGTGAAATATGATCGCGGCCTGTTGGGCGGGAGGCGCGGCGCGGCGCACGCTTCGCAAACAAACGGATCCCCCAGCCGGCAAATACCGCGTACGGTTAACCTTTCAAGAGCCGGGGACAATCGTTCGAAATGAACAATGAACCGTGCTCTACTCCGCGGCAAACGATTTCAAGCTTGGAAAAGCTTTCACGATTTTAAATGTCCGCGGGACAATCCTTCATCTCTTGACGTTGACAACATTTTCCGAAATATTCCGTTTCGACGGCACGCCGGAATTGCTTACGATTGTTTGGCGTTCCAGTTACACGGTGATGATCGATGAAACGGTTTTTGATGGAGGGCATGTAGCTCCGCCGGAATGTGCCGACAGTCAAGGTCACTTTTACACGTCATCAGCGATACGTAAGGAGAAAGTGGGGGATGGAGGACCGAATACTGATTGATTTTATCCTTGGGAATGTTTATATTTGTATTTGACATGGAAAAATTGAGTTTTGGAGGAATTTAAAGAAAAGTTACAAATTTACATTGGAATACTTAATTATAGAAAAGTGGCGATGGTGTGAAATTTTTGTCACTCTTAAATTGAAGAGTAGCAGGTTTTATTCTCGCGAATGTTTCATCCATGCGGTGGACAAAATTTAAACAAATGTTAAAAATTCACACTGAAATATTCGATTATAGAAAAATGTCGATGGTGTCATATTTTTGTCACTCTTAAGTTGAAGAGCAACAGATGTTATTCTTGGGAATATTTAATCCAAGTCATGGAAGAAATTTTTTAAAATGTTAAAAATTCACATGAAAAATGCTGATATAATTAAATTTTTGCCACTCTCAAATTCAAAAGTGTTCTCTTTAGCCTAATGAAAGTTTCATCTCTAAAAACTATCCTCTACCATCGATGGTACAAAGTTTCCAACACGATACTCTTCAAAATACCAAAAAAGCACTGTTCAATCTTCCGACGAAAATCCAAAATCACACCAGTCCCACGCTACCCCCATAATTCCGCCCAGTCCAAATCCTCCGAACGATTCGAAAAATAATTGCCCATATTCCGCTCTCCCTCCGAAAATAAATTCAACTCCGGGACAACTTCTTCCCCCGTACGCGACAAACTCAATATCCGCTAAATCCGCAATAACCACTCAAAAATCCTATTCACCGTCCTCTGGAAAAACCACCGGCAACCCCTTCATTCGCAGCCCGATTCCCAAGCGGCTGAAAAATCGAATCCAGCCGAATTCCGATCGATTCCCCATCACCCATCGAATCCGTAGTCGCGTCAACGACGACCGCCTATCTGACCCAGAATCTCCAACTTTCCCAATAGGATTCTGTGCATTGTATCTTCTGCTCTCTCGCTCAGAAAGGCGGCGGCGGCGGCGGCGGCTAGGGACAGGAAGTTAGGCGAACAGGAGCCGACCGCAACGGTGCATCGAACCAGATCGATTTTCCTTTAATACCGTCGGCCTGTGCACGTGTGCACACGCGTGACCGAGCCCCTCCAGGAGCGACGATGAATAAAAAAGTTCGCTGTTAGAGCCATCCGCGAGATTAAATGGACTTCCTGTTTCCCGCTGGTCCGCGTAATCCGTTTCGCCTTGCAACTATCATCTTTCGCGCGAGCCACGAGTTTCGTCGATTTTGTTCAAGCTTGTTCGACCTGATTTTTATCTACGATCTAGTTGCTCTTTTAGGGGAGAAATGAATCGTGTGTTTCCAGTGATTTCGCGGTAGATTTCGTTGCGCGAGGTGGTGTTGATCTAGAGGTGGAAGGGTACGGGGCACGCATGGAACCGATGGTGTCGATGAATGAAATATTCATTGAGCGTCGCGTGGAACGTTTATTATGTGGATGGGCGAGGTAGATTTGGTTTCATGGAGTATGAGGTAAATATTGATGGTTTGATAATGTTTTGGAGTTAATTTTGCTTCAGGATTTTTTTTTTGTACCGTGTAATAAGTGATCAATTTTTGGATCTTCCAAAGAATTGCAGTTACTCCAGAAAATTGAAAGCTGTTTTTGCACGAGTTCGCGATGCAACGCGATCTACTTTAATAAAGACGGCGCGTTAGTGAAGGTCGTAACTCTTCACTCCGATGTTTCGACATCGCGTATCGTACAGTGTTTTTTCCTTACGATCGTTTCCGGAGGTAAGGAATGATAGTTGAGATGTGTCTTTTGGTTTTTCCACGTATCGTACAGTGTTTTTTCCTTATGATCGTTTCCGGAGGTAAGGAATGATAGTTGAGATGTGTCTTTTGGTTTTTCTTGTCCTCGTGAAGTGTCTTTTTTTGAATTCTTTATTTTGTGGTACTGCGTGGGTATATATTGGGTCGGTGTATCTTCTGATTGGTTGGACGTTGAAGGTGGTGGAAAAGAAGGTCTCGAAAAATGCGGAGGTGTGATTAGATATTAGGAAACTAGTGGAAGGAGAACGCGAGGGTGAAGGTGGTGGGCAAAAGTTGAAATAATTTGGGGAAAACCCGGAAAGGGATAAGAAACATGACCAGGATGCGACTTGAACTGCTTTATGGTAGGGAAGGAATTTGTTAGGGGCTAGGAAAGGACTGTTTATTAATTTGTGATGTGTTACTGGCCGGTGGGCTGCGCGACCGGACAAGGACAATCGAACACTATCCGTAAAATAAATCTTTATTGTGAAATAGGGAATAATCACCAACTATGATCGCTAATAACCAAAATTTTAAATGTTGTATGTTAATTTTGAAATATTATACGTTAATTTTAGTTTCGTGTCCTGAAAAGAGTGAGAGATGATCAATCTTGTGACTGTAGGAAAAGGAATCTTCCAAAAATTTGGACTCTTCTCTAAAAAATTGATAGGAACATCGAGAGCAATTTGAGATTACGTTAAAGAGTAAAAGAAATTTTGTTTCGTGTCCTGAAAAGAGTGAGTGATGATGAATCTTGCGATTCTTGAAAAATAATCTTCCAACAAATTCGACTCCTCTCCAAAAAAATTGATGTGTTACTGGCCGGTGGGCTGCGCGACCGGACCAGGACAATCGAACAAAAGGAATATCAAGAGTAATTTCAGATTACGTTAAAGAGCATGGGACATTATTTTCGTGCCATGTAACAAGCAGGAGATGATTAATTTTTCGATTAATGGAAAATGAATTTTCTAAAAAATTGAAAGCAATGTTGAGAGTAATTTGAGGTTACGTTAAAGAGTAAAAGAAATTTTGTTTGGTGTCCTGAAAAGAGTGAGAGATGATGAATCTTGCGATTCTTGAAAAATAATCTTCCAAAAAATTGAAAGGAATATTGCGAGTAATTTAAGGTTACGTTAAAGAGTAAAAGAAATTTTGTTTAGTGTCCTGAAAAGAGTGAGAGATGATCAATCTTGTGACTGTAGGAAAAGGAATCTTCCAAAAATTTGGACTCTTCTCTAAAAAATTGATAGGATCATCGAGAGCAATTTGAGATTACGTTAAAGAGTAAAAGAAATTTTGTTTCGTGTCCTGAAAAGAGTGAGAGATGATCAATCTTGTGACTGTAGGAAAAGGAATCTTCCAAAAATTTGGACTCTTCTCTAAAAAATTGATAGGATCATCGAGAGCAATTTGAGATTACGTTAAAGAGTAAAAGAAATTTTTTCGTATCGTGAAAAGAGTGAGAGATGATGAATCTTGCGATTCTTGAAAAATAATCTTCCAACAAATTCGACTCCTCTCCAAAAAATTCAGAGGAATATTGACAGTAGTTTCAGATTACGTCGGAGTAAAAGAAACTCGCCTTTTCCTTGTATCCTGAGGCAATATGATCAATCTTGTGATCGACGAAAAGGGAATTTTCCAAAAAATTGAAAAAAATGTCTTCAACACTTTGACACCATCTCAAAGATTAGCCTATTTACAGAAAGAAAGTCACCAAGTATCGCAGGAGTATCGAATTCGAAGCTAAAATTAGCAACAAATAAGTTGAGAAGACTATCCAGGATTGAAAAATAAGTTGACCCGCAAAGAGAGATGAAAGATAATACCTAGAAAGAAGGGAGCTTCAGCAAGGTCTTTCTCATGATTCTCACCTCGAGCAAAAATAGGGAACGAAAAGGTGTCCAACGAGCTCGCGTGAGCCGTGTCGTTGCGCGTAAATGCTCGTTCGAGCGATTTCGTCAAATTACCAGAACCGGCTCCTACATAATGGAAGAGCCTCAAATGAATTACGACCACCTTTCAGCGTGTGTGCATCCCACGATGGGGAGGACGACTGACGAAATCGTTCCCCTACTTGCTCGTAAACCTTCGTCCCAGAAATTTCACGGCGCGAGGAATGCATAACGGCGCGTTTCTATGTCGCTTTCGGCGGATCGATTCACGTAATAAAAGGCATTCCCGCGATTTATTGTCTCTCGACTGTGTAACCTGCTCTCAGGATGTTCCTCGCTATTAATCTCCTCGATTGATCGGCCATTTCGATATCCCTTGATGATTTTTATTACATGTTTTTCATATTGAATTGATCCTCTTCTCCGTAGAATTTATTGTGCACCTTGTATATAAATTTTAGCGGCGAAATAAATAATTTAATACATTTTCATGTGTAAAAGTGTAACCTGAATTGTAATATTTTCAATCTGTTGGATGCAATCTGATAGATAGAAAAAGATGTCGCAAAATGATGGAAAAAGTTTAGAAACCCTTATCAATTTACTATGATACTGAATTTGCTACCAATTTTTTATAGATTCATAAATAATACTGCAGTGATCAATATCAATTTTCTTTGATATGGTCGATTTGTTTAATAAAAAATTCAGTAAAAACTTTTTAACTTTCTATCCTTTTTTCTGAAATTTTTTCTGTAGCTTGCAGTGCACAGTAGTCTCACGTTTCTCTGTAGCTTGCAGTGCACAGTAGTCTCAATTTTTTCTGTAGCTTGCAATGCACTGTAGTGTCAATTTTTAACCAGCAGTGTATTTCACTGACTAAATCATGTCACTGTACGTTATTAACCCTCTACGGGCCGAATATTTTTCTTGACTGTAAAAGAATTTATGTAACGTAAAATTAGCAAATATCGACCTATAAATACAGAATAACAGTGAATTCAGCAGTTTCGACAATTCTATCATAACGAATACATATTGTAACTTTGAAGTAACAACGGTTATCAAGAAAGTTACTGGTTAATAAGGAGACATTGTACAACAAGACGTTTATGCCATTTTGTGGAAGAAAGTTCAATTATTTAATAAAATATCGATATATTAGTATGTGACTTGAAAGTTACACGGGCCAATAGAGTTGTTATAGAGTTGGTTATCTGTATCAATTTTTCCCTTTTTACGAAATCAACATAAAACACAAGAGGATAGGAAACATACAAATACTTTGTCAAAGTACCAAACAATGTACGCCCCTCCACCTCCAAGGAGAGTCAAACGGAAAAAATCTACACATCCTCCGCACCCTTGTGCCGCGGGTGGATATTAAAACTCCGTTCGCGAAACGTCACCAAAACATCCCATTTCTCCGAGTCGCGTACGCCGAGACAGTTCATCGCGTATCCGCGGAAGTTCCTCGGGCTCGTTGATCGCGAAGCGGAATACGCTGAAATTCTCCTTTGTCTCTGTCGAAACACACGCGATAGTTTCGCGAAGGAACGTCGACGCACGGAACGGGATTCCCCCCCCGCTGAAATTCTCCTTTGTCTCTGTCGAAACACACGCGATAGTTTCGCGAAGGAACGTCGACGCTGGTTGATTGCAACGTCAACGAATTCCGCGAAATCGAACGATCGTCTCTCCCTTCGTCCAGGGAACAATCGAGCTTCCGATCGTCGCACGAATCATCCACCACTCTGCTGCACGCAGAGAAGAGGTGTGCGCCTAATTTACGTGACGGATTTCCGCGAGATCTGGGACGGTTTTTAAATATTTACAAGGCTCTAGCACACGCGAATACCGTGTGCGAACGATGATGATTTATGTTAGGTACGCGGAGGATCACGAACGCACACAAAAGGATTACGTCGTGCCGGAGGAAAAACGTGTTATCGCGTTTTAGCCGGCTGACGTTATTTACAGCGACGTGTAGAGGTTGCTTTCGACCGACGGCATTCTGAGAAACGACTGTGAAAGTGGGTAGCTTAATGCGGTTTGATATTGGTGTTATAAGTACGGTCTCTTGGTAGTGGGGGCTTTAGAGCGGTGCTAGGGTTCCTCGTTTGTCGATCTTCCAAGTCAAGCTGCTGTTGGGGTGTGACTAAAGAAGGATGGGTGACCGCTCCGGAGGGAATTTTTCTTGCGCTGACAGTTGAGTTTTTTCGTGGGTTTTTGAGGTTCATTCGAGAGTGAATAATGGTATTATGGTGCGAAAAATATATTCGAGGTATATTTAAGAGGATTATCGACGATACTTGTATAATAAAGATAACGATTTTCTAGCGTTCTAAGTGTCTCACGGAAATGACGTTCTGAGAGTATTTCGGTAATTTGTCTATAATTCCACAGCCTCAATAACTACTGTCCATGGATAACTATCGATTATTGATAACCTAATATCCCATATACAGTAAATATTCGAGGCCTGAAGGTGTCCAATTACCGATATCGATAGTCATCGGCTCAAAGTCCCACCGTATTCCAATTGCGAGAATCATCGACGAGTACTAGAGCGATTTCAAGAGAATTCCAAAATACCCCTAATTCAAATTCCAATTCGAGGAACTCGATATGACATTCTCGATTACAACTGTCGGTATATAAAGCCACGCACCTGGCAACGCTTTTCCATTCTCAGGATAAACAACGCGCGCGATGTACAAATGTCCTGCTACAACGTAGAGATGTATTCGTCCAGAGAAAGAGAGGGGAATCGGTTAACAGATTAATTACACGTTGCGGTGAAATTTGAGGATTATGCCCCGTTGGGTAAATTCAATTCGCGGAGGACTTTTCGCGTTGGAATTTCGACGCGTTTCACCGCGGACAGGTCGCGTTCTCGCGCGGGCTAGCGCATGTGTCGCGCGTTGCAATTAGCAGTTCAATGTAAGCGTAACAGGCTATCGCTGATTGAATGTCCGGCTAGCCGGTGCGTATGCATTGTGCAACGAAACTCACCGTTTGCTCTAACTTTGTAAACAGTAATCAGCCCGATAATAACGCGTTACGTTGTCGCGCGCGTGCCCTATCCTGTCAAACATTTAACGAACTTCGTTTGCATTCCCTTTTGTCCGCTCTGTTTTTCTATAAAAGGCGGCAGAATATATCAGGAAACACAGAGGCGGGCATCTGTCGCGAATGCCGGCGAAACACGTTTGCTTTTTCCCGCCCGGCTAATAAAACGTCCACGACGAGGCAAATAAATCCCAGCTACTGGCGGCGACATTTGGCGTTTCTCTACAAAAGTCAACCGGGGATTTCGCGCGCGGATCGGTGGACGAGCCAGGGGAATTATTGAATTCGCTAACGATGCACGAGACGCCAAAATCTGCAGAGTGCACGCAAACTGAGTAATTAGTTCTGATTGAATCACAGCGGATAGGTATGCGGCCCCGGGGCTGCAGCTGAATTTTAGCTATGCATTTACGATGCACCGTAACGCGGTGACTAATTGCCATTTACGCGCAATTGTAAAATTCGATTACCCCGTCTGTTTGTTAAGTCGCGGTAAATTGAGATTCAAACGGTGACGTAGACGACAACAGTTTCGGGCTGTCGCCTACGGAAACAGCTCTATGCGAGCCTATACCTCGGCCTAATTGAGGAACAATGATAACGCAGATTTCGTTCGACACGTGAACGTCTATGTTTAACCCTTTCTGCCGTTCCTAAGTACTAAGACACTCGTATTCTTAGAGAAAGTATTGCATAATTTAATTTACATTTCTTTATCAAAGTTAGTGTCATTATTCCAGACTGAATCACCTCTTCATCTTAATAATTTGTGTCATCTTTCCTAAATATTTCAAATTAGTCAAAGGATTGCTACATCTCCCTGAAAAAAATCGCAGAAGGTAGACACAAGCGAAAGACACGCGCGCAATCTTGTAAACCGAGGAAAAAACAGAGCGCGGTGAGAAATACAATTTCGAGATACGGTGGAGAAAATTCGCGCGTAAACTTGGTCCCGCAATTAGCTTCGCTTGTGCAAACACTGTTTTACCCGGGGGAAAAAAATACAATTTGCCGGCAACAAGGGAGCAGTGTCGCCTCGTTGGTCGTTCACGACGTCGACGAAGACGCGTTTATTAACGTGGTCGACGATCGACCACCGTTTCCTCCACAATTTCTCCCCCGTTTTTACGTCGCGACGCGCCATCTCCGCGTGTCATCTACCGGCGCGATAAAAAATAAAGCAGGCCAGCGCGTTCGTTCGCTGTTTAATCAGCACGAACGAAATCAGCTGAATGTAAACGAAGTAATCAGTGGCGATTGAAGTGGCTCTCTCTCTCTCTCTCTGTGTCTGTCGCAACGCCTCGTTTCCACAGAATCCAATAACCATCCGTGTATCCGACGTCATAAATTTCCATTAGACTGTCTGCCGGGTTATTTTCTCGCGCTACATCTCACTGTTCCCTATGAATCAGATCGACGAGCTGGAATTTCGAGTCTCGTTCACGAAGACCCGCGAGTGGTTTCGAGGTCCGATTAGCGACATTGCTTCGTCCAGGGAAATTCACCAACGTCTTTCGAGCGAGTTTATCGGATACGCGATATTTTATCGAGGTTTGAGATTTTTTCCCGTTTAATCGAGACTTTCACGACCTTTTTACAGCGTAGTCTTCATCACGCGTCCCTCGCACGTCCGTTTAAATTTCCGTAATTGAACGGAAAGTTTCGAGAGGTCGGAGGTTTTTTCCGATTTAATATCGTCCACGCGGAATGTCACTCGATTCTGATTGCTTTGCGCTCGAGTAGTCTTCATCACGCGTCCCTCGCACGTCCGTTTAAATTTCCGTAATTGAACGGAAAGTTTCGAGAGATCGGAGGTTTTTTCCGATTTAATATCGTCCACGCGGAATGTCACTCGATTCTGATTGCTTTGCGTGGGAAAGTATTGTACGAAAAACTGGCAAACTATTGTGATTGGTTGGTATGTACAGTAGAAATGAAGTACAGCGTATTGGAATAACTCAAGAAATGGAGGAACTCGAAACAATTTTCTGTAACTTCCGAGAGACGTCGGAAATTGAAATTTCCTATTTCCTTCCGATAAACTACACATTCACTCTAACAAGGACTACAGAAGGATACGAAAGAATTGTAGGAATCGACGAAAAAATTTTGAGAGACCCAACCGGGAATCGAACCCGGGACCTTCGGCTTGGCAGCCGAGGGTTTGCGCACTACGCCAACCGACTATTTAGTTTGTGTTTGTATCTTAAGTGCTTATGTATATTACACAGTTAATTTTAGATATAATATTGTTCTCAATTTTTAGGTTGCGTTGCCTGTCCGGAAACATTTGGCGCACGTCCTGTGTTTTCTTTTCGCTTTTCAGTGCTTACTGTGTAAATAGTGAGAATTGAGCTGTTGTGTTTAGGAGAAATTTACAATAAAAACCTGTCGTTTACCTACGCCAACTACTCCCTCTGTATTCTCCCTTGTCGGTGTCCTATTTGTGTATCGAGGCCCCGATACTACACACTTCGCATAAAAATTCAGGTTAAAAGTCGTACAATTTCTCGTCGTCGATTTTTCGCGAGCTCTCCCGCATGACAGATAACACCAACTGAGAGATTCTCTGGTATCGCGAAAGCGAAGGACGAGGAAATTGAAGAAGTTGAGGATCACACGCGGAAATTGAAGTAGCAGTCGTTATAACACAAGTCTAGCTCCACTTGCGTTCACGTTGAATCGTAATATCGTGCTACTTGCTACATCGTCGATCTTCGATGTCTCTACCATAATATAACACGAATCTCCCTATCGTTCCCCTTGTATTCCACGCTCCATACACTTTATCGTCCCTTATTATACTTTACAGAGGGAACGATATTGAATTTGTCGAGATGTATGCACACTCGCGTGGATAGTGAGAAGAAGAAGAGGAAAAAAGGAGAGAATCGATGTTAAGAAAGTTATGCGAGCATACGTTTACCCAGAGTACCAAGTAGAATGGCGTGTGACGTCACGGTGACTGGTTTCGATTTGTCGTCTCTCCAACGACGAGCTTTCAATTCCTCCGCAAGGCTCTCGATATCGCCCCGAGAAATCTCGAATATATATATATGTATTTTACGCGTGATCTTATAAAGGAGCTTGCACTCTGTAACGCCGACCTTCATAAATAGATGGCAAAATGACCCTTGCAACTCTGATAAGGGATATGATTTAACACGTTCCGTGCCGCGTGGGTCGCATACGCCCCACTCTGGTCTTTCCGTTCAGGCCATCTGATATTTCGGCCTTTTCCTTCCGCTAACTTAAACTATGCAACTACGGCGATAATTTGTTAAAAGAAAAATTTTTCCTTTGCTCTATAGCATATCTTAAACGTTACCTTTTTCTCGATAACAATGATTTTTGCAATCTTATAAATATTGGAAGACATATAGGGCGAAAAGCGAAACTGTTAGTCTCGACAATGTGGAAAAGTCACCGAAAATCGGTCCGGCACGGAACGTGTTAAACGAGTTAAATATGCAGAACGTTGTCCGGGACGATTAAACGCTTGCTCCGTTACTGGAATAAGTAGAATAGGTACGTAGCCAGTCAGACAAACGAGATAGAACTGCAGATCGGGCCGAAGGTGGAATAAGAGCTGTCTTCCGGACAAGTGGAGTAGAATCGTGCTACGACAGCCAAGTAGAACAGCACAGTTTTCAATCGGGCCAAGTAGAATGAAGACGGATTCGGTCAGTCTTGGTTGGTGCTATCGTACCCGACCACTCAATCAAGTAGAATCTCGTGAAACTTCGATCGTACGGTCTGATCGTTCTGTGTCAAGCACTCTTCAAAAATTGGAATTATGATGGACTTCTTGGGGCTGAATTTGGACTACTTGATTGTGTCACTATGTCAGTTTCGAAGGTTGCGTCTACTCGTAGAAGTAAGGAGTAATCGATGTTCTAAAGTACTTCCTGAAATTTTCTCAGGTCGATTGCGAGGTCCGATTTCTCTGTATCTAGAATTCTCCAAAAATTGGAATTATGATGGACTTCTTGGGGCTGAATTTGGACTACTTGATTGTGTCACTATGTCAGTTTCGAAGGTTGCGTTTACCTGTAGAAGTAATTTCTGTCTATTCTAAAGTATGCCCTGAAATTGTCCGTGATCGACTGTGGTCTGATTTCTCTGTGTCTAGAATTCTCCAAAAACAAGCATCGTGATGGACTTCCATCAACGTTCGTATCATGGAACTGAATTTAAACCACTTTATTCTACCATTATACCAGAATTCAAGGTTTGTAATTACCTACGAAATTAAAAAATTATCGATATTTCAATTTTTATCTATTGAAAAATATTTTAAAAATGACTCCCGAATTTTTCATATTTTTTAATTGAAATTTAGAAACGTCTGGCGTAGATGAAAACTTAATTCAACTTTGAAAATAAAAATTCCCGTAATTTCACGTTTTTCGATAAAAATTTAGAAACGTCTGACGCATAAGACAATTTAATTGAACTCTGAAAAGAAAAATTCCCGTAATTTCTATCGCGTTTCTTTTGTTCTCGGTTGGTTTCCAGGTACACGTAACCCCATAATTCGTTTCACAGAAAAATGATCATCCCTGGACGGAATCCATCAGCGTTCCATTATCGTTTACACGGACGAGCGCGGGAAATCTCGACGATTCGGTTTCAATTAAAAAAAACAGCATCAGGGAAAACAGGGAATCGCGGTGGCTTCGTTTCCCTGGCACGCGGCGGGAATTATTGGATCCTCGTAAATCCGCCCGCGAACCGTTTCGTTGCGTTATATCGCGTAATTGGCCGGCTGGTAATTTCAATCGAGCCCACGCTTACTTCGTTTACGTTTAATTAATGCTACTGCCCAGCGTGATCATCTCTAGATCGTCTACGATCCTTCTTCTCTTTAACGAATTGTGTTTCGAAAGTAGTATAATAAAGAGAGAGAAAGTGTGTGTGTGTGTGTGTGAGAGAGTTTGTAGCGGAGAGAAATTGGAGGTGGTATTAAAATTTTACGGTACGTTGTTGCAGTACCCTCGATCTCGCGTAATTCTCTCCTTTTACTGCTTCCTTTCGACGTGAGACCCAACCTGGCTCGTAATAACCACGATCATCCACGGGATCCTCCACGCCTAGCTCATCTTTACGACGCGATCGACGCGCAAACACGAATCGTACCGTGTCGCATTTAAATGCACGATCACCGAAATAGCCGGTTCGCTGGATTTTGCACGAGTTAGCGAAGTGATTTTTATCTGGTAAGTAAGCTCTCGAGGTTTACTCTTTAGCTGTGATAGACGAGCTAAGAGAAGATGGACGGTTTCGAGATTATTCTTGAAGTTTTGTGATTATTGAGAGGTACTCTGAATTAGTGGAGCTTGTAAAGAGAATTTTAGAGACTCTCACAGTGGACTGAGATACATTTTCGAAGCGTGGGACTGTGAATCCTTGAAGATTCAGAGCAGGGTAAATTTCAAGGGAAAAAGCATGGACGATCTGAAGATAATTCTAATTTTGACAATTATTGAGTGATAGAAGAATTAATAAAGAGAATTTTAGAGACTCTCACAGTGGACTGAGATACATTTTCGAAGCGTGAGACTGTGAATTTTTGAAGATTCAGAGCAGGGCAAATTTCAAGGGAAAAAGCATGGACGATCTGAAGATAATTCTAATTTTGACAATTATTGAGTGATAGAAGAATTAATAAAGAGAATTTTAGAGACTCTCACAGTGGACTGAGATACATTTTCGAAGCGTGGGACTGTGAATCCTTGAAGATTCAGAGCAGGGTAAATTTCAAGGGAAAAAGCATGGACGATCTGAAGATAATTCTAATTTTGACAATTATTGAGTGATAGAAGAATTAATAAAGAGAATTTTAGAGACTCTCACAGTGGACTGAGATACATTTTCGAAGCGTGGGACTGTGAATTTTTGAAGATTCAGAGCAGGGCAAATTTAAAGGGAAAAAGCACGGACGATTCGAAGATCGTTCTGATTTTGAAAATTATTGAGTGATACTCTGAATTAGATGATTTCAGATACTCTCACAGTGAACATAGATATACTTCCGAAGCCTAGAACAGTGAATCGTTAAAGCAAATTCAAAGGAACCAAGAAATATCACGATTCAAAGATAATTCCAATTTTGACAATTAAGAGAATTAAAGAGAATTTTATATTTTCCAGGCATAAAACGCTGAATTATACAGGATTAAGCGCCCCCTCGAAAAATTCTCGTTCCACCCAAATCCAAGTGAAACGAATCAATCATTCCCTCCATCTCCAAGCTAAAAAAAAAACAGAAGAAAAACGTCGATATCAATGGAAAGTCTATTTCCAGCCTGTAGTTCGATTTCACAGGCAATTTCGAGACGATACGAACCTGCCACGTTTACCATAGAAATCCCTTCACGTTCTCTACGGCATAATGGATTCCGTTTCGAGGATTTCCGCGGCGCTAACTAGCGCGGCGAGGAAGTTGCGCAAGTTTCGTGCAAAGTGGGTTCGATGCAAACCGAATTTTCCTACGCAGCGCTGGTAAGCGAAATTTCGTGGCTTAATGGGACACGCGCGAGAAACAGAGAGAGTGCGAAGAAGATCGAACAGGTTCGAGGGGAGAGAGTTTTGTACGCGGCCAGATTCAGGCCAGCGCAAACTTTTCCTCGCTCCGGATACAATTACCAACAACTTGCGAATTCGCTGGAGCAACAATGCGGCGACATTTGCATGTTGTTACATGCGAAGAAGTAACCGCGTTATAGGAAAATCGCGTCCTATTCGGAGAGAGTAGAACGGTGACAGACAGTTTCTTCGTGGTTTTTACGAGGAGAGTTTCGCCAGCAGGAAGATGATGAAGTTTCAGTTGTATCGGAGAACATTCTTTGTCCGTTGCTGTTGCTTCTTTTCGAAGTTCCGACGAACCGTGAAAGTCTTCAAGCTCCTTATTTTTATTCCTTCCGTAATTCGTTCTTTGATTCGACGAGACGCGGCTAACTAAATGTTCCAAGCTGTATTTGTAATTGCGAAGGGGGAGTTTTCACGTTTATTCCTGGAATTTATCGGAGGAAATTATGCCGAACGAGGTGGAAACTGTTTTGTATATTTTGTTGTCCGGGTAAAATTCTGGGGAAACGAGGTAAACCAAGAGGACTGAAGATTTGATTCGGTTCGTTCGATGAATAAATGGTGCACGTTCGTGTAG
Source organism: Habropoda laboriosa (assembly GCF_001263275.1). Lineage (NCBI taxonomy): Eukaryota > Metazoa > Arthropoda > Insecta > Hymenoptera > Apidae > Habropoda > Habropoda laboriosa. Next base: position 3,536,624 of record NW_017100262.1, read on the forward strand.
ACACTTCCAATTTCTGTGTAATTAGTTTTCCGATGGTTGGAGTACCCGAACTGGCATTTTCACCGGCATTATCTCTATTCTACGCGGCTGATTAGCAAAAACTTCACTTCCGAATCCGGTCTCTGGGGTCCGTTGGTGGACCACATGCAATCAAGATATCGTATGTTTATGGACAAACCGTAGAATTCTTTCTTGAATTTCATTTATACCGAAGCTAGCCAGCTTAGCAATTCGTATGAATTTTTAAAATAATCAGGAAGTTGGAAGTTGCTTCGTTAAGTAATAAAATATTCCACAAAAATATCTCTTCATTTTCGCTACTCATAATCGATCTCTACTGTCACATACACGAAAGAAAAATACAAAAATAAAAAAGCACCAATCAATTCCAATATTGCAAAAAAAGAGAAACTTTTTCATGTAAAAAGGGGAAAAATTAAACTTCATAAACAATTCCAAAAAATCTGCTCCCATATTGCACCAAAAATCGAGAGAAAACTGTCACAGACCGAAAACACGAAATATTTGAAAATACGAAATGAAAATTTCCGTTTGCAAAATTACTTACGAAACGTACTTCAGTCAAAAATTTATTCCCTTGAAGTATGACAGTTCAACGTCCAAAATTTCTCCCGACACTAAATTTACGCGTTAGAAGATCCTCCGAGCAGTAAAATGAAAATCGAAAATTTTTGATTTACGACACTTTCACGGGGGGATGAAATACATATCGGGGAACTCCATGAAACCGATCGTCGAAGCCGTGAAGCTGGTTCGCCGGCTGGCCACGATAACTGTTACGATACAGCAGGTCGGTATCGCCGCCACGTCGGCGGTCATGCATATTTGCCCAAAGTCCGAAGTTGTTCGGTACACGTTGCGCCTTCGGAACCGACCGATGTTGCCAACTTCGTTTACGTTGGCTTCTACCCTTCGCTGATTAGCTAATCGCGAATTCCACTTCGAAAGCTGCCACGCCGTCCCGCAGCAACGTCTCGATATATTTACGTAACACGGCCGCCGCGAAGCGCGTTGTTCGTTAATGCGGCTGCTTGAAACGCGAGCCAGCTTCATAAATTACGAGCTTTCATCGCGGACGACGATGGCGGTATTACGCTCGTACGTCCGCTCCAGTCAAACTTCCTTCCTGTAACGTTTGTCTTCAGGGGGAGAAAGTTGATCGCCACGATTCTGGTGGTACTGTTTGTTACCGAATTTTCGTTCATTCAAGATTGTACGATTTAAAATTTGAGGTTTTTTTAAAAGGGTATTTAGGTACTGGGCGATTCTTCTATTAAAAATGAATGAAAAGTGTGAAGTAAGTTTTTTTGTAGGAGCCTTCATTTCTGAGGAAAGAGAGTTTGAATATTCGTGGGATTGCGCGTAAACATGGCGTCGTTGGTGTAGTAACAGTAAGCAGTGTAAAGGGGTAAGTAAAAAATTTTCAAGTATGTTTCCCAGAGATCTCTAATTTCACAGGATGATTCTTCCATTAAAAATGAATGGAAAATGTGGAATAAAGATTTTCGATAGGAGCCTTCATTTTTGAGGAACGAGAGTTTGAATATTCGTGGGGCTGCACAAAAAATGGCGTTATTAGTGTAGTAACAGTAAACAGTATAAAGGGGCAAGTAAAAATATCAAGTATGTTTCATAGCGTTCTCTAATTTCACAGGATGATTCTTCCATTACAAATGAATGGAAAGTGTGAAATAAAGTTTTCTTGAACGATCCTCCTTTCTCAGAAAAAGAGAGCTTAAGTATTCTTGGGGCTGTCCAAAGAAATAGCGTCATTGGTATATCTTGCGCAGCGATCGAAGTAAAGTAGTACAGAAGGGCAAATAAAAATTTAATTCCTCACGTTCGTCTCACTTTATCAGAAAGAATCAATCAAACCTGATCAAACTCTACTATATTCATCTATCCCATAAATATTATCTCTCCAATTTTTCATACTTCTCGAAGCTACAATTTTTCACGATTCGCGTTAGAAAAGCTGCGGTATCACCAAGATACACTTAAAAATCGAGCTTCACCTCGCAGCTTTCATTCCGTGGTCCAATAATCAAAGGTGATTCGAAACGTTGGTAGCAGAGTGGCGGCCGAGAATCGAAAGGCCAGAACTCAATCTTCTCGACTTTTTACGAGAGCCAGACGACGTTCTACGTTCCTCGTCGACTTAATCAGAATGCCAGTCGACGATAAGCCTTCGGACGGTGACTTCGAAAGCTGCGAGGAACGTTGTACGGCCGCGCGAATGAGAACACAGAGACGAGCTCGTAAAGCTCGGCAAAGCAGCCGGGGTTCGACTGTCCTCCGTGCAAATTCGACTGTATTTCTCTCACACACAGACACACGCATATACTACGTGTAAGATGTATTTAATGAATTAATAAAATTCCACAGAGGCAACCCAGTTTAAATTGCCCGCTTCTTACACGCGCCTCTATATTCTCGCCAGCGTTATTTCGAATTTTATCGAGCCGCGGGCCTCGCTTGAAATTCAAATTAAATTAAGCCAGGAGAGAAAGGCGGCCGTTCACGTTTCTCCATTGGAAAAATCGCCAAATATAAAATTCACCGCGCGTTCACATCTCGCAATCGATCGAACCGACCTTTTCGAACCAGCCGAAAGCAACTACCAACCTTTCCTCCTCCTTCTTCGCTCCCAGAACCTCGATAATTCGATTTATGGCCACGTTAAGGGAAAATTACGTCGAGGCGCGATATTTGGCGAGAGGAGGTTTTCAGGGCGAATGACTTGATTGGAAGTTGAGTAACGTGTAGCGGAATCTCTGCAAGTCTCAAGTTTAAAGAAAAAGCTAGGCTAAAGATGGAAACGTAACCTCAGATTCTTTTCCATTTAACCGACTCTGTGAAACTGCTAATTGCTGATATATTTGACTTGATCTTCTACTTCAAATCTAGAGCGACACTCGGTAGAAGAAGAAGTACTCGTAGAAGCTTCTCGACAAAAGGTTGTAAGGCTCCACTAGAGCAAACTTCCATTCAATTACCAGCCACACTTCAAACAGAATAAATCCCCGAATTTGTACCCTGTTTTTTACCTCTCTCTCCCTCACTCCGGGTGCACACATAACCCCTTGGCAAACACTCGAGTGACAAGCTTTCCCCAAACACGAGGCCCCTTCCCGAAAACAAGTTTCCCCATTTGGATAGCTCTCAGGGTGCTTGATAATCACCCTTCGCGGTGCACACAGGACACCCATTAGAAGGCCATGCCGGTCAAATTAGCAAAGAACCGTCCCTCGTCTCTCTGTGTGTCGGTGGCAACCAGAAGAGGTGTGCCGTCACTGGAAAATCTTTGATGTCTCCCCTCGCGAATGAAAGTTTGATTTAGAAAGAGGCGGGCGTCACGCGGCTACGAGCAGACAAAGTCCCCGTCGTGGTTAATGCAGCGCGTCATCGTGTGCATGCACCGCCACGGCGGCTCTCCCATGGGTGCGTCTCGTTCGCCACCACCTCGAATTCGAGGCGACTCGACACGAGTTCACCTGGCAGAGGAAACCAGCCGAGACTGGACATTCGCGCCCTCGTTTCTCCCTTTGACCCTTCTTCTTTCTCCCTGCCAGCCATTGGGACGGCTTATCTGGGCCGTCGAACGCCGTTAGAACGATTCCACGTCGACCTTCTTGCCGAGGTTAGCGCAACTTTGATGGAGTTGCAGCTTTTGATCGCGAGGGAACCGGTGGATGAAGGTGTTGCGAGGACGATAGGGA
>NW_017100262.1:3541909-3554870 GCF_001263275.1 Habropoda laboriosa
TGAGAAAGTTATTCGACTAGGTTTGAAGGCAGTGGTTCTCTGTGGAGAGGGAAAAATGGGTCTTTTTGTTTTGTAGGAGGAAGGGAGGTTTGATCAATGAGCTTGTTTGTGGGTTGAGTGATGTATTTGGAGGTTTAACGTTATTAGGATGACGATGTCTGGAGCGATAGCTGCGTGAACGAAGTGGAGAGGGAAAAGTGTGTCTCTATTGAAGATTCTTGTGGGGTTGCAAGGTCTTTTTGTTTATGAGAGGTAGGGAGATTTCATCAATGGGCTTGTTTGTAGGCTGAGTGATGTATTTGGAGGTTTGACGTGATTAGGATAACGATGTCTGGAAAGATAGTTGAGTGAACGAAGTGGAGAGGGAAAAGTACGTCTCTATTGAAGATTCTCGAGGTGGAAAGTCTCTTTGTTTCGCGGGAGTTAGGGAGATTTAGGCTGAGTGATCTATTTGGAGGTTTGACGTTGTTGTAATAGTTAGATTTGAGAAGACTGCTGTGATAGAGTGTCTGTGAGGGTTTAGGCTGGAGCGACAGTTGCGTGAACGAAGGGTGCTTGAGCTAGAGCGATAGAGGCAAGAAAAAACAGCGCTTGGGACATTTTGAGAGGCTGCGTGACCACCCAAAGTGACTGAATATCGGTCAAGAATGTCTGCATAGAGTGGAGGGATTAGAGAATTAGAGAAAGAGAGAATGTGGAGGGTGTGAGGACAAATGAGGGTGAAAACTGAGAACACACAGTACCGAAGTGTAATCATTTGAACATATAATATAAAACACTGACTGAAACCCACTTGTTCACCCAAAATCTCTAAAATTCTCTATTTTTGATCTATTGCATATTCTTCCTCCACGTTTCTCATACAATACAAGCCACGCTCCCATTCTTCTTTACCTTCGCTAAATCATACACCTGAAAATCCATAAAAATGCAAAATTGAAACGTCGGACATCGTTATTGCACCTTACACGAGCTTCGGATGGCCTATTTTGCGTTAGAGTGCAGCGCACTAATACTCCACCGACTGTGATCAGACTGAAGATAGCTTTTGAGACAATAGCGCGCAGATAGCCTTCTTCCAGCAAAATACAAACGCTAGGCACTCAGCAATTGCCAGGTTCTACGAACTGTAGAACACTCTGTGCATTAGTGGCAGCTATTCAGAGGTGATGTTGTTCGACGCGAGTTAGTTTTGAACGGCGGTTCTCGTGTTTTCACGGATTTTCATGGGCTTGCGTAATTAGTTGGTTCGAGGTGCTGTTTGTGTTGATGCCTGAGAACTGGGCTGGGCTGTGCCACTGTAACGCGTCGAGTTATTCCAGAACTATGCATGTAAGGAGTTGTTTCGAACCTTTGTTGTTTGTTTTGCCAGCTCTAGCTTGCGCAGCACCTGAGAATTGCGCGGTCAATACGATTAGGTCGGCAAACGACTGTTTCTTGCAGTTCGATTAAATTTTCTTGGTGACTCGGTGTTCTAGCTTATCGAGAGATTATAAACTTACGACGAGGAACTATGAATTCATTCTACGGTACTGGAATATCTGACAATTAGGATCTTTAATAAAACAAGGTGAAAGATTCTGCAAATATTTTCGTAGATTTAATTTCAGTACTTTAGCCGCTGCCTTTGGCAGGTCTAATTTATCGGAGGTCTCTGCAGCACTCAACATGTTAATGTGTATAATTACTAAACATTATCTTCCTTTGATTAGCGTAACACAGATTCCGTCTAATTTTAAGTAATTAATTATGTAACGATTTATAGGTACAAGCACTCAGAAGCTAGCATGCTTAATAAACTATTATTTATCGACCAAAAATTAGGGAAGATTGATCAATTTTGCAGAGCAAAGAAAGGAACGAACCTTCGAATGCAGCAACTCCGCAAACTCAGTTGCACTGTTCGCGAATTCGGGAAACAGGCGCGAGTTAACCATGGGAAACGGAATAATTGCGAAGTTTATCGGCCGGAGCGTGACTCGTTAATTGATCATGTCCCGTGGCGCGGCTTCTAAAGTATTTACGATACTTTTGTCCGGCAGGCCGGAAAATTATTCGCAGCGACAACAGGAAACAACAGGCTGTAAATAAAACGGTAACGAGGCGCGTAGCATGCGTAGCGCAGAAAGAAAGGAAGAAATTCGTACATTGTGACGGGGGCGAAAAGAAAATGGAAATCGATGTTCTTCTTCGTTGTTTTTTTTTCAAATTATCCACTCTACAGGCGCGGCTGGAAAAAGAGCAAGCTCCATTTTACACGGTTTTACGAAATCCGAGTTCCTTGTTGTTTTTCGTGTTTTTTGTGGGGTTTTCGGAGCGTAGAACGCGGCAGACCATGGCGGGCGTGAAATCGAAGCCAATTTCATGAGGTTCGCGCCGCGAAATCCGCTCGAACCGATATTCTTCGTTGGACAATACGTTTATCGCGAAATTACTGCTGGGTTTCGGTGGAATATTCGCGTGGGCAGTTCGTTTAAGACCTAAATTACCGTGGAAAAGCCTTGAGACCTTGAGAAAAATTATGATAGCCTTTAAAAAACTTTTGAATGATTTTCGAGATCATTCTGCTGGATCTTCAAATAATTTCAAACGATATTTCGATATTTTTGAGACTATGGCCTTTAATTGATCTCGAATTCCTTTGTAATGGCCTTGAGTGCCTCTGGAATGATTTTGAATGGTCTCTAAGTGACTTAATACACTTTTCTGACGTTCTCGAATGACTTTCTCCAATATTTTTTCACCAATCCTGAATATTCCCAACCTAACCTTCGATACTCCCTACATAACCTCGAAAAATGTCCTTGTGATGGCCTCAAATGACTTTGAGTGCTTCTGGGATGATTTAAAACGACTTCCAAGTGACTTAATACACTCTTCTGACGTTCTCGAATAACTTTCTCCAATATTTTTTCACCAATCTTGAATATTCCCAACCTAACCTTCAATACTCCCAACATAACCCCAAAAAGTGTCCAAATAATCCTTAATGCTCCTTCGAGAAGCTTTCAGCTCGCTCTGCGAACGCTTCCTCCAAATATACAATCTCAGCTTTCGCCTCGAGTGCACCGAGGACAATTTCATCTAGCCTCTCTCATCCGTTTTGCCTTCTTTCCTCTTCCGAGCTCGATACGATTTCGAACGAGTAAAATTACAGGGGGGAACGTCAAAATTAGACGGCGGAATCCGACTCTTTGAAACGCGATTTCACCTGATTGCACGCGAAGAAACAACCCCACGGGCAGCGCGTCGCGTAATTTACAAGTATAAAGCACAAGCCGAGCTCGGTTTTTCTCTCTCCTCGCGGGCGAACGTAAGCGGACCGAGCGGAAGATGCGGCTAAATCCGACGTAAAAAGCCGAAGCACATCGTCCTACCAGGGAGAGAGAGGTAATAATTCTTGTTTTTACAGTCGTGCACGGTAGAACGTTACGTAAACATAATTTAAACATCCTCCCATGGGGGAGATAAATCAATGGATCAGCGAGTTTTTATCCAACCCACTTTTTCTTCCTCACTCTCTCTCTCTCTCTGTCCTTTAATACAAAGGAAAGGTTTCTCCTCTTCCTTTTTGGTTAAACGGTACTACTTCTTCTTCTTTTTTCTTAGCACCGAATGCAAATTACACGCTTGGAACTGAAAGAGTATATCCCAGCAGCATCTTTTGCTCTTAGATTTACTGCAGTTGCACAATAGTAATCACCGTTGTTGCAGCAGCGACGCCGTTTATCAATGCATCGCTGAGTCGGATAATTCCGTTTCCGTTAACTCGATTCCTGAATATTTTTCAAGCAATTTTCCTCATATATACATATTCTTCGTTCGAACGGATGCAATTCAAATTTTTTCCCACCGATAAACGACGACTCTTTCCTATTTTTTTCTTCTTTTTTCGGTGCCATAAAAATTGATGGGATTTTTTAACCGCGCCGCAGTTTCCATGCTAGATAACACAACCGAAAAAAAGTTCCAACTTACTCTCTCTCTCTCTCTCTCTTTTCGAGCGTCGATAACATCGCTTAATATGCAACAGTATGACACCACTCATCCCATATACATACATACATTCCTTTTGCTCTTGTGAAACACAACCGGGCATCCATCCAACAATTAACCGCGACCAGCGTAGCTTAACTTTGACGATCGGTCGACAACCGCTCGACACTATTCGCAAACTAACGCTTCGACGTCTCTTCCGCCGTATATTTCTGTTCTATTACCAGCGAAACGTCGTGCTTGGAGATATTCCGCCGTGGCAACCTCGAACAGACGATATCGCAGACGTTCGAGAAGGAAATCTTGTTTCACATCTGCAATTTCATCGGGAAAATATATTCGTCCGACTTCTTCAATCTTGCCGAGAAAAAAAGGTGGATGCTTTTCTCTTTCACGAACGGTCGACTTCCATTTTTGCACTTTGCAGCGATTCTTAGATCGAACAGCTCCCTAAACCTGTCCTCATAAACTCCACACCAGCTTTCTTTGCCTCCCTTTCACGCTGCTTCCTCCAACAAACGCCTCGTCCCTTTTTTCTTATCGCCTTATAAACCTCCCACTCTCTGTTTCCATTCTCATTGCACGGTTTACGGTGCGTCTTAAACCGAATCGAGGCTGGCCGCCTTCTCTCCGGCGAGTCTCGCGTCCATTTATCTGGAAATCGCGCTGGATCACCATACGGAGCCGGTTGCATTTTTTATGGCAACACAGGTGTTTTATCGTGCGTCGACAACGTTTCGCGAGATTCTGAGGTGTTTGGGGGAATTTTGGGGATTCGTGTTTTGAAGGGTTGGTCGATCTTTTGGGAAGGAAACGGTTGCTGGATTGGTAGCGTTGGATCGATGGTCTGAAAATTCTTGGAGAGCGGTGTATATTGTAACCAAAGAGGGAATTAATTTGAACAAGCTGATTGATCGACAGGGCAAACACTTCAAAGATGGTTAGAAACAACCTGTCTCTCCCCAAGTGTTCGCACAACTTCCTCAATCAGCCGAAATCGCGCCCCAAACAAAATTCACCCCCAGAAAACTCATCATTCTGCACACAAGAACGTTGGAAGAAGGGGTGTTCGCGGGGAGGGTGGTATCGTATCATCAGCGCGAGTCCTGTCGTCGCTTTTGCCGGTTCGCCCCTCGCGGGGACAAAGAGCGTGGACAAAGAAGCCGTGAATGGAAAGGTGGGGACGAAAATTCCTGCCAGCTCTCCTCTCTCACTTCTTTCTCTTCTCTCTCACTGTCTCATTCCTCTCTCCACGTTCTCCTTCCTTTTCCTCTCTCTTCCTCTCTGTCTCCTTTTGTTTTTCTCATCTTCTCTCTGTCTCTCCTCCTCCCTGTTTACTGGTGCTGCACCAAAACACACGAGGGGAGAAAACAGAGCAGGCGGCGCGTAGGATCTATTCAGAGGCATCAAGAGCCTTGGCGAGATGCACGAAACGGAAACTGAGTTGCCGTCCGGAGATTAATTACCGAGTTTCAAGGGAATGGATCCGGAACGTCCTGCGGAACGCAGTAACACCTCGTTAGGGTTCAAAGCACCACGGAAACTCGACTATCGCCATGGGAAACGAACGAATCCCGCAACTTGCTGGATTACGAGGTTTCAACGCGCGCGGCCAACTCTTCTTCCACTCGGCTTCTGTGTCTCCTACTTCTGGTTTCTCTCGCGCGTAATGCGTTTCCCAGGCAAACTTCAGATTGATTTTGTGTCGGAAATCGTTGCCGGTGTGTATACTCGGAAGTTAGATTTTGTATAGTACGATACAGTGGAACATACCTCCCTCTAACGTGAGAACAATGGTTTCCTATATGTGAGAATAATTTCTTATACATATGATACTGTTCAGAAGTATTATTATTACGTTACGATGTAGAGAAATGATGAAAACTCGTATAAAAACCGAGAAAAAACTTTTGTGATTCAAGCGAGAATCGAACCCACGACCTCTAGAGTGGGAGGCTGAGACTCTACGCACTTAGCCAAAATGGCTCCCGTACTTTTTGTATTTATTGCTCCTTTTAAAGAATACAGAGGTCTCTGTTCCAATTAGTATTCCAAGACTGCGTTGTATGCTATTTCATCGTGCCTCCCCTATCGTAATCTTCTCTTTCCGACTGAAAAAACCATAATAGACTAAGATGACCACTTACACGAGCTAATTCTTGGGCGTGGAATTTTTAAAATTTGCCTCTCACTGTTCCGCGATCTAATTATACCTTAATTGAAAATTACCATGAATTTACGTTATCTTCTCCTTTTCTTTTTCGTCGTGAAGGATTGTGCAATCTACAGGAATAATTTCGTTTGGAGCTGCCGAGCGTTTGGAATTCTTTTGTGAGCGAACGCGTTGGTCCCGGTAATCTTGAGAGAAGTTCCCCGGGTGTAATTTCGGCTCTCTCACGGAGGAAAAACAAAATTACGGTCGCCCTCATAAAGGACTTAATTTGCCCTGGCGTACCAAATTTCTCCCATGAAATTCTATTACCTGTTGCACGAATTAATAATCCCTACCCTATGGTTAGTAAAATATTCTAATTGATACTCTCCAGTTTAAAAGCTCGTCAAGTTCTCCCTATTTTTCACGCGTTTCCTTCCAATTTTTCACCACGTCGAGGCTCGAAAAACAAATTAACACCGGACTAAACGATATTCCGGAAATGAGAAGTGATACGTTTGATTGAAAAATGATCGAATTTTGCTTAACCAACATATCGTTTCACAAGCATTCCATCCAGGTAACACACAACCACCGTGCACAAATTTACGCAACAGTTTCTAGCAAATAATTAGCAAATTCCATCTTTATGTATCCGAACGAAATATCCGGTCGAAATCGCGGAGGATTAAGCGCGGCTAATAAATAATTCTAAACACAACGTTCTCCCGCCGGATTATACGTTATTTATGCGTTCGCGGTAGCAAATGGAAATACATATCTCGAAATATCTACCACCGTTACGAGTTTACCGCGCGAGAAACGTTTTTACAACCTTCGATATTTTCCTCTTTCTCTCTCTCTCTCTCACTCGTAAAAAGTCCAGCTTCTCGAAAACTTCTCGATCGTTCCCGCGAATCTGGCCGGTTTCCTTCGAGAAACGAGCTTTTCCTCCCCTGTATTTCCCGCGGACTCGGAGATATCGGCCGCCGTAACTCACGAATCGACACTTCCGCGTTACATCGCTCCTTCTCGCGCCTCGAAAAGTCGCGGAAAAAGGAAACATCGTCGCGCAACAACCTGTGTATGATTTACGTCGCGCGTCCTCAAAGGACTGCCCGTGTTCCCCATGCAAATTTCACGGCTCGATCGTCTCCTCGCCCCGCGAAATAAACGTTCCCTTGTAAACCGCAAATTGAAAGCATCGAATCGAACGCATCCTTGAATGAAATTCCCGATAATGGCCGCTCGATTTCCTTCGGTTTCCTGGTAATTATCGCGCGGCAAATTGGACGTTTCCTCGAAACACGTACAACCCTTCCACTCGGAGACGCGAACTTTGCCGCGACTAATTAATGGTTTGCCAAATACTCCTCGAGAGAAAGGGTCTCCCGGAGCTCCTTATTAAATCTTCACTTAATCCTACGTTTCTCTAACCGTCTTAGACAACGTTCAAACTCCACGATTCTCCCCGTCTACAAACTCTAGAAACGTTTACTTGCAGTATTTTCCAAAGGATCGCGAGCAAAGACCGAAAAAACGAGTCTTTGGAAAAAACGGAACGAAGGGGTCGGCGGTGGGAGAGGAGAAAAGGGGGAAGAAGAAGAAGAAGAAGAGAGAGAAACGGGTGGAGAAGGTAGGTTGGGGGAAGGAAGAGGCGGGTTGTGCAGGATGCTGGAGAGGAGTTACCGGTGCAATTTCGGCGCTGAGCCGCGTCGACACGGGAATCTCTCCGACGCTTCACCGGAAAGCCATTCCCTCGAGCTAGGGAACGAACAGAGGCCTTCCCACACAGGCCGAAAACTTTTGTTTTCACCGCGGCGCGATGCAAGTCGAGGTCGCATACAATGCACACGGACATGCATCTACCCTTTTTCTTTCTTTTCTTCGCTTCTCTTTCTTTTTTTTCTTTCTTTCCTTCTTTCGCCCCGCTTTTCTTCTGCCCCGCCATTTTTACACCGGCCCGCTGCTACCCTCGCGATCGAACCTGGACCGGAAACCGACCGTGACGATCGCTGTCGGGCTTCTTCTTTTAGGTCTTCTTCTGTTTGTCGAGCGAGAGATGGATTTTCTGGGTAGTTCGCAGTTTGTTGGTTTTATGGTGTGGCTCGGCGTAATGAGGTGGCGGGCTTTGTTGGAGAGCGTGGATTTAAGGTTGCCGCGGTGGAATTGGGAACACACGGCTCGCGAGTAACGATGGAAGGATGAAGGAAGCGGTGGGATATCGTTTACAGATGATTGTGCGTGTACTTTTCTTTTGGTTCGTCTGGTAGATGGATGTTTCAAGTTTTATGATTTGTAAGAGTATGGCCGAGAGAGTGTGGGACTCGCGCTGGTTTATGGCCCGCAGACGGAGAGGTCCCAACGCCTTGTCACGCCCACGCGTTAAGGGCTGGGTCAGGGAAGGACCGGCAGCCCGCGATGACCCGCCCCCTGGTAGAAGGGCGGGGATCATCCCTACCCTCCCGAGATGGGGAGCTTCTCTCGCGAGGGTGGGGCTCTCCAGGGCCGTGGGGGTCCGGGTGGGGAGCCAGCGGTCCCGAGATGGGCGGCACCGGGCGTGGCTCCCTGGTGCTGCAGGGCCTATGGGCGGAGTTCAGTCGGAGGGAGGTGATTGTAATTTATTTGCAGTCACCTCCCCCCCGAGTCGGGGCGCAAGCCTCCCCCAGCACGCCCGATGAGGGTCACCGTGGAGGTTTTAGTGAGTAAGAATCTCACATTACCGCCTCCTCCCCCCAGGAGGAGGTGTCTTTCAGAAGACTTCCTCCATGAAAAAAAAAGGTTAGGACCCAGCCACGATGCGAACCTTGCTCCGTAGAAACCCCCAACCTGTGCCAGGGTTTCCCGGAGGCAAGAGAGGGGCGTCAAGGCACGTATATAAGGACGCGTTAAATAAGAATGATATAGATTGTATTAGAAGAATTATTAGGGAGCGTGTAGTTGATAAGGACGGGCCAGAAAGGAACGAGGCGTCAACGACGGACGGATAAATAAATACAGTTTTCAACATCTGTTTAAATAAATCCTGACAAGTATTATTTAGACCAGACAGCCCTTACAGGCTGTAACTGTGGAATTGGGAATGCAGTTTTTGAAGGATTGATGGAAGGGTTAGGAAAATGGTATAGTATCGTTTATAAGTGATTGTTTGTTTTTTTCGATTTTATTGGGTTACTTTGGAACATTTTATCAGTGTATGCGACTGTCTATGTTTTTCCACTTTATTAATATAGGTGATTTTCTATGTTCCTTTTTTTCATTTTATTAAGTGTTGCAATGGGAAACACATTTTTGTAGTAACTATAAAGAAATAAGGTAAATGGTGCAGTATCGTTTATAGGTGATTGTCAGTTTTTTTCATTTTATTGGGTCATTTTAGAACATTTCATCAAGATACACTACCAGCCAAATTTTCGAATCACTGTGCTGTGCAAGTTCCACAAAAATTTCGCGAGAAATATTAGCAATTTTAAGAATTCTTTAACGAATTGTTTATCTTTCAGATCAACTGAAATAAGGTAAAGTGCTATTGATCTCCACAACACCAATTTCAAATTTGTAAAGAATTAGTAGCGGATTCAACGTTGATGCAAATTGGCAAGTGATTCCAAACATTTTGACGGTAATACAGGTGTCTGTCTATGTTTCTTTTTTTCATTTCATTAAGTGTTGCAATGGGAAGCACATTTTTGAAGTAATAACGAAAAAGTAAGGAAAATGGTACAGTATCGTTCACAGATTATTTCATTCTCATTCTGACTCATCACACAATTTTCATACGACAATAAGAAGAAACACTTGTTCCCCAACTTAACACTAGAACTACCGACTGGGTCGAAATGTCCCATTAGCATCTTTCGAAGAAACGTGACTGTTCAATACTGGTAAGTATTATCGTTTATAACTTTCCGCATTTATTTTCTACATGAATGCTTCCATTTACATCGATATGAATCGTATTTTCCAATCACGGTTTACTTACATCAAAACTCACTTTTCGAAAGTCACCAATGGGTCATTTTGACTCGGCTGGTAGCTCTAGTGTTAAACTAACCACACATCTAAAAGCTTCCTGCAGAAAGTTCATTAAAAGACCCCCCAAATATTCAATCAATGAAACAACCCACACCTATCCTCGCGCAAAAAGACATTCTCTACTCCTCAAAGACGACAAGAACGAACTTTCCTCCAAATTAACCCGCAACAAAGATTCCCCAATTACCCATTCCACGTGTCACTCGCGTATTCTCGCGTTCTAGGCATGAATCAGCGGGTGCGTCGCGGTGGCGCGCGTCGATCTGTCAGTCGTCGACGCATTATCGCGTCCAGCCCGCCGATAACTCTCCTTCCGGGTCAACGAGTGCCTGGCTGCGTGCTAATAATCGTCGCTGTTATGCGAGGGGATCGTTAACGGTGCCGAATAACTGCTCTTCGCGACGATTTCTCCACTATATACGTCCACCTTCCTACCTAATTTCCACGAATATCCTAGCGTCGTCTACGAACTTCATTTGAATACCAACCCCCGTGATCGCACAATAAAAATACGTTTCATTAACGTGGAGAACCGTTAAATGCGCGATCGTTTCGCGGCTTAAGTGTATCGGTTCCAACTGATTTCGGGCTATTTACGAGCTCCAGCTTCTCAGACCCGGGATCAGTTGAATACTTAAAGCGGCGAAGGAAACCGTTTCGAAGCTTTCTTTCGCGCTTTTTTCCTCTTTTCCTGCCTCTTTCGGAAGGAAACCAAGAGGTTCCAGCCTCTCGAAACGAGCTCTCTATCCGCGCAGCGATTGGGAAAAAGGAATTGCCCAGGGAAGGAAGAAAATTCCTCCGCTACGAAGAGTGTGTTTCACGGGGGTAGATCGTTAGAGTATATTCGAGTCGAATGTGAAATGTTGGAAAAGTTTCTCGGTTGAATTTTCATTCGACGGGGACTTTTTTGTACGGTTGATTGGTTAATTGAGCAGGTTTCAGTCTCCGGAGGGTTCGCTGGAGAAAGAGTATTGGGTTTATTATGAGGATCAATACCAGGTGATTCCGGGGCGCGGTGAAAGCCGAGAATGAAAACTGCGGACCGCTGGACTTCCCGACGTATCGGCCAAGTTTGGACACATGGGACTGAACAGCCGGGGCTCATAAAATTCGATACCGATCCGCGACTCTTCCAATTTAATAACACCATTTCCACGTAATACGGACGGATCCCACCTCTGGGATCGCGGAGTGTCGGTGATTCTTGAATGCGCCGTTAACAAGGTGGAATTTTTTCGACGGTGGAATATTGCGGAGTAATTGTCTCGTAATTTTCAATTTTTCCGATTCGACGGTAAATTAGAGAATAAATCGCGCAGTCGGGGAAGAGGTTTTAACGGGCGGAATAAATCTGAGTTTCTCGTCAATTCGGAGAATCCGATAAATTCATTTCTGTTTAATAACAAAAGTGAGAATTTTGTCGTTTCGTTATTTCGAGAGGAGAAATGACAAATTCACGGTGCGAAAGTAACGCTGTATCGTTGCAAAAATTGTTTGCAAACATTGTCTCGATATAAAATAAAAAAGTTATTTACAATTTTTGAGACAAACAATGGTCCCGAAATAAAATAAAAAAATTTGGAAAATTTAGGGAATAAAAATGGTGTCCCACAATTGTCCAAATTTCACAAGACACGAAATCACGGAATAAATTACCTAAAGAATCGTTTAATTCACAATAGAGTCACTTCCTCTTGATACCAAGAATTCTCAAAACACGAAAAAACAATTCACGTTATCGAAACAACACCGTGTCGTTCCATAAATAATTTGCAAACACGGTAGGAAAAGTATCTTTCATGCAACTAACAGCCTCATCATCGATTCATTTCACCGATTTCACGCGTAACAGCGGCCAACCGAGCGCCCGATCGGATTAAACGATCCACAACCGGAAGTTACAGCCTCGCCGAGCGTAATGCGATAATTCCACGGCTTTAAACAACGTTTGATCCGATCAGCGGCTATCGTTCAGCGATCTTCGAAGGAGCAACGCCACGTATTTACCGTTGCATCACGCTGGCTCATAATTGATTCGTCAATCTCTCCCGCGTATGTGTACGTTCCATTCAAACTGCCCCCCTCCGTATGTACACGCAGCTTAAATATTTCGCAACGTCTGATTAATTAACTCGGAATTATAACGTACGATCGATAAACCATGGACAACTGATTACTTCCGAATATTTCGATTTCTCAACTTGATTCCTCTAACCCTTCAAATTTCCAAATTGCAAGTTCAAACGGACGACGGCAAATTGGTAAATTTTTAAGTACGACTGCAGTATTTTGAAAGTTTGAAAGTTCCCTTTGCTAAATTAAAGGAAGTGAGTATGCGTGAAGGATAAAATTCAGTATTAAATTAAGTAAAAAATTCAGGATTGTAACAACCATCAACGAAGACGGTGATAAAAATTTCCATTCCGCGAGAGGAAGTGAGAGGGACGACTCTCTATCCTCGTCGTCAATCAAATAATCGCGAAGCGATAGAAGCTTCTAGAAGAAACTCGGTTGCGATCCGCGGATTTACGCGGGAGACTCGCGGATTTACGCGGGAGACTCGCGGTTTCGCGCGGGAAAACACTTGGCGACGCGTCTTGTTGATAAGCCGCGCTTCATTAGCAGCGCTCAGCTATAAATACCACGGCCGCGGACGCGGCCAAGCAGTCTTGCTGTACTGTGCTGGGAGAGAGGTCGCCCTTCAGAGTGGGAGATTACGGAGCCTGGCTTTCGGACGCCCTTACAGCACAGGAGAGTACGGGGACTGGGTCACTCTCT